>NC_086452.1:296390307-296762807 GCF_028390025.1 Pseudophryne corroboree
CCTCTGAGACTTGCATCCGTGGTTAGGAGGATCCAATTCTGAATCCTGAACCTGCAGCCCTCTAGTAGGTGAGAGGTTTGCAGCCACCAGAAAAGCGATATTCTGACTTTCGGTGACAGACCTATCCTCTGGTGCATGCGAAGCGGAGATCCCGACCATTTGTCCAGGAGATCCAGTTAGATAGACCGTGCATGAAATCTTCCGTACTGTAGAGCCTCGTAGGAGGCAACCATCTTCTCTAGAAGGCAAATGCACTGATGAACCGACACCCCAGACCATTGTTTGCATCACCAACACTTTTCTCCTCCAGCAGAAACACCCTCTGTACTTTCGTGTCGAATATCATCCCCAGGAAGGACCGTTCCCTTGTCGGCTCCAGATGCGACTTTGGAAGATTCAGGATCCATCCATGATCCTGGAGTAGCTGAGTTAAGAGAGCAATGCTCTGCAACAGCTTCACCCTGGAAGATGCTTTTATCAGATCGTCCAGATGAGGAATTAAGTTTACACCCTGCGTGCGGAGGAGCAGCATCATCTCCACCATCACCTTGGTGAACACACTCGGTGCCGTGGAGAGGCCAAACGGCAGCACCTGGAACTAATAGCGATAGTCCAGCAGCGCAAATCTGAGATAAGCTTGGTGAGGCGGCCAGATTGGACGTGAAGGTACGCATCCTTGATATCCAGGGATACCAGAAACTCCCCCTCCTCCAGACCTAAGATCACCGCTCTCAGAGACTCCATCTTGAATTTGAATTCCCTCAAGTAGGGGTTCAATGACTTTAGGTTTAATATCGGTCTTACCTAACCGTCCGGTTTCGGTACCACAAACAGGTTTGAATAATAACCTTTGTGTTGTAGGTGAGGTGGAACTGGAACAATGACATTTGACCTTAACAATTTTTTTAATGGCTTCCTGTAGGATAGCACTTTCTGTCAGCAAAGCTGGCAAGCCTGATTTGTAGAATCTGATGTGGGAGCTCTTGAAACTCCAGTCTGTACCCCTGGGTAACAATATCCTGTACCCAGGGATCCAAGCATGTGGACACCCAAACATGACTGAAATTTCTTAGTCTTGCTCCCACCTGCCCGATCTCCAGGCTGGGAGGTCCACCGTCATGCCGAGGATTTAGAGGAAGCAGAACCAGGTTTCTGTTCCTGGGAACCTGTGGGTGCAGGTTTTCGGGATTTCCCCCGACCACCTCTAAAGAAAGTGGAGGGGTATTTGGACTTTAACTTTAGCGGTCCGAAAGGACTGCATTGCAGAAGTAGGATATGATCTCCTAGTCTGCGGTGTAGCAGAGGTTAGAAAAGTTGATTTACCCGCAGTTGCCGTGGAGATCCACGCATCTAACGCTTCCCCAGAGCCTGACCTGTGAATGGCAGGTTCTCCACACTTTTCTTGGATTCCGCATAGGCAGACCACTGGCGCAGCCAGAGTGCTCTGCCTGCCGAGACAGCCATGGAAGAAGCTCTCGCATTCAGATGTCCAAGGTCTTTCATGGCTTCCACCATGAAACCTGCAGAATCCTGTATGTGACGTAAACACAATTCAATGTCACTTCTATGCATAGAATCTAATTCCTCTAGTAAAGTGCCTGACCACTTTACTATGACTTCAGAAATCAATGCACAAGCAATAGTGGGTCTTAAAGCTACGCCATTTGCTGTGTATAAAGATTTGAGTGTAGTCTCAATCCTGCGGTCGGCCGGCTCTTTTAAAGCAGTGGACCCAGGGACAGGCAAAACCACTTTCTTAGACAATCTAGAAACAGAAACATCTACTACCGACGGGTTTTCCCACTTTTTCCTATCCTCCTCAGGGAAAGGAAAAGGAATGAGAACCCTTTTAGGGATCTGGAATATTTTCTCTGGGTTTTCCCAGGATTTTTCAAACAATGCATTTAATTCCGTAGACGCAGGGAATGTAAGGGTGTATTTCTTATTGTCAGTAAAATGTCCCTAATAACCTCAATCATGAGTTGCAACCCCTTAGCACGGGATGCTTCACCCCCCAGGATAGCCCCCTCACCGCCTCCTGTATCAGAGTCGGCATCCGTGTCGACTTGCATTGTTTGGGCAAGAGCACGCTTTTTCAGGATACATTTCAGGGGTTTTGGATGAGGTAGCGGGAGCAGAATACGACAAAACCTCTACAGATCTTTTCAAAACCTGTGTTTCAGTCTCATTATGAGCTATCCTAGATGAAATCTGGGATATCATTCCCTTAATAGAAGCCACCCATAGGGGTTCGGATTCAGAAGGCTGAGACAGTACATTGCATTCCTGAGTACATGGAATAGACTCCTCTGGAGAGGACACACTTTGCAGCACAAGATACAGAGTCCCTAGACATGGTAATGTGATATATAAACATACATACACACAGGAAAATGTCAGACACAGTTTCCCCCAAAGTACCTTCAAAAGAGACACAGAGTATAAAGAGCCAGCACACACAGCGCCTAGGAAGGCAGTTATGAGAAATGCCTGGCACTGACTAATACCACGTTCACACTGCCACAAAAACCCGGGATTTTGCCGGGGCGAGCACTGCCGACACGGGTCATCAAGACAGTGTGAACGGGGGTATGTGCATCTTCCCGGGTCTATTGATCCGGTTTTTGCGTCCGGGTATTTTGGAGGGTTATTCCCGTGTATTACACGGATAGCCGCCAGTGTGACCGGTGCGACACGGGTTTTTGTACCAGTGTTTGGGAAAAAACGAGCGGATTGGGGAAGCAGATCATGTGACATCTGATGACGTCCTTTTACTGCTGCAGAGAGGAGAGGAAAGATGGCTGCTCACTGGAGGGATGAGGAAGTACGGGAGCTGCTGGCTATCAAAGGCGAGGAGGAGATATAAAAGCAAATCACTGGTACTGTAAAGGATGCCACAGTGTATTATAATATATCTAAAATCCCGAGTTCCCGGGGCATTAACAGCAGCAGGTAGTAAACAAGTTAAAAGCACTTAGAAAACAGTACTCAAAAGTGCATGATCATAACCGCACAAAGAGTGGGGCTGCCCGAATGGACTGGTCGTTCTATGAACAGTGCATCATCTTTGCCAGCCAAGCAAAGCTGTTCTTTTCATTCCTCACACTTCTTGCCAGGGCAGACCACTGTGTCAGTGTAAACGGTACCGACCCGGGAATTTCCTGGGTCATTGGTGCACTGTGAACGGGGTGATTCTGAGCTGAGGTGTTCTGTGAAGGTTTTAACACGGGATTTTTGCAGGGGCGGCAATGTGAACATGGTATGAGTAACCTTAATAGATTAATCAGTGAATAACACTCTCCCCCCCTTCTGTAACACCCTGGTGCTGCAGAGGATAACTGGAGTGAAGTGGAGGGCAGCGCTCCCTGTCAGCGTCTCTGTAGTGTGATCTGCAGGGAGAAAATGGCGCTGGTGAGTGCTGGCTCCACTCTGAGGAGAAGCCCCACCCCCTGTAATGCCGCATCTTCCCGCTCTAGTTATTTTATACTGGCCGGAGGTTGCTTGTTGCTAACAGTGGGATTAGCCCGTTAGCTCAAATGACCAGTGTTCGGGTATTGCGCTGGCTCAGGGCACCCCTCACAGCGCAGCACAACTGTACCTCTGAGCCCTCCGGAGCGCAGCATCAGCGCTGCGCTCCCATCCTTGTCCACCATCCCCACCGGGGCGCCAGCGTCACTCACCACCGCATCTTCTGGCTCTGTTAGGGGGTGGCAGCAGTGCTGTGGGAGCGAGCGGTCGCCTCAGGGGCTTGCGATCGACACCCTCTGGAGCTCAGTGTCCTGTCAGCAGAGCTAGGAGCCATTAACCTCAAGGGTTGGATCCTACTCCCCCCCCCCCCCCTCCCCTAAGTCCCACAAATCAGGGAGGCTGTTGCCAGCAGCCTCCCTGTACCCTAACAGCTCTTAAAAAATAATAAAACTAGAAAAGCCCCTAGGAGCTCCCCTAGCTGTGACCGGCTCCACCGGGCACATTTTGTAAACAGTCTGGTAGGAGGGGCATAGAGGGAGGAGTCAGCCAACACCATTAAACTCTTAAAGTGCCCATGGCTCCCAAGGGACCCGTCTATACCCCAAGGTACTAATGTGGACCCCAGCATCCTCTAGGACGTAAGAGAAAAATATTTATGGAGATCATTTATAACATACTCAGCATCAATTTAATGACTAAACACGACTCAAGAAAGTATAGGTACTATATAATTTATAAACCTATATACTCTTGATCTAAGAAATGTTTGTGTGCAAAAGTTATGACTACTAAATAAAAACGCCAAAAAAAAGAACTCTGCCGCCCTAATACAAATAACTATCCAGAAGTAAAAGTAGTTCATTTTTGTATAAGAAACACAAGTACATCTTAAGGAGCAGGGGCAAATGCACCAAAACTTACACTGTATAACAATGTAAAAAACCACAACTGTTCTTACTCTATAATGAATCAAAGGCATAACATACATAATCCTATATAACAGAAGGCTAAGCGGTCTATTCATGAAACAGTGAAAAGTGTGGAGAAGTGAGCCAGTGGAGAAGTTGCCCATGGCAACCAATCAGCACTTAAGTAACATTTATAATTTGCATACTATAAAATTATACAAAATAGCTGCACCTGTTCCAAGTATTAGCAAGCAGCAGGCTAATCAGAACCTGTGGGTGCGGTTTTGCGAGTCAGTCTGGGGAGTGGAGCAAGGCTCCATACCTGGCAATAACCTGGGAGTAAAACAATCTTCGAGGGAGGGCGGGCAGATAGGGGGGTTGGAGAGTGGGGTAGTGGCAGAAAGAAGACGAGAGGGTTGGGGTAGATGGGGACTGGGAAGAGAGAAGAGTGGTAGGGGCAGATAGAGTAGCGAGAGAAAGAGATGCAGATACTTTCAATATAGTATTACCTATCTTAATATATAAAAAGCTGACGCTGCTCCTCACCTCTGGTGCCGCTGCGGGCCACTGGGGGGTACGTGATAAAGCTCTATTCAGGACACCCCCCATGTGCACTGCAACCCCAACCACATACTGCCCCTATATACACTACACCCCTATACTGCTCCTTAAAATGACCCCAATATACAGTGCACACCCCTCCTCCATATACTGCATAATCGGCACCCCATCCTCCATATACTATGCTGCAACACCAGGTTACTTGCAATCTCGGGACTTGGCAACAAGTAGCAGAAGCAGGAAATGGCTGAAGAAACCACCAGACAGTCCTGCTGCGCTTAGAATGGAGGCACCAGGGACATATGTGGCCACCTAACCTGTTGGAGGAGGAGGACAAGGTTAATCAATCCGGCAGGAAGGGACAAGACCCTGTGTGCAGTGAGCAGTGCTGTGACAGGGTGGAGGTGTGCTGGGGCTGCAGAGGAGGCAGATAATCAGCTCAGCTGCTTTACATATATTGCACACCGGCGAAGGGTTGGGGTCCGGTGCTCGCTCATTCCTCACTGGCCTTGCCCAGACCCTTCAGGCCAGCAGCTGGTGGCTACTGGTGTCCTCTACCCCCAGACTGGCAGGGAGCTGTGCAGGGACTGGTTGAACTTAAACGTGCCAGTACCGGTGTATATAGTGCAGCAACATTATAGCCTGCCCATTACAGATGTACAGCATGTATCACACACACAATAATATTATATCTATATCTATCTACATATCTATATCTCTATATCTATCTATCTATCTATAGGATTTTAATACCTGCCGGTAAATCCTTTTCTCCTAGTCCGTAGAGGATGCTGGGGACTCCAAAAGGACCATGGGGTGTAGACGGGATCCGCAGGAGACATGGGCACACTAAAAAGACTTTGACTGGGTGTGAACTGGCTCCTCCCTCTATGCCCCTCCTCCATACCTCCGTTATAGGAACTGTACCCAGGAGAGACGGACATTTCGAGGAAAAGATTTTTGTTAAACTAAGGGCGAGAGACATACCAGCTCACACAGTATAACTGGATTAGCAGGAATACCAGATAACAGTATGAACCAACAACAGCAACAAGCTGAATCTAACTGATACTTGTTGTTTTCGATTACACAAACGTTGTGTATCAATACAACTGCAAGGAACAGTCCGCACTGGGATGGGCGCCCAGCATCCTCTACGGACTAGGAGAAAAGGATTTACCGGTAGGTATTAAAATCTTATTTTCTCTTACGTCCTAGAGGATGCTGGGGACTCCAAAAGGACCATGGGGTCTATACCAAAGCTCCAGACCGGGCGAGAGAGTGCAGACGACTCTGCAGCACCGATTGAGCAAACATGAGGTCCTCATCAGCCAGGGTATCAAACTTGTAGAACTTAGCAAAAGTGTTTGAACCCGACCACGTAGCTGCTCGGCAAAGTTGAAGCGCCGAGACTCCTCGGGCAGCCGCCCAAGATGAGCCCACCTTCCTGGTAGAATGGGCTTTCACAGACTTCAGCAACGGCAATCCAGCCGTAGAATGAGCATGCCGAATCGTATTACAAATCCAGCGTGCAATAGTCTGCTTGGAAGCAGGATTTCCAATCTTGTTGGAAGCATGCAGGACAAACAGAGCCTCCGTTTTCCTAACAGGAGCCGTTCTGGCGACATAAATCTTTAAAGCCCTTACGACATCAAGAGATTTCGGGACTGCCACAGCATCCGTAGCCACAGGTACCACAATAGGTTGATTTATGTGAAACGAAGAAACCACCTTCGGCAGAAATTGTTGACGAGTCCTCAATTCCGTTCTATCCACATGAAAAATCAAATATGGGCTCTTGTGAGACAAAGCTGCCAATTCGGACACTCGTCTGGCAGACGCCAAGGCCAATAGCATGACCACTTTTCAAGTGAGAAACTTTAACTCAACCTTTCGCAAAGGTTCAAACCAGTGAGACATAAGAAACTGTAACACCACTTCAAGATCCCACGGTGCCACGGGTGGCACAAACAGAGGGTGGATATGCAGCAGCACTCCCTTCACGAAAGTCTGAACCTCTGGAAGGGCGGCCAACTCTTTTTGAAAGAAAATAGATAAAGCCGAAATCTGCACTTTGATGGAACCCAATTTGAGGCCTGCATCCACGCCTGCCTGCAAATGGAGGAAACGACCCAAATGAATCTCCTCCGCAGAAGCTGTTTTGGTTTCACACCACAACACATTTTCTCCAAATACAGTGATAATGTTTCGCCGTGACCTCCTTTCTAGCCTTAAGGAGAGTGGGGATGACTTCCCCGGGAACACCTTTACGAGCTAGGATTTGGCGTTCAACCTCCATGTCGTCAAACGCAGCCGCGGTAAGTCCGGAAACACGCATGGCCCCTGCAGCAACAGGTCTTCTCTTATAGGAAGCGGCCAATGATCTTCTACTAGTAACTCCGGAAGATCCGGATACCAGGCCCTCCGTGGCCAATCTGGAACAACGAGTATTGCCTGAATCCTTGTTCGTCTTAAAATCTTCAACACTCTTGGAATGAGAGGAAGAGGAGGGAACACATACACCGACTGAAACACCCACGGAGTTACCAGGGCGTCCACTGCACTGGCTTAGGGGTCCCTTGACCTGGAACAATACCTCGGAAGCTTCTTGTTGAGGCGAGACGCCATCATGTCTATTTGAGGAATTCCCCAACTCCTTGTCACTTCTGCAAATACCTCTTGATGAAGAGCCCACTCTCCTGGACGGAGATCGTGTCTGCTGAGGAAGTCTGCTTCCCAGTTGTCCACGCCCGGAAGGAAGACTGCTGACAGTGCGCTCACGTGCTGTTCCGCCCAGCGGAGAACTCTTGTGGCCTCCGCCATTGCCGCCCTGCTCCTTGTTCCGCCTTGGCGGTTTACGTACGCCACCGCTGTTATGTTGTCCGACTGGATCAAGACAGGGATACCCTGAGGAAGGTTCTTCGCTTGCAGGAGGCCGTTGTAAATGGCTCTTAACTCGAGAACATTTATGTGGAGACAAGATTCCTGGCTTGACCATTTCCCCTGGAAATTTCTTCCTAGTGTGACTGCACCCCAGCCTCAGAGACTTGCATCTGTGGTCAGCAGAACCCAGTCCTGGATTCCGAATCGGCGTCCCTCTAGAAGGTGAGAACCTTGCAGCCACCACAGGAGAGAAATCCTGGCCCTGGAAGATAGACTTATTTTCCGGTGCATGTGCAGGTGAGACCCGGACCATTTGTTCAGCAGATCCCACTGAAACACCCGGGCATGAAACCTGCCAAACGGAATGGCTTTGTAAGCCGCAACCATCTTCCCCAGCACACGAGTGCATTGATGAATTGACACTCTTGGCGGTCTCAGAAGCTCCTTGACCATGGTCTGTATTTCCAGAGCTTTGTCCGTCGGAAGAAATACTCTGTATTTCCGTGTCTAGGATCATGCCCAAGAAGGGCAGCCGAGTTGTGGGGATCAACTGAGACTTTGGCAAATTTAGAATCCAACCGTGATTTTGCAGGACCGACAGGGAGAGTTACACATTTCTTAGCAATTATTCCTTTGATCTCGCCTTTATCAGGAGATCGTCCAAGTACGGGATAATTGTAACCCCCTGCTTGCGAAGGAGGACCATCGTTTCCGCCATTACCTTGGTAAAAACCCTCGGGGCCGTGGAAAGCCCAAACAGCAACGTCTGAAATTGGTAATGACAATCCTGCACCGCAAATCTTAGGATGGCCTGATGAGGAGGAAATATCGGGACGTGTAAGTAGGCATCCTTTATGTCGACTGACGCCATAAAATCCCCCCCTTTTAGGCTGGAGATCACAGCTCGAAGAGATTCCATCTTGAACTTGAAAGTCTTCAAGTATGGATTGAGGGATTTTAGGTTCAGAATCGGTCTGACCGAGCCGTCCGGCTTTGGCACGACAAAGAGGCTCGAATAGAACCCTTCTCCCCGTTGGGACGGGGGAACCGGTACAATGACCCTCTGTTGACACAGCTTTTGTATTGCAGCATTTACAACTTCCCTTTCTGGAAGAGAAACTGGCAAGGCCGACTTGAAAAAGCGGCGGGGGTGGGGTATCTCCTGAAACTCCAGTTTGTACCCTTGGGAGACTGTCTAAAACCCAAGGATCCAGGGCCGATTGAACCCAGACCTGACTGAAGAATCGGAGACGGCCCCCCACCGGCACGGACTCCCGCAGGGGAGCCCCAGCGTCATGCGGTGGACTTGGTAGAGGCGGGGGAGGACTTTTGGTCCTGGGTGCCAGGTACGGCAGGTGACCTCTTTCCCCTTCCTCTACCCTTTGAAGCGAGGAAGGACAAGCCCTTTCCTTTTTTGTATTTATTAGGCCGGAAGGACTGCATCTGATAATGGGGCGTCTTTTTCTGTTGTGTGGGAACATAAGGAAGAAAAGATGACTTACCCGCAGTAGCGGTAGACACCAGGTCAGCAAGGCCATCACCAAACAACACACTACCTTTAAAAGGAAGAGCTTCCATAGCTTTCTTGGAGTCAGCATCAGCATTCCATTGATGAATCCACAGCGCCCTCCTGGCCGAGACCGCCATAGCATTGGCTCTTGATCCCAAGAGGCCAATATCCCTCGCGGCATCCTTTAGGTAATCTGCAGCTTCCTTGATATAACCAAGAGTCAAAAGAATGTTATCCTTATCAAGGGTATCCATATCAGAAGCTAAATTACCAGCCCACTTAGCAATAGCACTACTCACCCATGCCGACGCCACAGCAGGTCTGAGTAAGGCACCAGTAGTAACGAAAATGGCCTTCAATGTCGTCTTCTGCTTGCGATCCGCTGGATCCTTGAGGGCAGCCGTGTCAGGAGACGGCAGTGCCACCTTTTTGGACAATCGGGATAGAGCCTTGTCCACATTGGGAGACTACTCCCATTTCTCCCTGTCGTCAGAGGGGAAAGGATATGCCATAAAAATTCTCTTGGGAATCTGCCACCTTTTGTCAGGCGACTCCCAAGCCTTTTCACAAAGAGCGTTCAGTTCATGAGAAGGGGGAAACGTCACCTCAGGCATTTTTCCCTTATACAAACAAACCCTCTTATTTGGAACAGGGAGGTCCTCAGAAATGTGCAAAACATCTTTAATAGCCACAATCATGTACTGAATACTCTTAACTACCTTTGGATGTAAAGTAGCCTCATTGAAATCGACACTGGAATCAGAGTGTGTCGGTATCTGTATCTGCCATCTGGGTAAACGAACGTTTTTGTGACCCTGAGGGGGTCTGTACCTGAGACAGAGCGCCCTCCATGGATTTCCTCCATGCTTGTGTCTGAGAATCAGATTTATCTAGCCTCTTAGACAATAATGCCACATTTGCACTGAGTGTACTCAACATATTCGCCCAATCAGCAGTCGGCTGTGCCGACAGTCATTCCGAAATCTTTTTCTGCGCCCCCAGTAATTCCTCCTTGGAGGAACACTCAGCCTCAGACATGACACGCAGTCCCGACACACCCACACTGGCTACAAAAAAAAAAAAAAAAAAAAAAAAGGAGGTCAGACCCACAGGGAAGCCTGTAGAGAGAACACAGAGGGAGTATGCCAGCTCACACCCCAGCGCACATATACTACAAAAACAGATATGTTGTTTGCGCTGTAAGATAAACACATTTAAAGCACCAAATTGCCTGTGACACCCCCCCCCCCGTTTTGCTCCCTTGTTACTTGGAAGGAGCTTGGAGGTCCAGGTTAGCATCTCTGCAGCAGCTGTGGAGAGAGAAAATGGCGCTGGTGAGCTGTGCGGCTAAGCCCCGCCCCTTCCCGGCGCGCTGTAGTTCCGTTCAAATTTGAATTTATTATACTGGCGTGGGTATTGTATACGGTGCCCGGGCACCGAATATGCCTTCTGCCAGTTAAATTGACCCTTATGGATATCTGGTTTTCACCTGACTGCGCTCATCCCCTACAGTTTGAGTACTCGTGAAATGATGCAAATGGATGCTTATATAAAGGTGCGTTTTACTTTCACATGTATCAAATATGACACTCAATATAATGAAACAGTGCAGATAATATTGTGGAACATGAAAAAGGTGGTAATCACAATGTGTGCTCCACGGGGAGCACCTGTTTAACTCAGTCCTTTAATCACTGAAATTGGTGATTAAATCCTTTAGGTTCTTGGCGTGTGTGTTCCGACACAAAGGCCAATGGGCTGGAAAAAAATATATAAATGTAATGATTAAATCTGGCTGTGTTGCTTTAAAAGTCAAATATAGATTTTCCAGTGGAAATGTCTCTAGTCCTGACCGGACTGTGTGAGCTTTAAAAATCTGTCTTTAGTAATTAGATTCATATAGTTGCAGAGGACGGCGTCCCGTACCTCTGCGTGTGGAAGTCAGGTATTCGTGCACTATCGTTGCGGCCGTACTTGTAAGATGTACAGGTGCGGGGGGCAGCGGGAACCTCCTGGCAGCTCCGGACAGACTCGTGAAATGATGCAAATGGATGCTTATATAAAGGTGTGTTTTACTTTCACATGTATCAAATATGACACTCAATATAATGAAACAGTGCAGATAAATATTGTTGAATAAACACACCTTTATATAAGCATCCATTTGCATCATTTCACGAGTACTCAAACTGTAGGGGATGAGCGCAGTCAGGTGAAAACCAGATATCCATATTGAACCAAAGGGCAAGGACACCCTTTTGACTAGCAGCACATCCCATACAGTAAAACCACCCCAGTGCGCAGATTACCTCCCTTTTTGTAAATTGACCCTTAGTAACTACTGCCTAGGGCGCTCCCCCCCCCAGCGCCAAGCACGCTGCGAGTGCCATTGGTGATGTGTGTGGGAGCATGGAGCGCAGCGCTACCGCTGCGCTGTACCGTTACTGAAGTCTTCTGCCATCTGATGTCTTCTGTTCTTCTAATACTCTTCTGGCTTCTGTGAGGGGGGTGACGGCACAGCTCCGGGAACAAGCAGCTAGGCGCACCAAGTGATCGAACCCTCTGGAGCTAATGGTGTCCAGTAGCCTAAGAAGCAGAGCCCTTAACTAAGAAGAAGTAGGTCTGACTTCTCTCCCCTCAGTCCCACGATGCAGGGAGCCTGTAGCCAGCAGGTCTCCCTGAAAATAAAAAAAGCCTAACATAAGTCTTTTCCAGAGAAACTCAGTAGAGCTCCCCTAGTGTGTGTCCAGTCACTCCTGGGCACAGAATCTAACTGAGGTCTGGAGGAGGGGCATAAAGGGAGGAGCTAGCGCACACCCAGTCAAAGTCTTTTTAGTGTGCCCATGTCTCCTGCGGATCCCGTCTATACCCCATGGTCCTTTTGGAGTCCCCAGCATCCTCTAGGACGTAAGAGAAATATATATAAATAAAATTAAAAAAAAGTCTGTCAAAGTCGAAAAATATTCCAGAACACACAGCACATATAAAATACACATACATGCCCACTGCGCGTGCACTTGTTCCGCCGTGCGTGCACATATCCGCAATTTGCGTATGGTCGCTCCCGCGATCCTGCGCGTGGTATGGGTATTTACGGCGGAGTTTGTGAATGCATGGAGGGCTATCAAAACATTACATATTTAATCCAAATAGTGCACATTGTACACATAGCCCCCCTGCACCACATGAGCAAGTATCAACAGTTTAAATGATTTCAGAACAAAGGGATTCACCTTTGCATGATAGGAGGGGACAGACTAAGGTAATAAGGTGGTGTCTGGCATCCAGCTGTAGGGTATTTTATGGGTAACATTCCGGTGTTGGTTTGCGGAAAATCGCATGTTCCTATGGATAGTTATGTGCAGAAGCAGAATATAGATATAAACTGTATTTACTGTATATTATGTATGCGGCGGGAATCCAGAGAAGACCACCCACAAGAGCAGTTGAGAAAGACATTGCCCACCTTTTCAAATCAACCTATGACCTCTCCTGTACTGTAAAGATGCATCCCTGTGTCCAATGGACAAAGGGATTACAGTATCCATTATATTGCTTTTGGAAGTAGTGTATAAAAAGCCTGTTGCTGCCTGGCCGGTCAGAAGACTCTTAACGCTATCTACCTGATTAGCGGAGGACTGGACCAGGAAGCGCATGTGAATATTCTCACGTATGCACATTGACTGTAGCCATTTACTCTGTTGTATTGTAGTGTATAAATTGTATTGTTAACCCCCTTTCAGATATACTACTCTGTGGTGTCGGAACCCAGTGATTAACTACAAATCGGTGTTGTGTCGTCTTTTCCCTGCTAGGGTTTAAAGTGTATTACATTACCTAAATGTATAAGGTTCAAAAGTGTATTAATAAGGTGTGTACGCGCTGTGGGTACTTTGTACCGTCAGCGGTGTATAGTATAATATAATTGCATTGCATTACTACGAAGGTTTATTAAGTTTAGCGGCCGTAGCGGCTCCATGGTAAAAGTGTGTTTAAAGGTATAGCTTTATGGTTTAAGATAATATCGACATTATCAAGTCGCAGTACACCCTTTTGTTTTGAAGACTGTGCAGAAAATGGAAGAACTGACTTATAGGCCCTACACACTGGCCGATTTTTGGAAAGATATGAACGATCTCGTTCATAAATGAACGAGAACTCGTTCATATCTTTCAGTGTGGAGGCTCCAGCGATGAACGATGCGCGTCCCCGCGCTCGTTCATCGCTGGTCTCCCGTCGGCTGTTCATGCAGGCCAATATGGACGATCTCGTCCATATTTGCCTGCACTTCAATGCAGCTGCGTGACGGGGGGAGTGAAGAAACTTCACTCCCCCCGCCGCCGGGTCGCTCGTCAGCCGTATACGCCGTCGGGCAGCTCGGCGGCGGATCGGCTAGTGTATAGGGCCCCTTAGATTCAAGATGGCGCCCATAGTCGTTACATACCCTAAAAGATAGCCCACCTCAACTATACCTTACCGTATATTCAGTTTTCCCATTTCCTGCACAGTTTTTGAAACAAAAGGGTGTACTGCGACTTTTGAAATGATAGATAGATATACCGCTTCGGTGGCACACAGCATGGCAGAGCCCCGGCTCCCAGTAGCAGGTGTTCCAGAAATCCAGCAGCTCCTGTGTGAGTAGCTACTGCCCCCTCTATAATCCAGCCCTGGTGTCTGTCATTTTGCCAGGATTTTAACTAGTCAAAGCACAAAAGCCATGAGAAGGCAATATAGCAGTCTCTAATGAAGCTAATTGGGAACTGAAAAGACATCTACTGTAAAAAAAAACATTTGGAAAGACCACCTCTACTAAGTTTATAAGCATAATAATAATTTTATTTAAACAGCGCTCTTTCTCCAATAGAACTCAAGGCGCTTAACAGATACATGGCATAATATAGTACAGAAAATAATTAAGTACAGAAAAGCTTTTCATAAAATACAGAAGCATGTAGATACTAAAGGGACATTATGGAAATGCTTGAGTAAACAGGAAAGTCTTGAGTCTACTTTTGAAGGATTCTATAGTTGGGGCATCTCGCACTGTGCGGGGAAGTGAGTTCCATGACGCATGACTAAAAGCTTGACCTCCAGATGAATTACGGGAGATTCAAAGTACTGCTAAAAGTCCTTCATTAAATCAGTGGACCCTACCCTGGCGGGATTTCTGGCTGAGCGGATGGAGTATTCTCCCGTCTTCTCTCTTTCTCCTCTTTAACTTCTTTCAGGCCATTCGGCTTCTGGTTTATCTCCCCTGCTGCGTCAGGCTTTGTTAATCTGGCGCTATGCGCACACCTTTTATGAATTGTCGGGTCATGATACCTCTAATCCGCTGTGGTTCAATAACACATACCCTGAGCTGTGTAGGTTATCGTTTGATAATATATGGATTATTAAGAGAGTTTTATCTGTGGGTCAACTATATCATGAAGGAGTATTCAAATCTTTTCAACAATTGAAAGACGAATTTGATGTATCTAACACTGCTCTGTTTCGATATTTCCAGCTTAGACATGCTGTACAGGCCCAATTTCCTCATGACCAGCTGATGGTTTTAGATTCACCCGTTAAAACGTTGCTCACTACTCTTAATCAAAAGGGGGAAAATATCTACCTTGTACACTGTCTTAAACGATAGATTTAGCCCGGATCAACTGAATGGTCTTCGTTCTAAATGGGAAATAAATCTGGGACCTTTATCTCATGAACAATGGCTCCAAATTCTTGGATCCCTTAAATATACTACTCCCTGTATACAATATAAGCAGGTCTTTTTCTATATATTGCATAGAATATATTGCACTCCTGTATCTATGCAAAGGGCTTGTCTTCGGGATAACTCTTTCTGCCCCAAGTGCCAGGCTGCTGATGCTGGGTTCTGGCACTTACTGTGGGATTGTCCTGTAGTTTCCCTTTTTTGGAGGGAGGTGTGGCATGATATTAATAGGATGACTCCTTCCCTTCCTGTATTGAATCCTGGTATTTGTATGTTTGGGCTGGACCTCAAGGAAACAGATTCTGTTATGATATATAAATATGTCATATGTCTCACTACTTTGGCAAAAGTTATAATAGCGAGGGTTTGGTTTTCAGCTGATTTACCTAAGGTAGACCAATGGAGAGCGTTGGTGAACGATGTGGCGAGACATGAGACGCATATGTACAAAATACGCGGTTCTACTTCTCAGTTTACGGAGAAGTGGGACCGCTGGGCAGTTCTAGGCTGGGCAGACCTGAGCTGTGCACATAAGTTATTAACTTCATCATTTATTCTAGAAATACCTGTATATGACACATGGACGCACACTCAAACTTGAATTCAATATGTTTACTGACAGCAAATGTTACAGTTGTTGTTTGTAATGTCTAATTGATACAAAATTCAAAAAAAAACTACTTCATTAAAAAAAAAAAAAAAGTCCTTCATTAAAAGATCGCAGTAATCGAGTGGGGCAGTATGGGGTCAGAAGCTGTTTCAGGTACCTTAGGCCCTGGTCCTGTAGTGCTTTGAAATTCAGTAAGCCAATCTTGAAGATGATTCTCCATCTTACAGGCAGCCAGTAAAGGATGGGTGTTATGTGGCTAGAACGGGCCGGTTAACAGCCTGGCAGCCGTGTTTTGCACCAGCTGTAAGCGGTGCAATTCTTTTGCTGGGAGATCAAGGTTGAGGGCATTACAGTAGTCTAATCGAGATGATACAAATGCATGGATGACTTTTGGCAGATCATCTGAGGGAATTAAGTGCTTGATTTTGGCTATGTTCCTCAGGTGAAAGAATGAGGATTTGATTGTGGCTGATATCTGATGTTTAAGTGTTTAAGTGTCAAGCCACCATCCAGGACAAATGTCAAGATTCCACACACGATCAGTGGTTTGTAATTCTGAATCCCCGAGTATAAGTCCAGTTGGTTGGCTATGCTGCAGTCTTGTCCTTTGATGTTGCGGTCCTATCATAAGGACTTCTGTTTTATCCAGGTTCAGTCGCAGCCATCTGGCGCTCATCCACTCCTGTAGCTCAGCTAGACAGCCATTTAGGGTTGCTATTGGGTTATCAGTGCCCGGAGCAAAGGACAAGTACATTTGTGTATCATCTGCATAGCAGTGGTAGACCAGCCCAAGCCGCCTGATTATTTCACACAGCGGGAGTATGTATACTGCAAAAAGCATGGGGGATAGTATAGAACCTTGTGGGACACCACATGGCAATGGCACGGATGGCGATTAGTATACTCCAGACGATACTCTCTGTGACCTGCCTGTGAGAAATGATTTGAACCAGCTTGGGACTGTGCCATCCAGTGCACAAAAATGTATCAGTCGCTCAATCAGAAGCCCATGGTCCACGGTATCAAATGCTGCAGAGAGATCCAGAAGGATTAATATTGAACAGTCACCTCTGTCTCTTGCCATCAGAAGATCATTTAACACACACACACACACACACACACACACACACACACACACACACACACAAGGGCTGTCTTTCTCCTGAATCCTGATTGGAATGGATCATAGATATAATGGGTTGTCAGGCGGGTTTCCAGTTGATTTGCAACCATTTTCTCAATAACCTTTCCTAGAAAAGGAAGGTAGTGTTCACTCTAGGAATTTTTTAGGGCAGGGTGCTGATCACGGGTAGGGCACATTTTTCATTCGGGAGGGCACATTTTTCGTTCGGGAGGGCACATTTTTCAATTAGAAGGGCAAAATTAGGTACATACTATAATGCTTGGTCCTCCCATTCCCACATGATAAAGAATGGGCAGTGCGCGCCAAAGGCGAAAATTTAGGGGCGTTGTTTTTCGTGGGGTTAGGGGCATGGCCACATAATAGTGGCAATTCACATTACACCACACAATAGTGCAGCTAATACACACTGCACCAGGTAGAACCTCCTATACACACTGCGACAGGTAGAGCACGTTATACATATTGCGCCAGGCAGAGCACATTCTACACTTTGCGCCAGGCAGAGCACGTTATACACATTGCGCCAGGTAGAGAGCACTGAGACACACTGCACCAGGTAGAGAGCACCGAGACACACTGCACCAGGTAGAGAGCACCGAGACACACTGCACCAGGTAGAGAGCACCGAGACACACTGCACCAGGTAGAGAGCACCGAGACACACTGCACCAGGTAGAGAGCACCGAGACACATTGCACCAGGTAGAGAGCACCGAGAAACACTGCACCAGGTAGAGAGCACCGAGAAACATTGCACCAGGTAGAGAGCACCGAGAAACATTGCACCAGGTAGAGAGCACCGAGAAACATTGCACCAGGTAGAGAGCACCGAGAAACATTGCACCAGGTAGAGAGCACCGAGAAACATTGCACCAGGTAGAGAGCACCGAGAAACATTGCACCAGGTAGAGAGCACCGAGAAACATTGCACCAGGTAGAGAGCACCGAGAAACATTGCACCAGGTAGAGAGCACCGAGAAACATTGCACCAGGTAGAGAGCACCGAGAAACATTGCACCAGGTAGAGAGCACCGAGAAACATTGCACCAGGTAGAGAGCACCGAGAAACATTGCACCAGGTAGAGAGCACCGAGAAACATTGCACCAGGTAGAGAGCACCGAGAAACATTGCACCAGGTAGAGAGCACCGAGAAACATTGCACCAGGTAGAGAGCACCGAGAAACATTGCACCAGGTAGAGAGCACCGAGAAACATTGCACCAGGTAGAGAGCACCGAGAAACATTGCACCAGGTAGAGAGCACCGAGAAACATTGCACCAGGTAGAGAGCACCGAGAAACATTGCACCAGGTAGAGAGCACCGAGAAACATTGCACCAGGTAGAGAGCACCGAGAAACATTGCACCAGGTAGAGAGCACCGAGAAACATTGCACCAGGTAGAGAGCACCGAGAAACATTGCACCAGGTAGAGAGCACCGAGAAACATTGCACCAGGTAGAGAGCACCGAGAAACATTGCACCAGGTAGAGAGCACCGAGAAACATTGCACCAGGTAGAGAGCACCGAGAAACATTGCACCAGGTAGAGAGCACCGAGAAACATTGCACCAGGTAGAGAGCACCGAGAAACATTGCACCAGGTAGAGAGCACCGAGAAACATTGCACCAGGTAGAAAGCACTGAGACACATTGGAGGAGGAGGGGGGGGGGGGGGGTAGATGGTTCCGCACACACATAAGACAAGGGGTAGTGGGGCCACACACAGGGGGTTGGGGGGGGCAGGAGGGCACAAGGTGTCACACACACGGGGGGGGGGGGGGGGGCGCACAAACCAGGGTGAGGGGGTAAAGTGTGCCACACACAAAGGCTGGGGGTAAATGGGGTCACATGCAGGGGGTGGGGGCAGGATATGGCAATGCATTAAAATACATGTTCATTACTTTGTGTGTATCTACTTACGCACACTCTGGCAGCTGAGGGTCACACTCCGGTAGATGGGTACGCTGGCCAGTGGCACTGGCTGGTGGGAGATAGGGGCTGCCCGCGGGTGTCTGGCCATGCACACAGAGAGGAGGGAGGGCTGGGTTTGCCTCGGCGGGAGAGGCAAACCCAGCCCTCCTGTCTCTCGCAGAGGAGGGGAGATGCGGCGGCTGACAACTAAGGACGGACGAGGTGGGCGGGCGGGACGGACGAGGTGGGCGGGACAGATGGGGCGGTACAGACGGGGCGGGCCGCGGAGGTCTCTGTCTCTCATGCAGGGAGACAGTGTGACTGTGATTAAGCACACTGGATTACTGCAGTAATGTGTCCGGTGGCTTGGCGGGGTCCGGCGGGCAGCAAAGTGCGGGGCGGGAGGGCGCACACAAATGGGCAGGGCGGCATTCAGGTGTCTAAAAAAGGGGCAGGGCGCAGCGCCCTGTGAAAGACACCTAGAGTGAACACTAGGAAGGGTTTATACCGGTCAGTAGTTGGTCATGCAGTCCGGATCTAAATTAGGTTTTTTAAGAAGAGGTTTAACAATTGCTTCCTTTAGGGGTCCAGGAAAAATGCCTGTCTGCAAAGAGCATTGAACAATTTTTGCAAAGACAGGACCAATTATATCCATACAACCTATTAGAAGCTTGGTTGAGGCAGGGTCCCGACCACAGGTGGTGGGACGCAAAATCCGTGCAATTTCAGCAGTGTCCTTTACATCCACTGGGTTAAAACTGGTCCATGAAGGCAAGTGGCTTACATAGACAGGCTTTGTAGTTTGGCACTCCTTTGATGGCACCGTGGAGATTCCAGCCCGGATGGTGGATATTTAGGGGGTCATTCAGAGTTAATCGCACGTAGCAACTTTTTGGTGCTCGTGCGATCAACTAGACGCCGCCTATGGGGAGAGTGTATTTTAGCATAGCAGGGCTGCAATTGCTTGTGCAGCCCTGCTATGCTAAAAAAGTTGTGTGTAGAACAAGACTAGGCCTAGACATACTTACCCTGTACGATGGATCCAGCGATGAAGGTCCCGGAATTGACGTCAGACATCTGTCCACCAAACGCCTGGACATGCCTGCGTTCGGATTTCCACGCCCGGAAAACGGTGAGTATCCGCCCAGGAACGCCTCCTCGCTGTCAATCTTCTTGCAATCGTGCTAGCGACCATTTTCTTCTTTCTTCTGGTAGTTGCCCAGCGACGATGCGCGTGCGCATTGTGGGCACCGCGCAGGCCCAACCCGTTTGCACCGCAGCGTGCAAATGGGTCGGAATGACCCCTTTATCTGCAAAGAAGTTTGCAAACTCGTTGCATCTTGCCTGAGAGAGGGTTTCATCAGTCTGCAGGCATGCTCGCTTGCAAAGCATCTCCACTGTGCGGAAAAGTTGAGCTGGCCTATTGTTTGCTGCTGTGATCTCATTTGACAGGAACTGTGATTTCTTACGGGTGATTGTCAAATGATATTCTTCATTATGCTTTATTAGTTTTATTTTATCATAAGCTGATAATAAGCCAGGTATATAGTGGCAACAAAGCCAGGTTCAGAGTATAAGGTATACTACCACCCAATAAAATACATGACAAGAGAAATGGTAATATAAAAAAACAAAAATACAAAGTAAGATTAAAATCGAAATGACATTAATAGGTAGGTGGCAAGATATGTTTTACCCGTGTATAGAAAAGAATGGGTAAATTCTATAAATGGGAGGGGGAGAGAGAATCAATTCAACGCTTTGGACGCAGTGTGCCGTTTCAGAAATTAGTACATAGTAATAGTGTAAGGAAAAAGGTCATGATTTTATCACTACTGTATAAAGGAGAATATATGTGCAGCTGGACATCGCACTGAACCGAATCAGCCATTATCACTATTATGATACCATAATTATAAGAATTATGTAAATAGGAGGCTTGTAAGAGTATTTTACATAAAAATCAAGTTGAGGATTTGCCGTAGCACGTACCTGTTACATGCTAAATAATAAGATTTTACTTACCGGTAAATCTATTTCTCGTAGTCCTTAGTGGATGCTGGGGACTCCGTAAGGACCATGGGGAATAGACGGGCTCCGCAGGAGACAGGGCACTTTTAAGAAAGAATTAGGACTACTGGTGTGCACTGGCTCCTCCCTCTATGCCCCTCCTCCAGACCTCAGTTAAGGAAACTGTGCCCGGAAGAGCTGACAGTACAAGGAAAAGATTTTGGAATACAGGGTAAGACTCATACCAGCCACACCAATCATACCGTATAACTCGTGATAAACTTACCCAGTTAACAGTATGAACAACAACAGAGCATCAGACAAACCTGATGCAACCCTAACATAACCTTTATTTAAGCAATAACTATATACAAGTATTGCAGAAGAAGTCCGCACTTGGGACGGGCGCCCAGCATCCACTACGGACTACGAGAAATAGATTTACCGGTAAGTAAAATCTTATTTTCTCTAACGTCCTAGTGGATGCTGGAGACACCGTAAGGACCATGGGGATTATTATTATTAGCAGTTTCTTATATAGCGCAGCATATTCCGTTGCGCTTCACAATTAGAACAACAATTATAGAACAAAACTGGGCAAAGACAGAGAGAGGTAGGAAGGCCCTGCTCGCAAGCTTACAATCTATAGGGAAATAGGCATTGATACACAAGGATAGATGCTACCCGTCACATAATGGTTCCCCAGGTTGCTAGGTTCTTAATGGGCTGTATATGACATGATCACCCAGCAATGTTGGAAGACAAAATGTGAGTTTATGTGGACTGTACAGAGGGGATGTAACTTGATAGGGAAGCTGTGAAGGTTATGTGTGTGGGTCTGAAATTTGGTAGGCTTGTCTGAAGAGATGAGTTTTCAGAGAACGTTTAAAGGTTTGGAGACTAGAGGAGAGTCTTATTGTGCGTGGGAGTGTATTCCACAGAGTGGGCGAAGCCCGGGTAAAGTCCTGTAATTTTGAGTGGGAACAGGTAATACGTGTGGATGAGAGACGCAGATCTTGTGCAGAGCGGAGAGGTCTGGTAGGGAGATATTTTGAGATGAGTAAGGAGATGTATGATGGTGCAGTTTGGTTAATAGCCTTGTATGTAAGTAAAAGTATTTTATATTTGACACGGTAGAATACCGGTAACCAATGGAGGGACTGACAGAGCGGATCAGCAGATGAAGAACGTCTGGCGAGGAAGATTAGCCTCGCAGCTGCATTTAAAATGGATTGAAGTGGTGATAGCCTATGTTTGGGAAGACCAGTAAGGAGACTATTACAATAATCAATGCGGGAGATGAGTGCATGGATTAGAGTTTTTGCAGTGTCTTGTGTAAGATAAGGGCGTATTTTGGATATGTTTTTAAGGTGCATGTAACATGATTTAGAGACAGATTGAATGTGTGGAACAAAGGACAGTTCAGAGTCAAGGGTGACACCTAGGCAACGAGCTTGTGGGGTAGGGTGGATAGTCACATTGTCAACAGTTATAGAGATATCAGGTTGGTAACTACTCTTAGCTGGTGGGAAAATAATTAATTCGGTTTTGGAAATGTTGAGTTTGAGGTGGCGAGATGACATCCAAGATGAAATGGCAGACAGGCATCCAGTGACACGAGCCAATACTGGTGGTGACAAATCTGGGGAGGATAGGTAGATTTGAGTATCATCAGCATACAAATGATACTGAAATCCAAAGGAGCTGATTAGTTTACCAAGAGAGGAGGTATAGATTGAGAAAAGCAGAGGACCCAAGACTGAGCCTTGCGGTACTCCAACTGACAGAGGTAGAGAAGAGGAGGTAGAATCAGAGAAGTGAACACTGAAAGAGCAATAAGATAGGTAGGATGAGAACCAAGAAAGGGCTGTGTCCTGAAGACCTAGGGATTGTAGTGTTTGTATGAGAAGAGAGTGGTCAACAGTGTCAAAAGCAGCAGAGAGATCTAGAAGAATAAGTAGTGTGTAATGGCCTTTTGATCTAGCAGTGACTAGATCAGTCACTACTTTGGTCAGTGCCGTCTCTGTGGAGTGTTGGACACGAAAGCCTGACTGAAATGGATCCAATAAGTTGTGGGAGTTAAGAAAGTGTGTAAGGCGAGTGTAGGCAAGCCTCTCAAGTAGCTTGGAGGGACTGGGTAGCTGAGAAATGGGAGAGTGTGTGTTTGGGTCAGAGTTGTGTTTTTTTAGAATAGGAGTAATGACTGCATGTTTAAACAGAGAGGGAAAGATACCAGTAGAGAGAGAGAGATTACAGATTTTAGTTAAGGTTGGGATAAGCACAGGAGACAAAGTTTTACTGACCTGTGAGGGTATAGGATCAAGAGGAGAGGTAGTGGAATAGGAGGATGAAAAGAGTGTTGATACTTCATCTTCACTTGTTGGATCAAATGAAGAGAAAGTGCCAGAGGGTTCAGGTAGGGAATTGAGCAGGTCACTGGCTGAGTTAGAGCATACCATTTCATCTCGGATTTTATCAATCTTATCCTTGACGTAGGAAGCAAGTTCTTGTGCACGGATAGTAGCTAGTGGGGGAGGTGAGGGAGGGTAAAGTGATTTAAATGTATTAAAAAGTCGCTTGGGGTTGTTGGCATGATAAGAGATGAGAGATTGGAAATATGTTTGTTTGGCAGTGTCCAGGGCCTGACGATAGGAGTGGCAGGTAGTCTTATATGTGAGAAAGTCACTTAGATTCTGAGATTTCCGCCACTGACGTTCTACTTTACGTGACAGTTTTTGTAGGTGTCTTGTTGATTTAGAGTGCCATGGTTGGCATCTAAGCCTACGTGGAGTGTGATGGGTAGCTGGAGCCACTTCATCAAGGGCACTCTCTAGGGTCTGGTGCAGGTGTGATACAGCAGTGTCAGGTGTAGTAAATGTAGAGATTGGTTAGAGCAGTTGTTGCAGAGAAGTGGAAAGTTGGTGAAAATGTATATTGTTAGTATTTCTGCGGGTTAGAGGAGGCTTGCTTGGTTTTAGTGTCCTAGAATTTAAAGTAATAGAAGAGATTGTGAAGGTGATCAGGTTGTGATCAGAGAGAGGGAAAGGAGTGTTAGTGAATTCAGAAACTGAGCAGAGCCTGGTGAACACAAGATCAAGGCAGTGGCGCTCATGGTGAGTAGAGGAGTCGGACCATTGGGTTAGGCCAAGAGAGGAGGTTAGAGAGAGGAGTTTGGATGCATGAACAGATTGTGGACTGTCAAGAGCTATATTGAAATCGCCCATAATGATGGTGGAGATGTCAGAGGATAAGAAGTGTGGGAGCCAGGCAGAGAAATCTTCTAGAAATTGTTGTTTAGGTTGCCCAGGAGGGCGATAGATAGCTGCAACAAGCAGAGAGTAGGGGGTGAAAATCCTGAGAGTGAACTTCAAATGAGGTGAATGCGAGTGATGGAACCTGAGGTAGAACAGTGTATGTGAAAAACTGTGACAGTAAGATTCCGACCCCACCACCTTTACTATTATACCAAAGCACCCAAACGGGCGGGAGAGTGCGGATGACTCTGCAGCACCGAATGAGCAAACTCAAGGTCCTCCTCAGCCAGGGTATCAAACTTGTAGAACTTTGCAAAGGTGTTTGAACCCGACCAAGTAGCTGCTCGGCAAAGCTGTAATGCCGAGACCCCTCGGGCAGCCGCCCAAGAAGAGCCCACCTTCCTTGTGGAATGGGCTTTTACCGATTTTGGATGAGGCAATCCAGCCGCAGAATGAGCCTGCTGAATCTGGTTACAGATCCAGCGAGCAATAGTTTGCTTTGAAGCAGGAGCACCCAGCTTGTTGGATGCATACACGGTAAACAGCGAGTCAGTTTTCCTGACTCCAGCCGTTCTGGCTACATAAATCTTCAAAGCCCTGACTACATCTAGTAACTTGGAATCCTCCAAGTCACGAGTAGCCGCAGGCACCACAATAGGTTGGTTCAAATGAAACGATGATACCACCTTCGGCAGAAATTGCGGACGAGTCCGTAACTCTGCCCTACCATATGGAAAACCAGATAGGGGCTTTTACATGACAAAGCCGCTAATTCAGACACACGCCTAGCCGAAGCTAAGGCCAATAGCATGACCACTTTCCACGTGAGATATTTTAACTTCACGGTCTTAAGTGGCTCAAACCAGTGAGATTTCAGGAAACTCAACACCACGTTAAGATCCCAAGGAGCCAGTTCCTTTTGAAAGAAAATGGATAGGGCCGAAATCTGGACCTTAATGGACCCTAATTTTAAGCCCATAGTCACTCCCGCCTGTAGGAAGTGAAGGAAATGGCCTAGTTGGAATTCCTCTGTAGGGGCCTTCCTGGCCTCACACCAAGCAACATTTTCGCCATATACGGTGATAATGTTTTGCTGTCACGTCCTTCCTAGCCTTTATCAGCGTAGGAATAACTTCATCCGGAATGCCTTTTTCCGCTAGGATCCGGCGTTCAACCGCCATGCCGTTAAACGCAGCTGCGGAAAGTCTTGGAACAGACAGGGCCCTTGTTGCAACAGGTCCTGTCTGAGAGGCAGAGGCCATGGGTCCTCTGTGAGCATTTCTAGCAGTTCCGGATACCAAGCCCTTCTTGGCCAATCCGGAACAATGAGTATTGTTCTCACTCCTCTTTTTCTTACGATTCTCAGCACCTTGTGTATGTGAGGTAGAGGAGGAAACACATAAACCGACTGGAACACCCACGGTGTCACTAGTGTGTCCACAGCTATCGCCTGAGGGTCTCTTGCCCTGGCGCAATACCTTTGTAGCTTTTTGTTGAGGCGGGATGCCATCATGTCCACCTGTGGCAGTTCCCATCGATTTGTAATCTGTGTGAAGACTTCTTGATGAAGTCCCCACTCTCCCGGGTGGAGGTCGTGCCTGCTGAGGAAGTCTGCTTCCCAGTTGTCCACTCCCGGAATGAACACTGCTGACAGTGCTTACACGTGATTCTCCGCCCAGCGAAGAATTCTGGTGGCTTCTGCCATTGCCACCCTGCTTCTTGTGCCGCCCTGGCGGTTTACATGAGCCACTGCGGTGATGTTGTCTGACTGAATCAGCACCGGTTGGTTGCGAAGCAGAGGCTCCGCTTGACTCAGGGCGTTGTATATGGCCCTTAGTTCCAGGATATTGATGTGCAGACAAGTCTCTTGACTTGACCACAGCCCCTGGAAGTTTCTTCCCTGAGTGACTGCCCCCCACACACGGAGGCTTGCATCCGTGGTCACCAGGACCCAGTCCTGTATGCCAAACCTGCGGCCCTCGAGAAGGTGAGCACTCTGCAGCCACCACAGAAGAGACACCCTGGCCCTGGGGGATAGGGTGATCAGCCGATGCATCTGAAGATGCGATCCGGACCACTTGTCCAACAGATCCCACTGAAAGGTCCTCGCATGGAACATGCCGAAGGGAATGGCTTCGTATGATGCCACCATCTTTCCCAGGACTCTCGTGCATAAATGCACCGACACCTGTTTTGGTTTTAAGAGGTCTCTGACCAGAGTCACGAGCTCCTGGGCCTTCTCCTCCGGGAGAAACACCTTCTTCAGGTCTGTGTCCAGAATCATGCCCAGGAAGGGCAGACTCGTCGTAGGAATCAGCTGCGACTTTGGAATATTCAGAATCCAGCCGTGCTGCTGTAACACCTCCCGAGAGTGTGCTACGCTGATCAGCAACTGCGCTCTGGACCTCGCCTTTATGAGGAGATCGTCCAAGTATGGGATAATTGTAACTCCTTGCTTTCGCAGAAGCACCATCATTTCTGCCATTACCTTGGTAAATATTCTCGGTGCCGTGGAGAGCCCAAACGGCAACGTCTGGAATTGGTAATGACAGTCCTGTACCACAAATCTGAGGTACTCCTGATGAGGTGGATAAATGGGGACATGCAGGTAAGCATCCTTTATGTCCAGAGACACCATAAAATCCCCCTCTTCCATGCTTGCAATGACCGCCCTGAGCGATTCCATCTTGAACTTGAACCTTTTCAGGTAAATGTTCAGGGATTTTAAATTCAATATGGGTCTGACCGAACCGTCCGGTTTCGGAACCACAAACATTGTGGAATAGTAACCCCTTCCCTGTTGAGGGAGGGGAACCTTTACCACCACCTGCTGGAGATATAATTTGTGAATTGCCGCTAACACTACTTCCCTTTCTATGGGGGAAGCTGGCAGGGCCGATTTGAGGTAACGGTGAGGGGGCATCACTTCGAATTCCAGCTTGTATCCCTGAGACACAATCTGTATAGCCCAGGGATCCACCCGTGAGCGAACCCACTGGTGACTGAAATTTCGGAGACGCGCCCGCACTGCTCCTGGCTCCACCTGTGGAGCCCCAGCGTCATGCGGTGGATTTAGTGGAAGCCGGGGAGGACTTCTGTTCCTGGGAACTAGCTGTATTGTGCAGCTTCTTTCCTCTACCCCTGCCTCTGGCAAGAAAGGACGCACCTCTGACTTTCTTGCCTCTTTGTGATCGAAAGGACTGCATTTGGTAATACGGTGCTTTCTTAGGTTGTGAGGGAATATATGGCAAAAAATGTGACTTCCCAGCCGTAGCTGTGGAAACTAGGTCCGAGAGACCGTCCCCAAACAATTCCTCACCCTTATAAGGTAAAACCTCCATGTGCTTTTTTGAGTCGGCATCACCTGTCCATTGCCGAGTCCACAGGACCCTTCTGGCAGAAATTGACATTGCATTTATTCTAGAGCCCAGTAGGCAAATGTCTCTCTGGGCATCCCTCATGTATAAGACAGCGTCTTTTATATGACCCAGGGTCAGCAATATAGTATCCTTGTCCAAGGTATCAAGCTCCTCAGACAGAGTATCTGTCCATGCTGCTACAGCACTACACATCCAGGCCGACGCAATTGCCGGCCTTAGTAGGGTACCTGAATGTGTATAAACGGACTTCAGGATACCTTCCTGCTTTCTATCCGCAGGATCTTTTAGGGCGGCCGTATCCTGTGACGGCAGGGCTACCTTCTCAGATAAGCGTGTCAAAGCTTTGTCTACCCTAGGGGAGGATTCCCAGCGTAACCTGTCCGTTGGCTGGAAAGGATACGCCATAAGTAACCGTTTGGAAATCTGCATTTTCCTATCAGGAGAATCCCAAGCTTTTTCACATAACTCATTTAACTCATGTGAAGGGGGAAAAGTCACTTCTTGCCTTTTCTCCCCAAACATATAAACCCTCTTGGCAGGGACAGGGTTTTCCTCTGAGATGTGCAATACATCCTTCATTGCTATAATCATGTAGCGGATGGCTTTAGCCATTTTAGGCTGCAACTTTACATCATCGCCATCGACACTGGAGTCAGAATCCGTGTCGATATCTGTGTCAACAATTTGGGATAGTGGGCGCTTCTGAGACCCTGATGGCCTCTGCGCTGTAGGATCAGGCATGGGTTGGGACCCTGACTGTCCCAAGGCATCAGCTTTATCCAACCTTTTATACAAGGAGTTTACATTATCATTTAACACCTTCCACATATCCATCAAATCAGGTGTCGGCGGAGACACCACATTCATCTGCACCTGCTCTGCTTCCACATAGCCTTCCTCGTCAAACATGTCGACACAAGCGTACCGACACACCACACACACAGGGGATGCTCTATTTGAGGACAGAACCCCCACAAGGCCTTTTGGAGAGACAGAGAGAGAGTATGCCAGCACACACCCCAGCGCTATATGACCCAGGAATTACACAGTAATTTAGTGTTTACCCAGTAGCTGCTGTATATACTGATATTGCGCTAAATTTATGTGCCCCCCCCCCCTCTCTTTTTACCGTGAATCTGCAGGGGAGAGCCTGGGGAGCTTCCTCTCAGCGGAGCTGTGGAGAGAAAATGGCGCTGGTGAGTGCTGAGGAAGAAGCCCCGCCCCCTCAGCGGCGGGCTTCTATCCCGCGATTTTGTGTAAAATAATGGCGGGGGCTCATGCATATATACAGTGCCCAACTGTATATATGCCCTTTTATGCCAAGAGGAACTTAATTGCTGCCCAGGGCGCCCCCCCCCCCCTGCACCCTACAGTGACCGGAGTGTGTGGGTTTGATGTGGGAGCAATGGCGCACAGCTGCAGTGCTGTGCGCTACCTCATATGAAGACTGGAGTCTTCTGCCGCCGCTTTTGAAGTCTTCTTGCTTCACACGCCGGCTTCTGGCTCTGCGAGGGGGACGGCGGCGCGGCTAGCGTTCCTGTGTTCGATCCCTCTTGAGCTAATGGTGCCCAGTAGCCTAAGAAGCATGACCTATCCGCAGTTAGTAGGTCTGCTTCTCTCCCCTCAGTCCCACGTAGCAGAGAGCCTGTTGCCAGCAGCTCTCTCTGAAAATAAAAAATCCTAACAAAATACTTTCTTATTAGCAAGCTCAGGAGAGCTCACTAAAGTGCACCCAGCTCGGCCGGGCACAGATTCTAACTGAGGTCTGGAGGAGGGGCATAGAGGGAGGAGCCAGTGCACACCAGTAGTCCTAATTCTCTTAAAAGTGCCCTGTCTCCTGCGGAGCCCGTCTATTCCCCATGGTCCTTACGGAGTCCCCAGCATCCATTAGGACGTTGGAGAAATTTTTATTTTGGATTTGCTGCAGAGTCAAAACGGTTCATGGATAGACTAATAAAACGCTGATTCTAGTAGATTGCATATGGGTAATGGACTTACATTAGGTGAATGAGCTGTGATGAGAACATCTATACTGTACGTTAGAAACAGACACTGACCACAACAAGACAACACTCCCTGTATGGGCACCCATACGCAATGCATCAGCAGCAGCTACAGTGTCCCCGTGTATTACTGGCAAAAACATATACTAAATAATCTTACCCTATAGTCACAGAGTAGTGGAAAGTAACGGAAGAAGAAGCGAGTATAAATGAGTACATGTTATTATAACCCTACAGTTTCTTTCCTCACCAAACCTCGGAAACTCTTCGTTTTTTCCTCAGGCTGTGGAACATCCACATGCTCCGACGCCATGCTTCTTAGGGAAATAGATGAGAAACACACATAGACGCCTAACTTCCGCCAGCAATAACCACGTGATGGGAAATCACTCATTAGCACCCAATAACTGACGGTAGATGCTAGAACAGAGTTTGAGAAAGGACCTCTGACGTCAGGGGGAGGAGCCTCGCCACAAGGGGGAGGAGCCAGCCCAGCGGGATAGTTCTTCTACTATCCACGCCAGCAACCACTTCCTTTAGTAACCCGGTGGCGAGCCCGAAACGTGGCGCGCGAAAAAGGGGCGTGGCCTCCGAAAAGGGGCGTGGCTTCGCAGGAGGACCCGCGATCGCGAGCCACGCCCCCTGTTTTCGTCACTGAAGGGGCATGCCCAGCGCTCTGTGAGCCGCTGGCATGCCCCCTCTCCTTCTGTCTCCAATGAATAGACGCTGTGCGCATGCGCACAGCGTCTATTCTCCGCTGCTCTGCTAAGCAGGGCAGCGAGAGACAGAGACTCCCAACTGCCCCCCCCCCCCCCCCCCACCGCGGGACACTGCGGCCCGCGGGTGGGACAGCGGGACAGTCCCCAAAAAACGGGACTGTCCCGCGAAAATCGGGACAGTTGGGAGGTATGAGTACAAATTAGGAAAGGGGCATGGCTACAGGGAGCCCCTTTCTTATACTTTCAGCGGGAATTTGTAGAGTCAAAAATCGGTACAGGCCATGAAAAAAAGGTACTGTACCTGGCAAAAAGGTACAGTTGGAGGGTATGTCATATAGGTTTATAATATAGAACAACGGGTGTACAACGTGTGACGTGTGTTACTTCAGCTGCTGCAGAACTATATATCTCAGCTGCTCTGCCACAGTTTTGCGGTTAGGTCATGCTAAAACTGTTGCAAGACATGTTAGAATGTGTAGTTCCACAGCAGCTGGAGTGCTATGTGTTTTCTACGGGTTAGCTGTGAACCCGTGTGCCTGTAGAGACTGTAACACCAGGGGCGGATTGGGATCTAAAACAAGCCCGGATAACTTATGGAAGCAGCCGTGATCTGGGTGGGGTCTGTCGAGGGGGTAGAATCTGTCAAGAGCACGGGATCACTCCTCATAAGGCCTGATTCTGAGTTGTACACAGTTGCGGCCTCCTTTCTTCTTTTGCTGCAGTTGTGTCTCCACCACCCGCACGGCCGCTGCCCGCTCTCTCCCACTGCCTCCCTCTAGGTCCGCCATCACGTGTCACCCGACTGCCGTATAAGAGGACTAGCTGCTGCGTACCATGCAGCCCCTCTCCCTGTGCACAGCGTTCTCACCCTGCTGCCGTGCATGAGAGGACCAGCTGCTGCGGACGTTGCTGCCCTTCTCCCTATGTAGAGTGTTCTCCAACAGCTGCCGTGCGTAACAAGCGACCGACTGCTGCGGACCGTGCAGCCCCTCTCCCTGTGCACACTGTTGATACCTGGCTGCTGTGCACGACGACTCTGGCTGCTGCAGCGGATAGTCTGGCTCCTCTTCCCGGGCACAGGGCCGCACACTTACGATGTTCTATGACTTCAAGGTGAAGCTGACGGGGGAGCGGGCGGAGGACCTGTTCAGCATAAGGGCTGCAAAGATGTGTTGAAAAAGTCATGGGGAAAGATGGGTGAGTAGTAGGTCGTGCACAAACCTGGGACCCACTGGGGGATCGAGACTGACATGGGCCTAGAGAGGAGAATATGTGATGCTGGGAGACCCTGTGTGACCCTTTATGGAACACACAGAATGCTTATAGGCAGAAAGCACTGATCACTTGCCGTGTGCTGTGTAAACTGTTATAGGGGTGGTATACACAGAGCATATATTTTAGCTTCAAAGTGGTTCTGTGTGAAACACACATATAGATATCTGTTGTAATGTGTAAAAAGGGACTCAGCTGCCGTAATGTGTAAAATGGGGGACTCTGCTGCAGTAATGTGTAAAAAGGGGACTCTGCTGCTGTAATGTGTAACAAGGGGACTTTGCCTGCCATAATGTGTAAAATGGGGGACTCTGCTGCTGTAATGTGTAACAAGGGGACTTTGCCTGCCATAATGTGTAAAAAGGGGGCTCTACCTGTCTAATGTGTAAAAAGGGGAAAAGGGGGACTCTGCTGCTGTAATGTGTAAAAAGGGGGACTCTGCTGCCATAATGTGTAAAATGGGGCTCTACCTGGCGTAATGTGTGACAGACTGTACCTGGTGTAATGTGTGTAAATGGCGCTACTGTGTGGCGTAATTTGAATAATGGAGACTACTGTGCAGCGTAATATGAATTGGTATTATTTTGCCCATTCCTTATTTTTGATGCGCATCTATGGTGCGCACTGGCCATATTTTAAATATGGGGGAGGGGGGCGCGGATGCTGTTTCTTGCACACAGTGATAAAATGTCTAGTTACGGCACTGTCACCGTCAGTCAAACAATTCTAACCTGCACCAGCCATCTGAGTATGACCTCCAATGTGAGCACTGCAGCGTCTCTAGATGCAGCCACTTTCAGCGGGTGGTCTTCAGGTTGCCGGCGGCCGGGCTCCCAGCAACCACCATACCGGAGCCGGAATCCCGACCGCCGGCATACCGACATCTTTTCTCCCTCTTGGGGGTCCACGACCCCCCTGGAGGGAGAATAGATAGTGTGGCACGCATAGCACGCCACCGTGCCCGCAGCGTGGGGAGCGCAGCGAGCCCGCAAGGGGCTCATTTGCGCTCGCCCAGCTGTCGGTATGCCGGCGGTCGGGATTCCGGCGCCGGTCTGCTGGTCGCCGGGAGCCGACCGCCGGCAAACCATACTACACCCCTTTCAGCAACACGCCCATTACTATGCCGCATCTGCATCTGATAAGTCAACCTCCTGTAACAGCCCAGTAACATGCAAAACGTTTAATACACTTCATGGTGCATGCCTCTGACTCTACTGCAACTCTTTGCGAACACCACATAGGACATATTCATGGTGCAACTGATATGCATGCTCAAACTAAACACATTGCACAAGAAGAAAAAAAACATTTTGGACCCCACAGGAAAATAAAACAAAAACACACTAGCCTCAAAAAGTAGAAAATGATACACAATGGCCCACACGGGGGGAAAAAAAAAAACCATAGAGCACACAACACACATGGCGGCAGCAGGAGACACACACTGTATAAAACACATTATACACATGGTGGCAGGGGGCACACACTACATACAGCACACAACATACATGGTGGCAGCACGGGCACACACTACACACATGGTGGCAGCAGGAGGCACACACTGCATACAGCACACACTGCATACAGCACAATACATACAGCACAACACACACATGGTGGCAGCAGGAGGCACATACTACATACATCACACTACTCCCGGGTATCGGAAATACCCGGGAATGGCTGTCTTCTTGTGTGTCCACCCGGCACCGTGCCCCTCCCCGCCTCTCCCCACCCGCACTGCCCACTAAACTCACCAAACTGCACGGTTGGGTGGGTTGAAAACTTCTTCTGACTCGGTGGCGGGTGACGGACGGCTTTCTTTGGGGCTCGTGGCGATTGACGGGCGGGTGACTGCGCAGCATGACCTCAGAGTCAGAGGTCATGCTGCGCAGGGGGAGCCGGTAGGAGGGAGCCGGACGCTCAACGCTACCCAGCATTAAAAACACAAAGGGCCGCCTGATCCCACAATTCCCGGGATTGGAGCTTCCAATCCCGGGATTGAGCCCCATATGATTTTTGGCCTAAATCCCGGGATCCTGCCGATCCCGGGATTGGCCACACTACACACATGGTGGCTGGGGCACACACTAGATACAGCACAATACACACATAGTGGCAGCAGGAGGCACACACTACATACAGCACACTACACACATTGTGGCAGCAGGAGGCACACGCTACATACAGCACACTACACACATTGTGGCAGCAGGAGGCACACACTACATACATTGCGGCAGCAGTGCGCTCACACCGGTGGTAGGGTGTTTGGCGCCCCCCTGCAAATTATAAATTTGCGCCCTCCCATACATAAAAAAGGAGCATGTACCGCAAAAAGGGTGTGATCTCACAAGGAAGGGGCGTGGCCACACTTAGTACACCCAATTCAAATTATGCCACACAGTAGCACAATCTTATTCACGTTACATCACACAGTAGTGCTCTTTAGTCACGTTATGTCACACAGTAGTGCCCCTTATACACATTATGCTACACACTAGTACTCCTTATACACAATGCCACAATAGTCCCCCTTGCACATAATTCCCACAGTAGCAGTGCCCCTTACACATATGTCCAAAGGAGGAGAGAGTGTGTTACTGACACGAAAGATCAGCGATGAATTGGAGATTTACAGATGGAGCCTCGCTCATCTAGGCTTCTCTGCTGCACCTAGGTGCACCAAGGCTTATTAGCATAAGCCTTTCATCTATTGTTCTCAGCTACAATACAATACAATACAGAGAGAACAATACAGCAGGGGATTAAGGGGGACATTTACTAAGCGGTGATAAGAGCGGAGAAGTGAGCCAGTGGAGAAGTGCCCATGGCAACCAATCAGCACTGAAGTAACATCTATAATTTGCATACTATAAAATTATACAGAGCTGCTGATTGGTTGATGGGGCAACTTCTCCACTGGCTCACTTCTCCACTCTTATCACTGCTTAGTAAATGTTCCTCTAAGTCATTACAGCAGGGGATTAAGTCTGACTGCCCTGGCTCAGTTAATTCTATTAAAGGGATAGATGAGGGGTGCTCTATCTGTAAGAGTCATATATATATATATATATATATTTAATCAGATATAGTACAGTGGCATCATTACAGCAAGATGTGTACAGTACCAGTGGCCATGAAGGGATAGCCGTATCTGAAGAGCTCACGGAACAGGATCAGTAAATGATCTCAATATTAGAAGAGCTCTCCTTGGAAAACACCCTAAAAGAGACTCAAATGAGAACCAGAACCATATGTAAGAAAAGGTCAACTTTCTTCCCACAGGACCAGATATGTCCAGAGGTTAAGATCTTTATGGACATGGTCAGTAGAGATCTAGATGGGATACGAAGGAAGGGATCCAGACATATGGACAATCTCACTAAAGGGGAACGAAGAGCGCTGAATGAAATCAGAAGTTGGGAGGATGTGGTCGTGAAACCCTCCGACAAAGGGGGTAACATCGTCCTATGGCCGAAGGAGAAGTATACTCAGGAGGCCATGAAACAACTCAATGACTCTCAGTGTTATGTTAAGACATTATTCAATCCTACAGATAATTGTAGAATAGCTCTTAATCGAATCACTGATAAAGCTCTGAAGGACAACGTGATCACGCGACAAGAATATGATTTCTTACGAGTAGACCATCCTAGGACTCCAACTTTCTACCTCTTACCCAAAGTCCATAAGGATATGAGCAACCCCCCAGGAAGACCGATAGTGTCCGGTATAGGGGGAGTGTCAGAGAAGGCTAGTATCTTCATCGACACCCATCTGCGGAAACATGTAACCGCATTACCCTCCTACACACGTGACACGGGGGATGTCATCGTCAAACTACATGATGTAAAACTGGAGGATAATTACCTTCTGGTTGGTCTTGATGTTGAGTCACTGTACAGTAGTATTAACCATGAAAAGGGTCTTGCCGCAGTAGAATATTTCCTCCAAATGGAAGGCCCCAGTGACTTCAACTCCTTCTTACTGCGACTCCTACACTCTGTTCTGCACAAGAATATTTTCACATTTGCCGATGCATTCTATACCCAGATACGTGGAACAGCCATGGGTGCAGCATGTGCGCCCATGTATGCCAACTTATATCTTGGTTGGTGGGAAAAGGAGGTGGTATTCAATGAGATCAATGAACCCTTCACCAGCAAGATAATAACTTGGATGCGATATATAGATGATATTTTTGTCATCTGGGAGGGTGATGCCGAGTCACTGAAAGAGTTTATCCAGCAGCTGAACAAGAACGACTTGAACCTTAGACTTACATATGAGATCAGCAGGGAAACCATCCCTTTCCTGGACCTCAGAATCTACAGGGATAAGAATGACATGTTGGCGACAGAACTTTATAGGAAAAAAACAGCCACTAACAGCTTACTACTTAGTACCAGCTCACACTTACCCGCCACTATTCAGAACATCCCTAGAGGTGAATCCTTAGGTTAAGACGGAATTGTTCGGATGATGATGTGTATAAGATCAAGAGTAAGGAACTGATGGGTAGACTCAAAGAGAGAGGATACAGTATGAGATGTATCAAGAAAGCCAGCAGACACCTTTTCAACACTAACAGGCAGTCCATTATCTTCCAAGAAAGCAGAAGAGCAAAACAATTGAAAGACTCCTCAGTCAAACCAACAATTCGGTTTGTGGGTGATTTCTGCCAAGAGTGGAAAGAAATCAGGGGGATCATTAACAAACATTGGCCCCTACTACTTAATGACTCTGATTTGGCCGACAATCTCGGTCCAACTGTATCAATGAGCTGGAAGAAGTCACCCAACATAGGAGACAAATTGGTTAGAAGTCACTTCTGCCGGTTAACAAAACGAGAAGATAGGATCAAAGGCACTTACCCGTGTGGATCCTGTGCTGCATGTTCATATGTTGAAACAAGACCCGACATCAAGGACAGGGATGGAGAGGGGCTACCAATGAAAGAGTTCTCCAACTGTCAAACAAACAATGTCATCTATTGCATCCAATGCCCATGTAAAATGTTGTACGTGGGCATGACCACTAGGATGGTCAAAACACGCATAATGGAGCATTTGGGTAACATTAGGAACGTTGAAGCAGATGTTATGCGCTTTAGGAGGATCACTACGGTTGCAAGACATTTTCAACGAAAACACTCTAAATCCCCTCAAGGATTGAAGTTCTTTTGTCTGGAGAGACTGCGGATGGGTATAAGAGGAGGGGACACATCTAGAGAACTGCAAAAGTTGGAAAGCAAGTGGATCTTCAAATTGAACACAATGGCACCAAGAGGCCTAAATGAAAACATCAACTTTGGTGTCTTCCTTCCTACTTGAAATTTACCCCCCTCTTTATCCTCCCCTCAAGCATCTATTAATTTCCCACAATCTCATATAATTCAATTATCTACTCAGTAAATTACCTGGCTCTTGTATATTCCCCTCTCACATGATTCTCCATATCTGTCTCTCTATTTTCCTCCCCCCCTTCTCCTTCTTCTTCCCTTTTTTTATATATTTATATATTAATATTTGTCTCTCGTTCCTCTTATGATTTTATATATATCCCCTTTTTTCTTCCATTAATAAACCTATTAGACCCTCATCAATCATTCTGGTACAGATCCAGACCTATGCCACAGATGCATGGATGCATATTAGTAATGTTCCATACACATCAATGCATTATACAGCCGACTATAACCATCACATGACGTATCTCCTAGTGATAGGAACATATTAACCGTTAAAAGACAATTTTTGTAATAAAAGATTTGGGTCAATATAATGAGACTTCATTGCAGTTTTATATTCATTAATCTGAACAAATACGTTTTGCATGATATTAATATGTTTATAGGATATATCCCTGAGAGATAAGAATATATTAATTAGGATAAATTAATTTTAACCTAAAGGTCAGATACTAGTATAATAAGATCATAATACAACTCCATATTGAAGGTTATACTACAATGAAAGATCCATTTATTTATACATTTTTCTCTAAATGTCAATACATATAGCTACTTTAATGACCTCATTTCTCATCAAATAATTTGTATGGTCCATTACTAGACCTTGTATAACTAGTTCCCATTCACATCATTCTTTCTTTACCCTTATTAACGTTACACTTATAAATAGTGACATCACTGATTTAATTCTAATGATATTTTTTTACACTTGTGGTGATAAACTTAGGATGTTCTACTTTTATATTCTCATACTTCTATATTTTTACTAGTTTGATGAATTATTTAACAATTAGCCTATAATGATCTTCTCCACTGATTTAATCATTCACATTTCTCTATACATATAACTTATTTTTACAGTAACGAATAAGGGATGCTCTATCTCTACATTTCCCTTCTGTCTATTACTCTTACTCATCACTTATCACTAATTTATATCCTCACTTACTATACTTTTTATTCCACACTTACTTTAATTTATATATTTGCTTGTCAATATGTTTATTTACTATGTTATTGTCAGACTAGGTTTTGTCTGTGTCCCCGGAGGGGGCACTAGTGGGTCAGTGGAGGTAGGAGGGAGAAAGTGAGGAGGCTGGATTAAGTTTCTGCGCATGGGCGCAATGATGTTTATTAACACAAAGTTCACAAAAGGCAGCAGAAATAAACAATAAGGAATGCAATGTCAATGGTACAGCGTGGGAGCTGAAAGTCTATGGCAACAGAGATTATGATAATGGATGAATGATAACTGATGAATGATAACTGATGAATGATAACTTGATAGAAGATAATCTGGTATGGGAACCAGAGCAGTTTAAAACATGGAACCAGCAGAGATGGTAACATACAGCAAACCTGGTAGCAGAGGCAGGAGACTGGCAATGTTCACAGTGCAGGTGATGAGGCACAGGCAGCAAGCAAGCTGCATCACAGGTGAGGAGATGGAATGCACCTGGAGCGAGTCTCTACTGCTAGGCTGAAGCACACTGAGTTGGTGATTAGTGTGAAGCCTGTAAACAGAAGCAGGTAATGCTGAGGCTTGTAGTTCCACGGAGCTGTAGAGGATACCTGGAGCACAAAGTCACAGGTAGGTAACCAGGAACACGGAGGTATAGGCAGGTAACCAGGAACACGGAGGAACAGGTACCAGATCCAGACACATGGGTCGCAGGAGTGACACAAAGTTCAGGATGATCACAGACTGAACCTGCAGCTCCAGATATACCCCCTGATGTGCAGGCATTGGTGGGAGTGAGGAAAGTAGGTGCGGCCAAGCACCGGATTGGCCGCCGTGCTCTGACCGATGGAGACTGTCATGGCGGCGCCCATGCCGCGGCCCGGCGGGAACGCGGCATGCTACACGCCAGCTGTCACAGGAGCGCTCCTAAGGCCAGGATGACATCTGAGGGCAGAGGTGCGGATGACAGCAGAACGCAGGGACCCTGGACGGAGTCCGCACCGGCGGACAGATGTGACTGTGGTGAGTCGATTCCTGACAGTAACCCCCCCTTTAAGGGTGGGCACTGAACACCCACGTGGCTTGGAAGGATGAGTGTTATGGAAGACACGGACCAACCTTGGAGCATGGACATCTGCGGAATTCACCCAACTTCTCTCCTCCGGACCATAACCGGACCAATCGATAAGATATTGTAGACGACCGTACCGGCAACGGGAATCCAGAATCTTCTCTATCTCGAACTCCACGCCCCGCTGAGTTCGAACTTTGGGGCCGACTGGAAGAGCTCTTTGGAAGCGATTCAGGACTAAAGGTCTGAGGAGAGAGACATGAAAGGCATTAGGTATTCGCAGAGAAGATGGCAACTTAAGCTTGTAGGCCACTTGGTTGATGACTCTTTCAACGGGAAAGGGACCGATGAAACGTGGTGCAAATTTCATCGACGGGACCCTAAGACGGAGGTTCCGGGTAGAAAGCCAAACCTTGTCCCCAGGTTTCAGGCTAGGAACTGCACGTCTTTTGCGGTCAGCAAAGTACTTATACCGGCTGGAGGCCTTCTTGAGAGAAGCATGAATCTTCCTCCAGGTTGAAAAGAACTGACTCAGGGCAGTAGTGGCAGCAGGAACATCAATGTGAGGGAGTTTTTGGAAATCTGGAACACGAGGATGTTGCCCATATATAGCAAAGAACGGAGTTGTGTCAGTAGCAGTGTGATAGCGGAAATTGTGGGCAAATTCGGCCCACGGGAGCAGATCCAACCAGTTGTCCTGAGAAGATGAAACATAAAGTCTAAAAAATGTCTCCAATTCCTGATTTACCCTCTCTGTCTGCCCATTCGTCTGAGGGTGGTAAGCTGACGAGAACTTCAGTTTAGCTTGCATGGCAGAACAGAGAGCCCTCCAAAACCTCGCTACAAACTGAACACCTCGGTCGGATATTATTTCTGAGGGTAGACCATGTAGATGGAAAATCTCCCGTAGGAAGATTTGGGCGAGTTTTGGGGCAGAAGGGAGACCCTGGAGAGGAACAAAATGGGCCATCTTGGTAAATCTGTCCACCACAACCCAGATGGTATTATATCCTTGAGAAGGAGGAAGGTCGGAGATAAAGTCCATGGACAGGTGTGACCAGGGACGGCTGGGAACAGATAATGGTTGTAACTGACCTGCTGGAGACTGACGAGGAATCTTGTGCTGCGCACACTTAGGACAGGATGCCACGAAATCCTTGATGTCAGCTTTCATCTTTGGCCACCAGTATGTCTCAGAGAGGAACTTGAAAGTTTTCAGGACACCGGGATGTCCAGTGAACTTGGACTGATGGGCCCAAGACAGCAACTTGGGACGGAGTTCTGGGGAAACAAAAGTCTTACCAGGAGGAGAAGCCGGAGAAACTTGAGATGCAGCAAATACCACTGGACTCAGGATGGAATGCGGAACTGAGTTAGACGTTTCCTCTTCGGACTCCATAGATCGGGATAAGGCGTCAGCTTTAATGTTCTGAGAACCTGGGCGGAAATGAAGCTTAAAATTAAAACGAGAGAAAAACATAGCCCACCGGGACTGGCGAGGATTAAGGCACTGGGCTGCCTTTAAATATAGCAGATTTTTATGATCCGTATAGATGTTGAACGGATATTTGGCCCCTTCCAGGAGATACCTCCATTCCTCGAGGGCCAGCTTAATCGCCAGTAGTTCTTGATCTCCAACGGCATAGTTAGCTTCTGCAGGGAGGAATTTACGAGAATAGAATCCACAGGGGTGGATCTTCCCATCAGTTCCCTTCTGGGAGAGAACCGCTCCAACTCCTACGGTAGAGGCATCCACCTCCAACTCGAACGGCTTGTTTACGTCTGGTTGAGACAGAACTGGAGCAGACATAAAGGCCAGCTTGATCTTTTGGAAGGCCGCTAACGCCTCTTCTGACCAGTTGGAATGATCTGCCCCTTTCCGAGTTAAGTTGGTAATAGGAGCGATGAGAGTTGAGAATCCTCGAATAAATTTCCTATACTAATTGGCGAATCCCAGGAATCGCTGAATAGACTTGAGAGAATTTGGAATGGACCAATTGGCAATGGCTTCCAACTTTGTCGGGTCCATCTGGAGATCCGATCCGGAAATTATATACCCCAGGAAGGGTATAGAAGAAACTTCAAAGGTACACTTGGATAGTTTTCCGTAGAGCCGGTTCTCACGAAGACGTCGGAGGACTTCACGGACTTGTAGACGATGAGAGGAGAGATCTTGAGAGAAGATGAGGATATCATCCAGATAAACCACAAGGTATTTGTACAGAACGTCACGGAAGATTTCGTCCACGAAGTGCTGGAACACTGCTGGGGCATTACTCAACCCGAATGGCATTACCAGGTACTCGTAATGACCATCTCGAGTATTAAAAGCTGTCTTCCATTCATCACCACTCCGGATTCTGATGAGGTTGTAGGCACCGCGGAGATCTAACTTGGTGAAAATGCCGGCTCCCTTAACTCTGTCAAACAATTCGGTGATGAGTGGTAATGGATAGCTATTTTTGATGGTAATGTCATTGAGACCCCGGTAGTCGATACATGGACGTAATCCTCCATCCTTTTTCTTAACAAAGAAGAAGCCCGCACCAGCGGGTGAAGATGAGGGACGGATGAATCCTTTCTGTAAGTTCTCCCTGATGTAGTCGCTCATCGCTTCAGTTTCAGGAACAGACAACGGATAGGTACGCCCCCTAGGTGGTTTCTTGCCAGGAATGAGGTCAATGGGGCAATCCCACTCTCTATGGGGCGGTAAAACATCAGCGGCTTTTTCACTGAAGACGTCAGAGAAATCTTGGTAAGCCGCAGGAAGACTTGACTGAGTTTTGACTTCGGTAGACTTAATAGGACAAACTTGGGCTAAACAGGACTGGTGGCAATGTGAACCCCAGGAAGTAAGTTGTAATGTAGACCAATCAATCTGTGGATTATGTAGCTGAAGCCAGGGCATACCTAGAACGATCTCTTGGGTTGCCTGAGGAATAACTAAGAACTTTATTAATTCTGAGTGCAGGAACCCAACTCCCAACACCACTGGTACAGTTTGGTGAGAGATATTCCCCTTGGAGATTCGGCTACCATCCACAGCGGTAATGTAGACTGGGTATGAAAGTTCACAGACTGGCAAACAAAATTTATTTACCGCAGCTTGAGTGATGAAGTTTCCTGCGGCTCCACAGTCCACTAACGCAGATGCAGATTGAAGACCAACCGAAGTTTCTAAAGTCACGGGAAGAATAAGGTCTTGATTTGAAGGAGCTTGACTAGAAGATCCCAACTTGACTCCTCCTTTACAAGTCAGGATCTGGCGTTTCCCGAACGCACTGTACAAGAATTAATCTGGTGACCTGCAGCCGCACAATAAAGACACAGTCTCTCACAAAGTCTTCTTGACCTCTCCTCAGGAGTTAGGCGGGACCTATTTACTTGCATAGGCTCATCAGAAGGTGGAGACTGAAATTGTACAGGAGGTACCATTCTTGCCCTGCGCGGCTCACTACGAGCACGTTCACTGTTGCGTTCGCGAATGCGAGAGTCCAACTTGATGCACAGGGAAATTAAATCAGACAATTGCTCAGGGAGATCGCGGGTTGCCAGTTCATCCTTAATCCGATCTGAAAGTCCATGCCAGAAGGCTGCTACCAGGGCTTGATTGTTCCACTGGATCTCTGAGGCTAACGTCTGGAACTGGATGACATATTGGCCCATACTACGGGTACCTTGACGAAGTTGCATAAGATCTGCAGAGGCTGATGTTGCACGACCTGGCTCGTCAAAGATCCGTCTGAAGGTTGACACGAATTCAGCGTAGTTGTTCATCAGAGGGTCAGCACGTTCCCACAGAGGAGACACCCAACTCAGGGCAGAACCTGAGAGCAGTGAGATAATGTAGGCAACCTTGGATCTTGGCGTGGGGAAATTGTGTGACAATAATTCGAACTGGATTTCGCATTGGTTAAGAAACCCGCGACATGACTTTGGGCTGCCATCATACTTGCTAGGCACAGGCAGGTGCAAGCGTGACACTGGAGTTGATGCAGCCGGTATGGAAGAACTCACAGCACTTGCAGGTGCTGGAGTAACCAGAACTGTAGTAGTAGGTACACTAGGCAGGGTTTGCTGTAGTGTATCAATCCGGGAGGACATCCCTTGCAGGAACTGAAACATCTGCTGCTGCACAGCCTCTTGACCGTCCAAACGGGAGACCAGATTTTGTAAGGCCTCTGACCCCACACTCCGACCACCGTCTGAGTCCATCGATCCTGAACTTACTGTCAGACTAGGTTTTGTCTGTGTCCCCGGAGGGGGCGCTAGTGGGTCAGTGGAGGTAGGAGGGAGAAAGTGAGGAGGCTGGATTAAGTTTCTGCGCATGGGCGCAATGATGTTTATTAACACAAAGTTCACAAAAGGCAGCAGAAATAAACAATAAGGAATGCAATGTCAATGGTACAGCGTGGGAGCTGAAAGTCTATGGCAACAGAGATTATGATAATGGATGAATGATAACTGATGAATGATAACTGATGAATGATAACTTGATAGAAGATAATCTGGTATGGGAACCAGAGCAGTTTAAAACATGGAACCAGCAGAGATGGTAACATACAGCAAACCTGGTAGCAGAGGCAGGAGACTGGCAATGTTCACAGTGCAGGTGATGAGGCACAGGCAGCAAGCAAGCTGCATCACAGGTGAGGAGATGGAATGCACCTGGAGCGAGTCTCTACTGCTAGGCTGAAGCACACTGAGTTGGTGATTAGTGTGAAGCCTGTAAACAGAAGCAGGTAATGCTGAGGCTTGTAGTTCCACGGAGCTGTAGAGGATACCTGGAGCACAAAGTCACAGGTAGGTAACCAGGAACACGGAGGTATAGGCAGGTAACCAGGAACACGGAGGAACAGGTACCAGATCCAGACACATGGGTCGCAGGAGTGACACAAAGTTCAGGATGATCACAGACTGAACCTGCAGCTCCAGATATACCCCCTGATGTGCAGGCATTGGTGGGAGTGAGGAAAGTAGGTGCGGCCAAGCACCGGATTGGCCGCCATGCTCTGACCGATGGAGACTGTCATGGCGGCGCCTATGCCGCGGCCCGGCGGGAACGCGGCGTGCTACACGCCAGCTGTCACAGGAGCGCTCCTAAGGCCAGGATGACATCTGAGGGCAGAGGTGCGGATGACAGCAGAACGCAGGGACCCTGGACGGAGTCCGCACCGGCGGACAGATGTGACTGTGGTGAGTCGATTCCTGACAGTTATGTTTTATAATACAACACATTTATTGCACAGTCACTGTTACCTAAAATTACTATAACACTTTGAGGACATGTCATAAGAACTTGCACACACCACATCGGAACATCACCAAACCTTACATCTAATTCGCTACACTATATCATACAGATAGTATGATCACTCAAATTAATGCGCAGAGAACCCACAGGGATCTACAGAATATCTGTACTAACTAACTGGTTACGCATGCATGAACCACATGTCAGATTTTTATTAATTTATATAATTTTTTTCGTTTGATATATATATATATATATATATATATATTTATTCATATTTATATATGGGTTTATGTATACCTCAATAAGGATTAGGATACTACCGCACCACTGAGAGGATCCCATATACTACAAAGTATGGGAATCTGTATCTTGTATTGCTTGTGTGCAAATGTATATAAGGGTTGCGGCTCTGGCAATTAACATGATTCTCAGAGACACATTAACTAACAGCTCATTAACCACACACCCTATTAATGATGTAGAGGTCTAAATGGCTCATAATAATGATCCAGTTTCTGACAAGATTTTAAGTTGTATAATTATTTTTCGTCTTTCCTTACACACATATATACTTCTCTGACCAACAGTATTTGAACAAACTCCTCCTTTGAAGAATAGTAGTTATTATCCCGAACTAATTATTTAATTAATTAATTATGACGCCGATAACTTCGGCTTTAAATGAGACCTCAGCCCCCTTGACGCTACGGATGTGATCAAGCTTTTTTGTGAAACGTACGTCATCCACTGAATAGCGGGACACGGACGTACACTTAACACGGCGGTACGGGAATCACCCGACCCGGCGTCCCCTTCCCCGCTGAGGCTCCAAAGAGAGACTTTACCCGTAGCGGCAACAGGACACCGGGGACTTCTACCCTTGGTGAATACTACACATGGGCGCACATGACACACCAGGCATGGGGAGATCCTGATCTGACGTCCAGCTCTTGCAGCATTTATAGAACAGCGGGACACTGATACACAATCACCTGATCCGGCGCCCATCTCTCATTGAGACCGCTAAGCGGAGAGATCTTATTTGCAGTGGCATTAGAACACGGAGGTGAACGTGACAAGAGTGTTTTCCACACTCTGGGCGAACGCTGATCAGGTACTCAGGGCTGCCCTCTCATCCATTGCATGGTATCTTGACCCCCCTGCAATGCTCCTAGGTAACAGGGGTGGGGGATACTAAGCGTGGACAGTAGAAGCAGCCCGCACTGTTCTTTCCCTTCAGCCCCAGGTGGACGGCTCTTCCCTGCTCTCATTGTTCCCATTCACTGCCTAAAACGGCACATGGGACAAAAGCAGAAAGGGAATCTGTTTCCACACACCTGGGACTCTTTTTTCTCCTCTCCTTTTTTCATCTTTGGTATCTGTACCCTGGTAATGAAATAATATGAATATACTTACCATAAATGATTACTTATGGATTTATTTGGAGACATTAAGTAAATAACATCAAGGTATAGTGTGTCTAACTAATATATTTATCTCTTATGAGTGTAATTATTAAGAACACTTATAAATTGATAGTGCACCCATGCGCCGACAATTAGCCTCAATTATGACCCAGAGAAAGATCTCAATGAATTACAACATTGTTTGAATCTCTTATACCAAGGAGATATTTTTCACAGTCTTTATATGAATTTGAACAATGGTGCAAATAACCCTCTTTCCTTTCTTCCTGAAGAGAAAGGATTAACAATCAGCTATTAGAACAGGATATAATATGAATGTTTAATTCTTACTTGTGCCATAGTTCTTTTTCTGTTCTTTCTTCAGACAAGTATACTTGAGACAGTGCAATTATTACCTGGTCTCCAGTACGATCTGTTTCATTTACTATACACTGTTGCAGAATGGTGAATGTAAAATTGTATCAAATTACATTAACACTATTACTGCAGTCTTGAACAGTAGACTGATGTAAAGAGTGCATATATGTTACAAAAATCCATATGTAATTCATTGTGCTTTCTCCATTTGTTACTTGGATTTGTTTTATTGTGGTTTTTTTGATTGGTATTTGTACTAGTAATATTTTTCTTGGGTAACCACTACGGGCTAATTGGATAGGGATATATATTCATTTTTCCCTCCACTGAAGGGCGCGCCATTTACAGTCTCTCAAGGGAGCTCAGCAGTAGCTAAACTAGCACTGACTAATTTTTATTAATATTTCATAATGCTTATTTAATCACATCCTTTTTCCCCTCTTTTTGCCTGAACAATTAATTCATTGATAAGTGGCATCAGTTTGATGACCCAATTCCATAGGCAAAAAACATGAATTTCACACTTATATAGATAAAATAAAATAAAATCAAAACCTCTTTTTGCACCTTTCAGGCCATCAGATAGGATAGAATTCCTGCTCGAGATGCTAATATAAAAAAAAAAATGTTAAATATGGAAATAAAAGTTATAAATATTTTAACATACAATAATCATTTCAAAAGAGTGCGCCACACACTAAGCCTCTTTTAGTGGTAGGTCCACTAGTGACCCACACTAACAAACTCCCCCGAAAAATAGTACAGTGGCACCCTTAAAGCTTTACTCCAAACAGGTAAATACAGGCGACTAGCACCAACCACTAATTCAGCATTTCAGTTTTATTTTGAAAAAACTTTCATCAGGACCTGTATATACCTGCTTGTAGTAAAGCCATAAGAGTGCCACTGTAATGTATCAGGTTATATTGGCCACACTCATGGTCTCACAGAGACACCAAGGCATTACTGGGTCAGTTTGGTAGAGCGTGCCAGCAGTTCCTCATCTATATATATAAAATGATAAACGGACCAAAATTTGGGTATGTGGTTCTTTTCAAGTTCCTTGAGTGCCACCTTATTCTATATTTTTCTATATATATAATATACTGTATTATATTATGTATAATGTACATATATGTCCTTTATAAACATTATCAGTAGTGCACCCACCGCACAATGGGGGTCATTCCGACCCGATCGCTCGCTGCAGTTGTTCGCAGCGCAGCGATCGGGTCGGAACTGTGCATGTGCCGGCGTCGAAGGCCGTCGTTCCCTAAGCGATCAAACAGGCAGAGGCGATCGCAGGTGGGAGGGGGCGGCACGGCGACATTTGGCCGCCGTTTTGGGGCACAGTCCGGCCAACGCAGGTGTGGCCAGACCGTGCGGGGGGTGGGCCTCAGCGTCTGCGTGAGGTCACATGCAGCCGCTGCGTCCAGGGGCAGCGACGAGCAACTCCCGGTCAGCCGCAGGAGCTGCGCTGGCCGGGACTTACTCAACAAGTACAAAAGCCGCTTTTGTACTTGTGCTGGGGGGGGGGGGGGACAGATATGCGGGGCAGGTTATCCCTGTGCTGGGCATCCCCCCCGCATGTCTGGGAACATGATCGTAACTATGCTACATTTAGCACAGCTACGATCAACTCAGAATGACCCCCAATGTCTGCAGATGCTACGTGCGGGGGAGGAGGAGGTGAGTGATGGCAGATTAATCTCCCTGTATGAGACAGTACTGATTGGGAGGATGATGCTAGGCATGCGCATCGTCTTCCCTTCAGCTATCTCTATTGCAAAGCAGAGGGCTCTGTCAGAGAGCACAGCTTGGCTGATCGCAGACACATGGGCGTCCTAGGCCTGGCTGTGGATGTCACCGCGGCAACACAGGGGCGAACGACACACATGGGGTATGGTAAATAATGGCTCCACCCCATACTAGCACCACCTCCCGGTGTCTGCGTCACTTCTGTAGTCTGTACAGGGCTGACTCCACATGTGACCACCGTCTCTATTGCAAAGTAGAGATCTGTCAGAGCTCTCTTTGACTGTCTGTCACTGAGGAGCTGCTGCACAGAGACCAATCTTTCTCCCTCTTGAAAAAAAACCCAGTATGACAGGTGCAGCGGCAGTAGCAGAGATGCAGAGCATGGAGAGCGCCTCTTCAGTCTGGCACCTTCCTGCTTTGCATCCCTTTGCTGAGCGGATAGAGCCACAGCAGCAGAGGACACACACTACGTACAACACACTACAAACATGGAGGCAGCAGGAGGCACATACTACAATACAGCACGCTACATTCATGGCAACAGCAAGCGGCACACACTATGTACAGATGGAACCATGCTAGTTGTGGCTCCGTCTGTGCCTAGAATTGGAAGAGCGTCTCCGTCGTGTGCCCAGAAGGAGATGCTCAGAATCAGAGCGTCCCTGTGCACTCGTGGCGTGACTAGGTGGACGGATCGCCTAGTCACGCCGGGAGTGCACGCCTGTGGTGGAGCAGCCTCAGATGAGCGCAGTGAAAAAGTCACGTGTTGCGTGACGAAACGCGTCAGGACTCCTCCCCTTTTCTCACCTACTGACCACACGATTTGGGACATAATCCATAGCTCCAATATACCGGCCATAGGAGCAAACGGTGTTCGTCTCAATACAGGACGAAACCGCAGCATCAGCTCAGCATACGGATAGCGGCCGGATGCCATTTCTTCTCCCTCTCATTATTCACGGACAGCATACGTCCAGAGATTAGTGGAGAAGCACCTTAGAGCGCTGGATTCCTACAGCGGCTTCAATCTAATCAGCCGCGCACCTGTCTCTCCCCACACACTACAGCGGGCGGTGCACGCCCAGGGGAAGAATTATACTACTGTGGGATTCCGGCGTGTATGGATAGACTCTCCGATTCACTGCTTATTGGGCAATTTGATTCTACCTGAGGACGCTCGGGTTCTGCAGCCCCACTGGAGAGGTAATTCAACATATCTATTCCATACAATTGGCTTCTGGAACTCTGAGACAATGTATCATATGGTCTAACATTCATGGAAGCACTCCACTGCCTTTAATAATTACACTCTTATCCAGCAACTGTGCTATATCCAAACGGTGGATTATAACAGCTTTGGCAACAGTGTTACAACAGCTGATACATTTGAACTGCCGGCAGTTGATCAGTGTGTATCAATTTCTTAATTGTTTGCTATAACAGCACAAGCAATCCATGTGAGCGATTTATCCTATATGTGTGGCAATTTGTGAGAATAGGGATATCAATTGTGTTTTTTATATAATCCTGTGCCTAACAAAGTGCTTTTTATATCTTTTTTTATATCACTTTATATTGATTTAATTTATGAATAAACATTCTACTTGATTTTATCCCTTGGTTGTGATGAATTTATATATTTTTTTATAGTGCCAAAATGAAATGAGCGCCTCTATTTTTTCCTTTTCTCCATCTGTACAGCACACTACCATACCTCCCAACTTTGTCCTGGCTGGAAGAGGGACACACGCCCTCGTTTTCGTCACTGAGGGGGCATGCCCAGCACTCTGTGAGCCGCTGGCATGCCCCCTCTGCCTCTGACTCCAGTGAATAGACGGCGTCAATTCACCGTTGCTCTGCTAGGCAGGTCAGCGAGAGACAGAGCCTCCCAACCCCCCCCCCCCCCCCCCCACCGCGGGACACTGCGGCCCGCGGGTGGGACATCGGGACAGTCCCCAAAAAACGGGACTGTCCCGCGAAAATCGGGACTGTTGGGAGGTATGCACTACATACGTGGCGACAGCAAGCGGCACACACTACGTACAGCACACTGCATACATGGTGGCAGCAGGAGGCACACACTACATACAACACACAACATACATTGCGGCAGCAGGAGGCACGCACTACATACATCACACTACATACATGGCGGCAGCAGGGGGCACACAATACAAACAGCACACTACATACATGGCGGCAGTAGGGGGCACACAATACATACAGCACACTACATACATGGCGGCAGCAGGGGGCACACATTGCATACTGCACACTACACACATGGCAGAAGACAGCACAAAATCACACACAAGGAGACCAGGGGTGGTGAGTTAATCTACCTTCAAAACCAGAGGTATGGGACATTACAAACATGGAACACGATATAACCAAGAAGGATTTATTGTATTGTAATATGTATTGAGTTCCAGTCCTCCTGTGGAGATGAGATGCATGAAAGTAATACAAATGAGAAACCCTCTTTAGGGGTAACCACCCGCACAGGGTGGGGAGGTACAAAAAATGCACACTATGGGCTATATTCAATAAGAGTCGGATCCATTCCAACATGCATTTGTTGGAATGGATCCGTCAACCCCTATTCAAAGCGTGGCCAAATTCGACTGTCGGATTTGAGACTAATCTGACTGACGGATTTGGCCGCTGCTGCTGATGCTCACCCCGGCACTGCTGCTCCCCGGCGCTGCTCCTCACCCCGACAAGACGGCAGTTTCCGACAGGTAGGTATTGAATACACCCCAGAGAAGGGGAGAGGGCCGCCGGCAGAGCATGTAGGGAAAGTCCGTGCAGGAATTAAATCTAGTCTTCAACCACTCAGACAGGACTCTTACCGAAGCTGAACTAGCTGTCCTAAATAAGGGCTTTACATTTTCTGCTGCGGGGTACACTGGGCTCCACAAGGAATAACATCGGGGTGTAGAGTAGGATCTTGATCCGAAGCACCAACAGGCTCAAAGCTTTGACTGTTCCCAAGATGCACAGCGCCTCGGATCAAGATCCTACTCTACACCACAATGTTATTCCTTGTGGAGCCCAGTGTACCTCGCAGAAAGATTTAACAACGGTAAATTCTTACCATAAATCTCGTTTTCGTTCTGACCAATGCCTTTAATAGCCTCAATTGGAAGATATATCTCCCAATATCTGAACCGGCAAATGAAGTTAAAAGAGTTCTTTGGATCAAGAGAGGATAATATCCGTAAATCCCTCCACCGAACCTAGTCGCTTTAAGAAGAAGTCGACATTTCAGCCATCGACACACAACCCTTCAATATTAGGTATTTTTAGACCACTAGATGCCCAAGTTATGGACACACAAATTAATCCAAAATCATACAGAAATAATCTTACTCCAGCAGAATGGAGGGCCCTTAAAGATCTCAATGGGTACCATGATATAGTTGTCGGGCCGGTAGATAAAGGTGGGAGAGTAGTGGTCCAAAATGTCCAGCAATATTGCAGTGAGATTGAGTCTCAGTTATCGATAAAAGAAGTGTATTTAAAACTTAACCAAGACCCCACAGACCTATACAAATGGAAATTGATAGGATCCTAGACAAAGCAAGGGTAGATGGGATTATCATAGATGACAATTGCAACTTTTTGAAAATTTAACATCTAAAAAGGTACCCTTACTAAATACATTGCCCAAGATCCATAAGAGGCTTAATTATCCTCCCGGACACCCAATAATATCTGCTAGGGGCTCCTTATACAGTAATGTGGCTGAGTTTTTAGATTTTTACTTGCAACCTTGTGTACAAGATAGAGGCACATATCTACAAGATACCACCAACTTATTAATTGAACTTGGTAAGCTAGGAAAACTACCTTACAATACATGGCTTTGCACCATGGATATAACTAGCTTACTTTGGCCACTAAGAAGCTCCTTACCGACAATCCTTTATATAAGGACCTACCTTTCTTTTTATCTCTTTTCTATTTGGTGCTAACTCGTAACTGTTTGTGCTTTAACAATGATTACTACTTACAAGTAAGTGGTTGTGCCATGGGTTCGCCTGTGGCACCAGTCTATGCCAACACCTTCATGTTTGACATTGAAACAGAATTTTTTTTAATAGGGCGGTTAGAAGTAGAATATACAGTATTTTTTTTAAAGATACATAGATGATGTGTTGCTGCCGTGGTGTGGTCACCCTGATGATTTTATTTCTCTAGTTGATGGTATTAATAAACTTAATTGTCCAATTAAATTTACATATAAGATGAGTCTTGAGTCTAAAGCCTTCCTAGATGTACAGATTGATATTAATGATAATTTAATATCTACTCAAATTTTCACTAAACAGAATTAATACTTTAAAGTCATCACCCTACTGCTATGAAATCTAGTTTACCATACTCGTAATATTTGAGGGTCAAACGTAGGGCTGGATTAACAATGGGGCTGATGGTGCTGCACCTCCAGGCCCACCAGCAAATTAGGCCCACAGCAACTGCATACTGTTTTTGCTGTAGAAGCCCCCACCACCACCATCGGCTGCGGCGCTGTTATATAAAATGCCTCTGCCGGAAAGGCACAGATGTTCTACCATTTACTTATGCGGTGCCGCACCTGCGCCGAATAAACTCAGTGACTCCTCCCCGCCGCGTGACATTATTGCGTGTGATGTCACAAAGGCGCAGTGCCGAACTGGCAGGAAAGCGGGTTAATGAGTTCCCGCAGGGCTGGCTCAGAAGTGACTGACTATGATCAGTTTGGGAACAGGGGAGCAGCGTAAACCTCCTGGCCGCCCACAACCCAATCACTCCATGGGCTGCCACAGATGAAAGCTGGAGCAAGCAGATTCCAGACTCACAGAGCAGTGACAGAGAAGGGCAAGGCTGATTTGCTGATTGGAGCAGAGCTGCAGCTGTGCTGCTTACATACAGCATACAGCCCTGTGATTCCGCTTCTTAGCTGCTGCTGACAGTGACAGTGGAAAATGTCACTTGGCAGGTTCTGCCTACGGCTTCAAGTGGCAAAGTTTTCAATGTTTACAGTGCACTTTGCATCACTAGTGCTGCTGCAGAGAAGACACTGCATTGTATAGCACCAGCCCACCACTGAATGAGGAACTGGAGGATTAGGAGAGGAGAGGAGAAACAGTTCATAATTGAGGTAGGGTCAAGAGGGCATGATATACAATTAACCAAATATTAACAATGTCATGTACTAGGTTTCAGCAACCACTGATTTTGCAGGTGTTTTATCACTAGTCTTCTGAGGATGACGAACGCATCCCGACAATAATAAGAATGCAGAGGTGGTTTAGAGGATTTATTTACTGATTCATAGATGGATGCAGACGCAGTCATGGCTGTGTCTTTTTTAGTAGTTTAATCTGTGATTTTATGCTAAAGCTGTTACAAAGACCTTCCTCTGTTCAAGTGTCGTCTGGATGTGCAAAAGCTGAGACACCCACTCACATTATTTAAGATGCTGCATCTGTAGATGCACCATCGACTCATCATTGGTCGCACAATCAAAACTTGCTCTGAGTATGGCCTCCCATGTAAGTGACCGTGCGTCTCTGTATGCAGCTGCTTTCAGCGACACGCCCCTGACACTCTGTCAGAACTCTGGTATTTTGTGAACCCAAGTTTGAATCTATGTGTGCTTCTGTGGTAGGCACACGGTGCAGGAAACTCGGTGGACATATGTATGTCTTGTGCATGAGGTACACACAGAGATGATAATATCTTTAAGGATATTTATTGAAGAATGGCATAGAAAATATACTGCAATGAGTTAAACTTGAACAGATGACAAATGCAGGAAAGGATTAACTTGAACCGGAATAGCAGTATACACAAGTAAACACTGGATGGATGGATTGGTCTGGGACTGGAATTGCAACTCACTCTAGCACACACTGGAGAGATAATGTAGCTCCTGAAATCACAGTACATGTGCAAGTACTTAATGCTGGAAACACTGAGCTTGCAATGCTGCTGTAATCATAGTACAGGTGCAAGTACTTAGTGCTGGAAACGGTGCTGGCAATGCTGCTGTAATCACAGTACAGGTGCAAGTACTTAATGCTGGAAACACTGAGCTTGCAATGCTGCTGTAATCACAGTACAGGTGCAAGTACTTAGTGCTGGAAACAGTGCTGGCAATGCTGCTGGAGTCTTTGTATAGGTGATATACCTGGAGCTGAATCACAGTGATGGTAATGCTGCTGTAGTCTTAGTGCAGAAGAAGTACTCTGAGCTGCATCACAGTGCTGGTAGTACTGCTGGAACTTGGGATCGTTGGTAATGAACAAGGCAACAAGAACATGAAGTGATCACTGGAGTCTGAGCCTGAACGTAGCTGAGACAGCGATGTTGATCTGGTCGATTTGCTAGAGCTCTGTCTAGCCCTTTTATTCCCCTTGCTGGTTAACCATTGGACAGTGGAATCATGTGACTAACTGATGCTTGTGGTTGGAGGACTTGCGATCAGCTGATCCACAGCAACATGGCGGTGCCCGTGACAATGGGGGGCCAGAGTCAGTGCAGCAGAAGGCAGAATGAGGGGTGACATGGACCCCACGGGACCTCCGGAGACGGACCAGAGTGCGCACTGGCAAGATATGAGACGCTAAGTCCCAGTTCCTGACACACTCCCATAATGCACAACATTAATGCATCAACTTTGCTACCTCTCAGTCACTTCCCAGGAACTCCCATAAAAAATTCCCACAACCTGCATCCGATTCTGTCCTGTGGCTCTGTGTGCAGACAATCAGGACATGTGCAGTGCAACTCGTGCTGTAGGAAAAACATTGGCCATTTGCGAGCATGTTGCCTCTTCGTCCACCTCTGAATCAGACCCTATTAGGCATGTTCAATTAGCTATGAGGTTTATCCTGTGGCTAATTGTCAGATAGTTATGGCGCTGGGAAGGAAAAGCTGTTTAATCAAATTGCCCTTTCCCTGTGCCTAAAATTGGGGATTACTGAGTGGAAGCTCACTGATTTTCTGCGATATCAATGGGTTTTCCCTGTGCATGAATTCCCGATTGTGCCATTTTCTTACAGACTTTTCCTTGCAGCTCCTGAAGGTGCGAGCAAACGTGCACACCAGAGCATTCCCATACCCAGAGCTGGCGCGATGCGCTCAGCGAGGTCAGCAATGCTGGGTGGTGCCAGGCTGGAGAGGTGATCTTCCCGCTCCACAACTATTCAATGTTTTTGTGCCTGTAAAGCAGAGCGGCTGCACCAAGACTCAGCAAGAAGATTCTTCTTGCTTGATATACAGCCCACCGGCGCCTCTCCTAGCAAGATAAACTAGCAGACCAGCCCTCGGTTTGGAGTTATTAAGACAGAGGTCCTCTTTGATTTACACATGGAGAACTGCACCACGTCCACATGCTTCAGAGAGCGGTACCCTACTGGCTGGTGTACCAGTAAATTAAGGCCCCACTTCCTTCCTCACCCCGGAGCCCACAGCAATCTATCAGAGGCGGATCCAGCGCATCCCTGATGGGGATGTACAGAGCTCTCCTGCAGCGCCTAGGGTACATTGCTCTGCAGGGCAGGATCGATCATCTGCAAATATTATTAGTTGCATCCCACAATCCTACCACATTCAATTATTTTATTCTCAGTCCTGTCTAAAGTTTTGGTACAGTATGAAATGAAGTGCAATTATTTAAAAAGTTTGTTTTGGACTTCCGGTGGGCGGGCCATCAAGTATGGCTGCATTTTAGAATGGCTCCTCTTGGCACAGATAGAATCCCTAACCATCCTGCTACCAGCCTATACTGGGAGACATATAGGGGTTCTCTTTGCACTCCCCATCGACTGTGGAGCCTGGGGATATCTGAATCGTGCAGGAGCATACCTTATTTCCCTGGAGTCCGGCCATCAATATTGTTGGCCTGTATGAACGCCATTGATTCTAGTGGCGCGAAATTCACCACAATGGAGTGAGCTCTCCCCATAGTGGCTGTCCCTCAATGAATCCCGTTTGGAGGACAGAAGTATACTCACCGGTCTCTGGTACATCTGCGTGTAGGCTGGGGTGATCCTCGGGCTGTGAAAGTTAAACAACATCAACAGTACCACGTGGAAGAGGGAGACAGTGGACCCCGCATTGCGTGCTTCTCAGATATATGGTCGGGAGCCTGGATTCTCTGCTGGATACGCTCCCTGGATGGCTGTGGACCAAACAGACGGCGGTGCGCCTCCCCTCCCCTGCTGATGGACGACTGATTCTTGGGGCACTGCTTGGTGGTTCCAGAGTTGCCCCCAACTGGAGCCTGCTGATCCCATGGCTGCCCTACTTTCCAGTTGCAGTGTGCTCACCATCCCGCCTGCGGGTTGGATGTGAAGCGGTGATCTCCACCCGTCGCCATCTCCCTGGAGCAGGTCCTGCCGGTGAAACTGCGCATCGGGAGCCTGTAGCTGGGAGCGTGCAGTGGGACATCACCCAGAGGAGCCTTCCTTCCTCACCGGGCTCCCTCCTTCGGTGACGGGTCTGGGCAGGGGAGGGTGCGGCGGTATTGCCTGCAGATCCTTTGCTCCCGCTGTGCCCTGCAGTACCTTGCGACCGCGGGTTGTAGGAGTTGGGGGCCTCTCCTGCCGGACACTGCTGCAGATCTGCTGTGGACTGTGAGCTGCTCCTCCAGGATGCCAGCGCTAACTGGGGCCTTTCCTCCGAGTACAAAGGTGAACACACGTTTACTGTTCAAATTAGGAGCTTGTTTCTAGTATTATTGTGACACTGACTATACAGCGTTTGACTATTCATCTACCAGGATCAAGTCAATTGGATTGTGGCTTACCTGGTGATACAGTATGTACTAAATTTACCCATTATTTCATGCTTTACAGGGACTCTCAGGATCTAAGCATTTTGTTCAGAAGGTGTAGCTGTCCTCACATTACCTTAAGTGTATTGTATTGGAGTAGTCTGAAACACTTAGGGGGTAATTCCGAGTTGATCGCTGGCTGCTTTCGTTCGCTGTGCAGCGATCAGGCAAAAAAGGCACTTATGCATATGCGGCGCAATGCGCACGCGCTTCGTACTATTACAACGAACGTTGTAGTTTCACACAAGGTCTTGCGAAGCTTTTCATTCGCACTGCTGGCCGCAGAGTGATTGACAGGAAGAGGGCGTTTCTGGGTGTCAACTGACCGTTTTCAGGGAGTGTTCGAAAAAACGCAGGCGTGCCAGGAAAAACTCAGGCGTGGCTGGGCGAACGCAGGGTGTGTTCGTGACGTCAAAACAGGAACTGAATAGTCTGAAGTGATCGCAAGCGCTGAGTAGGTCTGAAGCTACTCTGAAACTGCACAAAATTATTTTGTAGCCGCTCTGCGATCCTTTCGTTTGCACTTCTTCTAAGCTAAAATACACTCCCAGTGGGAGGCGGCATAGCGTTTGCACGGCTGCTAAAAACTGCTAGCGAGCGAACAACTCGGAATGACCCCTTAATGTGATAGAAGGTTGGTTTTTACTACTACAAGTTTCCTCTAACAGATATATATACCTGCAGGGCTGAAGACCTATTCCCTCTTCATTGGTGTTCAATACAGCCTATAGTCATGTAGGTTATGGTATTTAAGTTTTGGCTTTAGCCGTTCTACATTCTATAAGCTTGTCTTCAATTTCTCATATATTGATTATAGCACAAACAAAACTTGCCTTAAAATATTTCAGTGATTCTGATATTTGCAGCCTAATTGCGCCATCTAGTGGCATTTATATATAAATGGCAAGTACACTTTGTGGTTGGTATAAGGCCGAGATTTAAGGTACTTATGTTTCCTGCATAATCCCTTTTATGTAAGTGTCACCGAGAGTGGTATGCAAGGCTCATAAAGTCCATTTTAATTGATATATCCTTGGTTTGTAGCTCACACTTACATTCATACAGGTTATATCTGTTCAGAAATCCTGAGCAAGGGTTAAACAACCTTAAATTGCCCTCCTAAAAGTACTAACCATAGACATGTACATATATTGTGTAATATAGAGGATTGCATCATACTGTCAGTGTTGCTCCCCATAATAGCCAGTGTGGGTTTATAATTTTCCAGATACCTCCTATGAGATATTGTCTAGGATCTGTTTTTGGCATCCATATGGATAATTTTTTTGTAATGAGGTAAAGGTTGGCTGCGAATTAAGTAGCTCTGCCACATATCAATATTTTTTTCTCTGATATAATAGTTATAACCTTTTGCCGTAGAGTGTTTCAGTGTAGTTTTTAGTATTTGGTACTATTGGCGCCCCATTGCTAACAGGTTTTTGGATGGTGGGTTATGGACAGACACGTCCATAAAAATATTTCAGGCAAATCTAACCAGTCTACTGTTAATACTAGGATGAGCAAGAATAGACAAAACGCTGGTAAATAAAATCCGCCTTCACCTCCTCGCATAACTGACTCCCCAAATAAGATGGCTGACACCGATGTACCCTCGGGTCACTCCTCCCTATCACAAATGGCTCAAGAGTTATCTCAAATTTTGCTGCCTCAGATAGATAAAAAACTTGATACTATTCAATGCATTGATAAGAAACTTGAACAGATTCAGACAGCATTAGCTACAACATTGGCCAAGTTGGAAACACACTCTACTAGGCTTACTGATGTAGAACAGAGGGTGAGTGACACTGAGGACCACATACATAGTCTCCAACATACAGCAGATACACAGACGACTACTATTCAAACTCTACAAGCTAAAATTGATGACTTGGAGAACAGACATAGACTATGTAATCTGAGATTTGTAGGTATTCCAGAGACCGTTAGGGACTCGCAATTGCCTACATTTCTCACCACCAAAGTTTTTGCAGCACTGGAGACTCCTGAGGTGACTTGTCTGCCACATATTGAAAGGGCTCATAGGATCGGTCCAACAAGACCTGACACTGATTCTAGGCCTCGGCCAGTGATTGCAAGGTTCATGGACTTCCGCATGAAGGAGCTGATTTAGCGCTCCTATCGCAAAAGCTCACAACTGAAGTTGGGGGACCATCAGATCCTCATCTTTCAGGATTTTTCGGGCCCAGTGGCGCAGAAATGTAGGGAGTTCTCCAGTGTTTGTAAACTGCTTTATGACAACAATGCCCGCTTTGCCCTTATTTACCCGACAAAACTATGCATTCAGGATAATGGAAGAACCTTTTTTTTCACTGAACCTGGTACGGCTAAAACCCATGTCACAAAGATGTTAGGTTGTAGAAGCCCAGCCGATCACTAGTACACAATATTACATTTGCATTTGTCTGTCTTATTTTTTTTTTTTTTGCAATATAAAAGGTTATGTGTCCATGTTGGAGCTACTTGTATATTTCGTCTACTCTTTAATTGTAAGTTTCTAAGTTTGTGCCAAGTGTTATTTTTAACAATGACGCTTGGAGGGTTTTACCTGTTTGAGGTAAATGTTAGAAAATGTTGTTTGAAGCAATGTGATGTACTCTTTCTGTATATTTCTTGTTGTCTGTGTCCTTTCTCACCCCCCCCCCCCCTTCCTCATGCCGGAAACTTCTTCCATCATTTTTTGGATCTGGTCCCGCACTCCTTGCTCGCTTGGACAAGGAGTCGGCTTTTGTATTTCAAAACATCAGTCTATATACCCTCCCTCGCTTAGGTATTGGCTAATCAAAGTTTAAACTCCTTAGCTACACCCACTGCGAATGGTGATTCGCGGCTTAAGGTGATCTACTGGAACGTTGGTGGTCTAAACTCTCCCGTAAAGCGCAAAAGAGTTGCCACACACTTAAAATTATTCAACCCCCAAATTGTACTTTTACAAGAAACTCATTGGCTCATGAGATCAGCGTCAGTTTTAAAGGCGCCTTGGATAGATGACTGCATATCAGCTGACTATCGAAGGAAGGCAAGGGGTGTTGCGATACTGTTTCAAAATAAATTCGCATTATACCATTCTAAATTCCATTATTGACTTGAGTTAGTGTTGGGTGGGGATTTTAACTCAGTGGATGATCCCAGCATATTACATATAACATTTTATAGACCTCCCCCGAATAACCCAAATTCACAGGTGTGGAAACTAATACAGTCGATGAGATCATCTCTGCAGCTCACTGACATCTGGCGACTGTTAAACCCGACAGATAGGTCATTTACGTTTTACTCCAATGTTCACCACTCATGGTCACGTATTGATTCCTTCTTAATTGCTGACATGGTAGTTTCTCAAGTGAAGCACACTGATATTCACAGTGTGCTGATTTCTGACCATGCTCCTATCTCGCTGATTCTTGCACGAACAATACGATCGGGTGGTACCAGGTTATGGAGATTCCCCAGCTACTTATACCAATTAGATGATTTTCGAGTAATAACTGGTTAAATTACCTAGATGATAACTTGGAATATTGGGACAGACCCACTATTTTTTGGGGTGCAGCAAAATCTGTACTAAGGGGTCAGATAACTGAATATGTCAACAGACAAAAGAAAAAGTTGACAGCCACGTATCACTCTCTGCATGACTCTATGACTACAGCTCTTCAGGAACATCTCATGATCTCCAGTGATGCTTCCTTGACCAAATATACTGAGGCTAAACAGTTACTGAATGATTTTCTATTGTCTCAAGCTAAAAAAGATTTGACGTTTTCTCGTAACAAATATTACCAGTGGGGAAACAAAACAGGTCGTCTTCTAGTGACCATGGTGAGGAAAAAGCAATCTAAGCAATTTATAACTGCTTTGAAGCATAGATAGACTGGCCAGTTAATCACCAACACTCGTGCAATTGTGAATAATTTTGAATTGCATTTTACTGACCTATACTTTGACAGCGAAGCACATGAGCTACTGATGAGAAAGGCAAACATACCTTCCCTAACCACTACTCAAGCAGACTCATTGATAGAACCAATTACTGCATTGGAAGTTGATGATGCAATCTCTAAACTTCATCTGCACAAGTCTCTGGGACCTGATGGTCTATCAAATGAATTCTACAAAATGTTACATCCGCATATCACTCCTACTTTACTTGAATTATTTAATGATATAATAAGACACCACACTCCTTTTCATCACTTTAATATGGCACACACTATTCTGATCCCAAAACCTAATCAGGACCCTCAGATGGTTGGATCCTATAGACCCATAACTCTATTGAACACTGACATCAAATTACTGGCCACAATTCTCTCAGAAAGGTTACAACTGATTCTTCCTCATGCCTTAACTTCCCACCAACTAGGTTTTGTGAAGAACAAACACTCTGTCAAGGGGGTCAGAGCAGCTATTGCAGCGACTGTGTTTTCGGCCCAGTCATCGAACTCGCTAAATATATTGCTGAGCTTAGATACAACAAAGGCGTTTGAGACGGTACTCTGGCCTCATCTATATTCCACCCTGCTAATTCGGAAATTTCATCAAGATTTTATTAGGACCATTCAGTACTTGTATACTTCACCGTCGACTACACTTTTGATTAATGGCTTCTGTAGTGAACCTATTATCATGCAGAGAGGGACACATCAGGGATGTCCCTCGTCCCCCCTTCTTTTCAATCTGGCAATAGACCCGCTGATTCGTTTCTTGCAAAATGATACCCAATTCAAAGGGATTCCTATTGGACGGAGAGAAATAAAATTAACAGCATTTGCCGATGATATCATATTGTATATTGCAGACCCATCAAATGCTTTGACCCATATTTTTAATCTTTTACAATCATTTGGATATGTTTCCGGTTATTGTATAAATTGGTCAAAATCAGTAGCGCTTCGTTTGGGCCCTAACAATTTCCCGTGTGCAGGGATGGGGAATCTGCCTTTAACTAGGATTTCGGATTATATGGCTTACTTAGGTATACAAATCCATAGGAATCCAAATAATCTTTACAATTTAAATTACACGTCGGTGATCAATAAAATTGCGGCTGAGCTGGAGAGATGGAAATCATTGCAATTGTCTTACCTGGGCAGGGTCAACTTAATAAAAATTATTTTGTTTCCGCGTCTTATGTATATTGTTCAAACCCTTCCTAATGTAATTACGCCTAAAGACACCCAACATCTTCATTATTTATTTTGTAAGTTTATATGGCAAGGCAAGAAGCCACGTGTAAGCTTAATCAAATTGCAGCAAATAACTACCAATGGGTGGCTGAACTTTCCTAATTTTCAATGGTATTCTCAAGCAGCACAACTGAGGTACCTCCAGGACTGGATTCATAACCAGGAAATCTATGCTAACACTGACTTAGAGAATTTGTGTAGGGTGGTGATTTAATAAGCTTTTTACATATGCATGAACAAGAGGTCCCCTCGCATATCAAGGGAAATCCACTTTTATGGCACGTTAAAAAATTGTGGTTGGGAATGAGACACAAATGTAATGTTAATGCTCACAAATCCATGTTTCTTCCCATTATAAATAACCCTGAGTTTCAAGACGATCGGCTTGCCACCCCTTTAATATATGGAGAGCGGGTGGAATTGTTAACATAGGGAGCTTGCTTGATTGTAGCCACCAACAACCGCTAGCGTTCCAGGAGGCAGCTGACAGGTTTCCAGTGGTGGAGCCGTACCCAATCGCCTTTCTGTTGGCCCAACACTATATTAAATCTCTTATCAGGAACTTTTCTCCGGATGATTGGCAAAATGTGGTAGATGAAATGCTGAAGGAGGAACCGTTGTACAAGAAAGCCATTTCAATAGGTTATAAACATTTTCAGGCAGTCTTGGACTACTCAACTAGATCTGAAGGTTTACTCAACTTGGACTACTCAACTAGATCTGGCAAATACATATTCCTCACATACAACTAGAGGATTTACTAAAAGCACATTCCCATGCGTGTAAGACTCTTTCTTCCTCTAGATACAGGGAAATGTTTTTAAACATACTTCACAAAACTTACCTATCTCTGCAGAAAAGATTTTTAATTGGTCTTTCAATTTCACATGCTTGCTGGAAATGTGGGGAATCTCAGGCTGCCTTTGGCAATGCCCTCTCATTAGGAGCTTCTGGGTGAAAGTCAATAAATATGTCACTGACCATTGGTAAATGACTTATCCTTAACACCTGAGTGGGCTCTCTTTGGCATTTTTCCTAAAAATCAAAATATGTCAAGAGGAAGCAAAAAGTTGCTCTTGGCAGTGAGCGCTGCTGCTCGGAAAGCCATATTGCAAGTATGGATTCACCCAGAACCTCCCTCAATCCCGTTATTTAAAGCAAAATTGTTCTATTTATTTAGAATGGAATGGGTGGGAGTAATATTAGAAAAAGACAAATAAGTAAAAAAATTCTTTGAGGTGTGGGAAAGCTATGTGACCACACTTCCTACCCCTATAAGTTCACAAATACATAACTCTCTAACTAATACCTTATGGTATATGACCAGGATATTGGGAGGAGATCCACCAGTTATATTTGTAAAGGTTATTCCCGCACAGTTTCGTGGGAAATGGGGAGATGGACACAGGCAGCACTCTTATTTTTCTTTATCAATTTTTGTTATTGTATGTATTTTTGTCACTCTGATATGTTTTTTGGAGGTTGGGGGTTCTTTATATCAAGAACTTTGGAGGTTGGGGGTTCTTTATATCAAGAACTAATATGCTGATTGTTCAGAAATGCTTTGCAATGTTCCTATATAGTGAATCAAGCGATACCTATAATGTCGCTTGGAGCCTTGAATCTCGATGGAAGACACAAGAACTTGATTACAATACTTTTTGTATGTGAATTTAATATTTGATGACAATTTTATACAGAATGTTTTGTATATATTGAATTTCTAGATTGTATGACATATTGCTTCAATAAAAATATGTAAAAAAAAGTTTGTTTTAATTTTAAGTAAATAATTGCTATTTATTTGAAACGCTATGCATAAATAGGGTGGTGAACCTAAAGCGCACTAAATAATTACAGCGTGTTCATAAAAAAAACAATACAGATTTATAAAAGTACAAATATTTATTAAAAAAATCAGTGAACAGGTTTTTATTTTATGAATAAACCTGATGTTATTATTTACTGATCTATATACTCAACCTCTCCCTTTCACACTCTGCCTCTCCCTGTCACCCACTCACCCTATCCCTGTCACCCACTGCCAGTCACACTCTGTCCCCTGTTACTCTCTCCCTGTCACCCTCTACCTCTCCTTGTCATTTCGTGCCTCTCGCTTTCACTGTTAAAGCAAAATAATAATGGAGTTCTCCGTGATGATATTCAGCATATAGAATTTATTATCAAAGAGGGAACCACGCCCAATATTCTGCGCAGAGGAGCGTGGACCAAGATAGAGTTCAACACATGAGCCCGTGCTTTAGAGCACCGGATTTTACATATTTATACCATAACATTGTACAGTCATTCATAACTGATTTACTAATAAGGCGTACATAAAGATAAAATGGGGCACATAGATTGGTTGATGGACAAAAAGCGGAAATGCTAACTATGGTCTGATGAGCTAATTGTAGAGAGTGCTTTTATCCGGAAGATGGCAGACTGGTCCGTGAATCTTAAATCTCCTATACACATCAATTGAGTTCCCATCTCTCCAACCCCAACAGTGTCTCCCCAGCCAGCCTCCTCCTGTCTCTTCAGCCCCCACAGTGTCTTACCAGCCAGCATCCTCCCGTCTCTCCAGCCCACAGTGTCTCACCAGTCAGTCTCCTCCTGTCCCTGCAGCCTCCACAGTGTCTCCCCAGCCTCCTCCCATCTCTCCAGTCCCCACAGCATCTCACCAGCCCTTTTATCTCTCCAGGCCCCATAGTGTCTCACCAGCCAGCCTCCTCCAGTATCTCTAGCCCCCACAGTGTCTCCCCATCCAGCATCCTCCTGTCTCTCCAGTACCCACAGTGTCTCCCCAGGCAACCCCCTTCTTTCTCTCCAGCCCTGCATCCAGCTTCCACATCCAGCCTGCTGCAGCCCACAGGAACTGACCTCCATCAGTATCTTCTGCGCAGCTGCATCTCTTTGCGCTGACGCGGTGCTGGCTCCTCTGTTGACAGTGCGGGCGCATGACATAATGTGCGCCATGTCACAATATAGAAGAAAAAAAAACCGACAGCAGCTGCCCGGACCCCAGCCAACAGACAGATCCAGCTGTGACCACTGCCTGTACTGCTGCAGTGATCAGCACGACGCAAGCAGCAGTTATAGGATTTATCTGTGCTCCCATGACAGCTGTTGCATTGTGGAGATCAATACTTGCATTGGCATTGGGAGTTCCACCATGTATGCATATATGTATATGGGGATGCAGTTAAAATACCGTCTGTCAGGATCCCGGCATTCAGGAGACCGACGCCGGAATCCTGAAAGCCGGTAAAATACCGCCTGACAGAATCCCGACCTATACAGGGTATCCCCACTCTGTTGGCAGGTCCATGCCACCAATCGAGTATGAATATAACCTGTGGCGGATGAAGCAAGCCACCAGGCCCAAAGCAGGGTGAACGCAGATAGCACGCGAGGGAACTCGATGTCTCGCTGTCGGGATTCTGCTGTTGGTATACTGACAGCTGTCAACACGTCTGTCAGTAAAACATACTGATTCCTGTATGGGTTCATAGGCGCCGATTACGTGGGTGCTCTCGGGCCCGAGCACCCACAGAACAAGCCGCTGCCCCAGTAGAGCTAGCCCCCACAGCCCCCGCAGTAGTTTGAGATGTGCTGGGGGCTGCGGAAGTGCTTCTGTACCATAGCAATGTGAAAAACAACTAAAAATGGCCGCCTCCGAGGAGACAGACGTCACATTTGACCTCTAGCGCCTGTCTCCTCGGCGGCGGGCATTTTAAGAGGGTGTTTTTTTACACTGCCATGGTACAGAAGCGCTTCCGCAACCCCCAGCATGTTTCAATCTACTGCGGGGGCTAGCAGTAACCACTGATGCCTGCACCCACCCTCCCTAACTTTTCTGGGGCAGCGGCCAGGAGATACCTGACAATGCGCAGGAAACCCCTGACAATGCACAGGAGACCCCTAGCAACACTCATGAAACCCCTGGCAATGTACAGGAGACCCCTAGCAATGTAAGTGGCATTATTGTGTGTGGGCATAAAATGGTGTCAGGGCCATAACTGTGTGTATCATAATATGTAATTGGCGTTACAGTGTGTGGCATAATGCATAATGGGTGTTACAGCGTGTAGCATAATGTGTAATAGACATAACGGTGTGGGGCATAATGTGTAATAGACATTACAGTGTGTGGCATATTTCATAATGGGCATTACGGTGTGTAGCATAATGTGTAATAGACATTACGGTGTGTCGCATATTGTGTAATAGACATTACGGTGTGTGGCATATTGCATAATGGGCATTACGGTGTGTGACATATCGTGTAATGGGCATTACGGTGTGTGGCATAATGTGTAATAGACATTACGGTGTGTGGCATATTACGTAATGGGCATTACGGTGTGTGACATATTGTGTAATGGGCATTACGGTGTGTCGCATATTGTGTAATAGACATTACGGTGTGTGGCATATTGTGTAACAGGCATTACGGTGTGTGGCATATTGTGTAATAGGCATTACGGTGTGTGGCATATTGTGTGATGGGCATTATGGTGTGTTGCATAATGTGTAATGGGCATTATGGCGTGTTGCATAATGTGTAATGGGCATTACGGTGTGTTGCATAATGTGTAATGGACATTAGTCACTGCTGCGGCCGCCCGTTCATTCCCGCTGCCGCCTCCCACCAAACACCCACCAGCAAAAATATAAATCGGCAAATATGTATGTGTTATATACTATACTTTAATCCAAAAAGAATTAATGTTGGTTTTTCTGTAGCAGCATTTGCATAAAGCTGCTAACTCTGAATCAGCCCATACTATACTCATGCTCTCCTGTTCTATTTGTTGTACTGTGGAAAAACATTTATATAAAATATAAATGACGAGCACTAGTATGTAATGATTTACACACATTTTTTCAGTTACACACTGCACTATTTGGCACATTGTCCTATTTTGTTGTTTATAAATTTTGATTGGACTATTGAGGATGATGGCCACCCTTTCTGAAAAAGGAGGTGTGTTCACATTTTGTTTTACATGATTTTCATTTTTCTATGTTCTCTATGCCTTTGTTTCAATAATTGATTTGTTGGAGATATAATTGGGTATTTAAGTGCACATAAATATACATACAAAACTGATCACACCGACACCCGCCATATCAGTAGCCACACCCCAGCCATGCTTTCACACCCCTTGCAACAGTACACAATAGGCCCTTCATACATTTCAGCTCCAGACCCATGAGGACCTTAATCTGGCACTGGTCAACCGTAATACTACCAGCGATAAACACCAATTAAATTAGATTTGATGACTAAGAAATTTAAACAGAGAGGATATTCAGATAAGATCCTCAAAAATGCAAGGGAGAAAGTGAATACTGTCTCCAGTGAGGTAGCAGTGAGGTAGCACTTTCCCATTCCTTTAAGAATAAGAAAAAGGGTAAGATGTTCTGGATCCAAAAGTATAACACAGCTCATCAGGAAATCTATAAAACAACCAAAGCATTATGGCCCATCTTACGGAACGAGAAGGAATTGAGATGCTTCAAACATACTAATAAGGGCCCTCATTCCGAGATGATCGCTCGCTAGCTACTTTTAGCAGCCGTGCAAACGCATTGTCGCGAGTGTATTTTCGCTTTGCAGAAGTGCGAACGCTTGTGCAGCAGAGCGCCTGCAAAATAATTTTGTGCAAAACAAGACCAGCCCTGTAGTTACTTTTCGTGTGCGTTGATTCTACCGACGGAGGGACGAATTTTGACGTCACACACCTGCCCAGCGAACGCCCAGCCACGCCTGCGTTTTTCTAAGCACTCCCTGAAAACGGTCAGTTGACACCCAGAAACGCCCACTTCATGTCAATCTTCCTGCGTTTGGCCGTGCGACTGGAATGTTCGTTAGACTGTGCAAAACCACGATGCTCATTGTACCCGTACGACGCGCCTGCGCATTGCGGTGCATACGCATGTGCAAAAGTGACGATTTTTAGCCTGATCCCTGCGCTGCAAACAATGGCAGCTAGCGATCAACTCGGAATGACCCCCATTATGCCTTGCTTTAACCACTTAACTGACGATTTATTTTGCCAAAAAATGCTCCGAAATTGTCATTTTTTTTATGAGTGAATTAGGTGAAGAACATTAATTTAACCCTATCCCAAATGATTTTAGTTAAAAAAAAAAAGAAAAATATATATTAAAAAAATAAATAATAATAATAATAACATTGAAACATCTATCGGGAACATCGCGACCATTATTATTTCATTATGAAAGCCGGGACAGCCTCCAGGTATACGGGGGGGGGGGGGGGGGAGGGTCTGGGGGTGGCTTGGGACGGTTAATTTGCCCTCCCCAGCGGCTGCTATTGTCTGCAGCCGCTGGAGGGGGGGATCCTGCCATGCTGACCGATCAGCAGATCGGCAGCAAGGCAATCAGTGGTGGAGAGTGTAGGGAGGCAGAGGGACCTTCTGGTCCCTCTGACAGCAGCAGCGGAGGGAAGTTTCCCTTCCCTGCCTCTGCTAACACTCTCTATCTGACTGGTCGCACCGTCGTAAGGGGCTACGCCCCCTTAACCCTTGCACACCCTTGTGGCGTGCAATGTTTTTATTACGTTACGTGTGTAAGCGGCACTGGTACAGGGGACGTTACGTGTGTAGGCGGCACTGGTACAGGGGGCGTTACGTGTGTTAGCGGCACTGGTACAGGGGGCATTACGTGTGTAAGCGGCACTGGTACAGGGGGCGTTACGTGTGTTAGCGGCACTGGTACAGGGGGCGTTACGTGTGTAAGCGGCACTGGTACAGGGGGCGTTACGTGTGTAAGCGGCACTGGTACAGGGGGCGTTACGTGTGTAAGCGGCACTGGTACAGGGGGCGTTACGTGTGTAAGCGGCACTGCTACAGGGGGCGTTACGTGTGTAAGTGGCACTGCTACAGGGGGCGTTACGTGTGTAAGCGGCACTGCTACAGGGGGCATTACGTATGTAAGCGGCACTGCTACAGGGGGCGTTACGCATGTAAGCGTCACTGCTACAGGGGGCGTTACGTGTGTGTCACTGGTACAGGGGGCGCGCTGCGATGAGGCTGGTTACCTGGTGTGGCTCAGTGGCAGGGGACGGAGTGTACGGGCTGTCCCTCGCGTTCTTTCGCTGTCCCGTTGGCGGCAGCATCTCCCTGTGTGAGTGGTGGGCCAGCAGGAGACAGGCATTCCAGTGGCAGCTGCGCGGGCTGTCAATCACAGCGCGTCCTGGCGGCGTCTGGCCAATGGCGGGTGGAGTGTGCGGGGGGACTGGGGGCGTGCTCGATGGAGACTCAACCAATGGCTGGCGGAGGGGGGGGCCGCGACGGAGACTTAAATTCTGTGGAGGGGGGGGCGGAGCCGCGACGAAGGCTTAAGCTGGTGGCCTGGTGCTGCTGAGGGGGGGCGGAGCCGTGACAGAGGCTTAAACTGGTGGCCTGGTGCTGCTGTCTCTGCACAATCTCGGCCACGCTGATATAACCTGCGGTCAGTTATGTATCCTGCTCACATATATTAGGGCAGATCTCCTATGGCTATCTCCTATCTCCTATATATTAGCCCAGATCTCTATGGCTGGACTCCGCCCAGCTATGTGACTCCGCCCAGCGTTAGCAAATGAGGCACATAGTCACAGATCTGGTCTAATATATAGGATCCTATATATTAGCCCAGATCTCTACGGCTGGACTCCGCCCAGCTATGTGACTCCGCCCAGCGTTAGCAAATGAGGCACATAGTCACAGATCTGGTCTAATATATAGGAGATATGCGAATGGACACTATTGCATAGTTGCCGACTTCTGGGCTGCTCTCTCCGGGAGAGAGCAGCCCGTCGGCTCAGCAGGGGGGGCGGGCAGTGAGGTGACGTGACAGGGGGGCGGGCCAGAGGCGGAACGGAGGCAGACCAGAGGCGGAACGGGGCGTGGCTTCTGGACTGCATCATTTAAGCCACGCCCCCACTGTGTAATGCCACGATTACCGGCATTATACAGCAGGGGGCGTGGTTACGATGACGCGATTCAACAAGAATCGTGTCATCGCCTGCCCGGACCGCCCACTTTACTCGTTAAGTGGGCGGCGGGCAGGGGGTAACCCGCGGTTATCGGGAGACTTGCCTGCTCTTCCGGGGGGCCAGGGAGGGTCACCCGTTTTTCGGGAGCCTCCCGGCCATTCCGGGAGGGTAGGCAAGTATGCACTATAGTCCAATCAAAAGCACCGGGATACTACAAATGCACTGGTTGCATGACATGCCAACACATGATTGCTACCCGTTTTTTTCAATCTTCCACATACTGGAAAAAAAAAAATATCAGGCATGTGTTAATGTGTAGTAGCTCGTACGTTATCTACACAGTTAAATGCCCATGTTGGCTATGTTACATTGGAAAGACTATCCATGCCTTTTAAAGAGCACATGGCCCTACATTGGATGGCAATTAAGGCCGTTCTCAATTGCAAATTTTTAGAACAACCGCTGGCAAGACACTTTGCTGCCTGTAAACACAACATGTCTAGTTTTAGACATGTAATTATTGACCATGTTCCAGAGAGCAATAGAAGAGGTGACTGACATAAAAGTCTTTTACAACTCGAATCTAATTGGATTCATATTATGGATACGGTGGAACCTAGAGGACTGAATGACCATTTAAATGTAAATATAGTCTTAAACTGATACATTTATAGTTCCCTTTATAGATCTCCTCTTGTAATATTGTCTACACTTATGCTTTCCTTTTGAGGGGAGATGTGCTTTATTTCTCTAACGTCCTAGTGGATACTGAGGATGACATTAGTACCGTGAGGTATAGATCGGGTCCATTGGAGCCTGGCACTTTAAGAAAACATTAGTGTGTGCTGGTTGCTCCCCTCTATGCCCCTCCTAGCAGACTCAGTTTAGAAAAATGTGCCCAAGGAGCCAGGTGCATTCCTCCGGAACTCCAGAGAGTTTTCCTCCCAAAAAAATGTTGTTTGTTATTTTCAGGTAGTACTCATTGGCAACCAGCGTTGTGGGACTTAGGGGGGAGACGGAACCAACCTCCCTAGGGTTAATAGTTCATAATCCCTGCTGACAGGACATTAAGCTCATGAGGTGCTGTTTCACATACCACACTGTGGGGGTAATTCCAAGTTGATCGCAGCAGGAAAATTTTTAGCAGTTGGGCAAAACCATGTGCACTGCAGGGGGGGCAGATATAACATTTGCAGAGAGAGTTAGATTTGGGTGCGTTATATTGTTTCTGCAGGGTAAATACTGGCTGCTTTATTTTTACACTGCAAATTAGATTGCAGATTGAACACACCCCACCCAAATCTCTCTCTCTGCACATGTTATATCTGCCTCCCCTGCAGTGCACATGGTTTTTCCCAACTGCTAACAAAGTTCCTGCTGCGATCAACTCAGAATTACCCCCTGTGTGCACACGCCGGCAGCATTCCGCCACCCCCTAACAGATGCTGAAGTAGATGCAGGTGCGGTGAGTGATCACACCGGGGTCCTGGTTAGCGGGTCCCCGGTGACATGTGGCAGCATTAAGAGCGTGGCGGTTGTGGGCTGCGAGCTGCGGTGCCCGAACAGACCCAAAACTGGCGCTGAATAAGGGGGGTTTTAAACTTCCTTGCACAAGAGGGGTTACACAGCTTCCTTTTTTTTACACATACAGCCAATATAAAACAGTAAGGGACCACACGCCACTGAAGGGGCGGGGCTTCCCAGAGAGCGGGACCAAAGTCTGGAAGGTGCCATTTCCTGCTGCTGCTGACTGAAAAGGAGCTGCTCCTCCACAGACCCCGCTGAACCACAAATTCTACTGGTGCCAGGGGGTTTTATAGAAAGGGGGGAGCATATCAGCTGTGGTGACACTGCGCAGTACAAAATTGCTCTATATTGAATATACCCAGTGGAGTGCTGCTTTGCCTGGGTATTGTGTGCTGGTCCCAACCCTTTCTGTGTAACTCCATTCGGACTGTCTGGGGTTGCTGTGCTTTCTTACTATCTGTGTTGTAACTACTCTGTGTTTATTCACATAACTGTGTGTTTCTGCATTAGAATGTCTGAGAAAAGGCTGTGTGTCCTTCATGTAACACAAAATTTACACTTTCACAAGAAGGGTCTCTCTTATGTAACCAGTGTTCTATACCCTCTCATGGTAGTAGTTTGCAGGAACCTGAATGGTCATAATCATTCAAAAGCATGATTAATAGTATTAATACAGAGTTAGCTACTGCCAGACAGGAAAGGCAGACCCTTAAACAATCTGTAGATAATGTTTTTGTTAAGGCTGCTGACCATAGACAAACTTCTCAGCCCCCTTTCTTGGTCTCTCGTAAACACACGCTCCCACAAGTATTCCAGTCTGACGCTGATACTGAGTTACCAGACCTGGATGAAGGGGAGGTTGATCTGGAGGATGATAATTCTCTGTCCCCGGGTGTTGAGGCCCTGATTTATGCTATTAGAGAGGTCCTCAACTTACCGGATAAGGAGGCAGAACCAGAAAAGGAATTGTTTTTCAATATAAAACCAAAATCTTCTGCCACCTTTCCTGTATCAAAGGAATTAAACTCCCTTGTCAGGGAGGTATGGGTCAATCCTGACAAGAAATTCAAAACGCCTCAACGGTTATTACATTCTTTTCCTTTACCTCCTGAGGATAGGAAAGTTTGGGAAAATCCCCCATCAGTGGATACTTCAGTGTCCAGCCTGTAACATAAACTTGTACTGCCTGTACCTGGGGCTAGCTCTCTCAAAGACCCAGCTGACCGCAAGATTGAGACTAAACTCAAATCAATCTATAGCTTGTGGCTGGATTTCGAGGTCCATGGTAAATAATAAATGGATTTGACTCCCTACCTCAGGAGGAGATCATTACACTGCTACATCATATTCAGGATGCTCAAAATTTTATGAGTGGGGCTATAAAACAATTATGTCTCATCAATGGCCATACCTCAGCTATGGCAGTCACGGCTCGCAGGGCTCTATAGCTACGACAATGGTCAGCGGATGTTGGGGAATCTTCCTTTTACAGGAGATGCCTTATTTGGGGAAGAACTGAACAAGTGGATTTCTCAGGCGACGGCATGTAAGTCTACCTATCTGCCATCTGCTGCACCTCCTGCTAGACGTCCCTACCCTGGGTCCTCTCTGCAGTCCTTTTGTGTGGCCAGATTCAGAGGCAGAGCCAGAGGAGCCTCAAATGCTGTTAGAGGAACTCGTGGTAAGTCCCGCAAACCAGCAGCTTATGGACCAGACTTCCGGATCCTCATCCACAAAGCCCTCCGCGTGACGGTTGGCCCCAGCAACAGGGCGAATTTCAGGTAGGTGCTCACCTTCAACACTTCGCCCATGTGTGGGCACAGTCTTGCCGGGACCCTTGGGTGAGGGACCTCATATCTCAAGGGTACCGGTTGGAATTTCAAGCACCACCTCCTCTCAGATTCTTCAAGTCCAACTTACCAGCTTCACCCATAGCAAGGGTTACCTTGCAAGACGCCTTTCAAAAATTGCTACAAACGGGGGTTGTTATTCTAGTACCTCCTCCATTGCACAACAGAGATTTTTACTCCAGCCATTTTGTTGTACCAAAACCGGACGGTTCGGTACGGCCCATCTTAAACCTAAAATCCTTGAACCCGTATCTAAGAGTGTTCAAATTCAAGATGGAGTCTGAGGGCTTGAGGAGGGGGAGTTCCTAGTATCCCTGGATGTCAAGGATGCTTACCTACATATTCCCATATGGCCTCCTCATCAGGCTTATCTCCGGTTCGTTATACTGGACCATCAATTCCAGTTTCAGGCTTTACCCTTTGGTCTCTCCACAGCTCCAAGGGTATTCACGAAAGTCATGGCGGAGATGATGCTGCAGTGTGTAGGATGGGAGTCAACATAGTCCCCTATTTGGATGATCTCCTGATAAAGGCGGCGTCCAGGGAATGTCTGCTACACAGCATCGACTTAACTACTCGCCTGCTTACAAACCAAGGGTGGATCCTAAATTTCAAGAAGTCTCACCTGGAACCATCACAAAGAATTCAGTTCCTGGGAATGATTTTGGACATGGTGTCTCAGAAGGTATTCCTTCGAATGGACAAGGCCTTGACTATCCAGGCTTTGGTCTGCTCGGTGGTCAGACCCCACAAGATCTCGAGTCATCTCTGCATCCACCTACTGGGCAAGGTGGTAGCCTCATACAAGGCAATCCAGTACGGCAGATTTCATGCCCGTCCGTTCCAGCTGGATCTTCTGGACAAGTGGTCAGGGTCTCACCTGCACATGCGCTAGAGTATAACCCTGTCGACAAAAGCACGGATTTCCCTATTATGGTGGCTACAAGTCTCTCACCTTGTGGAGGGTCAGCGTTTCAGTACCCAATTCTGGACTCTACTGACGACGGATGCCAGCCTCAGAGGTTGGGGTGCTGTGACCCAGGGGGCTCAGTTCGAGGGGAAGTGGACGAGTCAGGAATCCACACTTCCGATAAATGTTCTGGAACTCAGGGTGATTTACAACGCTCTTCTTAAACCGACAGGGAAGAACAAGAAGCAGAGCTGCAATGTGAGAGGTGATGCGGATACTCCTCTGGGCGGAGACAAACGCAAAGGCCATCTCAGCCATATTCATACCAGAAATATGTACAAAGAATTGGCGCTCTACAGTACACACACTGTCCAATTGGATTCAGACAGCTGCTCACCAGTTGTGGGCGGGCTGCCCCAACAATAGATCAAAATTAATGTGAAAAAAAGAGAGGAAATGGGAGCGCTGGATGAATCTAGTATATATTTTTTATTAAAATATTGTTATATTAAACACATAAAAATACAATACATAAACTAGCCTAAAGATAATGAAAAATTAATATTGTATGAATATATATAAGACTGCCATATCTCCTGAACCGATATCAGTAAGAAAAACTCTAATAAACCTTAATTAAGAGCTGCACTGGTGCTTCATAAAAATCAGCCGTGTGTCCACGAGCTGAAATACATATAGGAAGGAGACTGATGAGAGGTACCTCTGTTATAGATCACTGTTGAAATGTACAGTCTCTCTTCTCCTTACATACAAAAGAGCCTCATTGGCAACCAGTGTCCCAGTATTGAGAATGCGGACACCGGCGCTGTATTATTGTGTGACAAATAGACGGTGATAGTCAAATTCACTTGTAGTATATCACCTGATGTGAGAGCCTCTCCGTCAAAGGCGCTGTACTAAGCCGGGTTTGCAGCGGCTCTGTGCAATGAAAGTACAGCTGGTCACGTCGCCAGTGAACCATCCACTCGAACGCGGTTGTTTTTCTCCGCTGAAGGGTACTGTACCAATTTGGATGTGCAGCGGTGCAGTAAAAATGAAGCAGCAGTTTCTCCAGCCGCTGGTGAAAAGTCAGTTTTAATTGCGGCTATGATCCACTCAATAGATACGGCTCGCGGAGTGTCAGGAGAATGCAGCAGTCAGATGAAGTCCTTCAATGGAGTACCTTAACGCGTTTCTCGGCCTACAACACTGGCCGTTTCATCAGAAGGAAATGAATAAACAAATGGTGGCTAGCCTGGGTATTTATACCCTATTGATTAAAAAATCCTAATCAGCTGTGCAGTTAAATTCAATTGATTCCAAACACAGGTCTCCTGTTAAGCTAAACCAGTATATTAAACCACTAGAAAAGTATATGAAAAGGAAAATATATAAAAAATATGGACATGTATATCTAAACACAAATATAAAAACCTACTGCAAAATATATAGTTGTAATAATCTGAAGTATATCAATTGTTATTCATCTATTGATTCTAAAGATATTAAATATCTTCAATGGGCTCAATACAATCATTCAGAGAGAAGAAAAGAAAAAAAGTGTATTGTGAAGGAATTTTAATCCTTCTTTTATATTATGGATTACATAGTAAATTTCATTATAAACTTATTTAGAGAACAATGAATTTTGTATACATATTTGAAATAACGGCAATAAAATATACTATTGATGAAAGTTAAATAATAAATACAATGATGTTCTTAAAGTGGCATATAATTAAAATATACACAAGCATTCTTTGAAGGGATACTTCTTTGAATAGAAAAGAGGAGAAGAATCTATGCCGTGTGTCAGTGCGTCACCCAAGACCTCCAGATTTGAATGAACTGGAGGTAGTCGGGCGAGGCAGTAGCACACGGCATAAATAAATGACTACCAAAACTGGATATTGCAAAAATCTTCTCAAGACTATCGTATCAGAAAAAACACATGTCTATGATAGCATACCTCATCTGTCAAGAGGATCATACATTATTTAGTTCTACTGTGTCGTTAAGACCTTCAGGGCATAATGTTGAAAGCGCTGTCCACAATAAAAGAGTTTTTTATTTGATTAAAAATTATAAAATCACTATTCACATATATCCTTATCAATACTGATCTAAAGGTTTAGACATTGAAACATATTACAAACCATAGCTGTTTTCCAGTGGTACCTATTAGTGAAACAGTTTAAACACAGTGGGTAACTTGCATTAATTTGACACACTCTGCATCTAATTAAACAATTGTGTTAGATGTCATATACTAATCCCCTCAGTGTTTTTTCCTTTTTGATGGTTCACTCCTTTGAGCAGCCTCCTATAAACGTAATTGGAAGGGTTAAATGCTGACAGTCCCAGACATATCTGGAGAGATATGTTCACCACAAATCTGAATTATATATCTCCTCCCGCTGGGACAATAATACATCCAAAGCCACATATTGAGAGCACGCAATGTCAAATTTAAGGAGATAAAGTAACTACTTTTCTTGGTACAATCCCTTAATTGGCGGCTATTGATACTGAATAGATTGCCGTTCTGACGGGCGTCCCTGTCTGGTGATAAAGTTACTTATATAGTAGGACTCCTATTTATTAAGAATGCTCCACAGTTCATTCGTGAGTTCTTATTCAATAAATGGAGGCCGCATGCACGGCTGATCTCACCCCTGTTCTTATCGGCTACTGCTCCCGCCGGGCGTCCGTGGGTGTCTTAGGCAGCATCCGGCTGCTTCTCCTGCACCGAGACTCTCGCGGACCGGCTCTCCCAAGACAGTACCACAGAAAACTTGCGGTGGTGTGGTCTGTCGGGCTGGTTCGCTCCGGCGGTATCTGTCAGCGGCTGCGCGCTGCCTGCACAGCTCCCGAGATTTTGCCAGGTGTCTTGCTGTCTTCTGAGGAAACAGCCATAGACATACGGCTGAGAAACGCGTCAAGAGTGTCCCTTGTGTATGTGGACCTTATTGTGAAAACAGTCTTGATCTCCCCCCTGTCGGCAAGACACCTGGCAAAATCTCGGGAGCTGTGCAGGCAGCGCGCAGCCGCTGACAGATACCGCCGGAGCGAACCAGCCCGACAGACCACACCACCGCAAGTTTTCTGTGGTACTGTCTTGGGAGAGGCGGTCCGCGAGAGTCTCGGTGCAGGAGAAGCAGCCGGATGCTGCCTAAGACACCCACGGACGCCCGGCGGGAGCAGTAGCCGATAAGAACAGGGGTGAGATCAGCCGTGCATGCGGCCTCCATTTATTGAATAAGAACTCATGAATGAACTGTGGAGCATTCTTAATAAATAGGAGTCCTACTATATAAGTAACTTTATCACCAGACGGGGACGCCCGTCAGAACGGCAATCTATTCAGTATCAATAGCCGCCAATTAAGGGATTGTACCAAGAAAAATAGTTACTTTATCTCCTTAAATTTGACATTGCGTGCTCTCAATCTGTGGCTTTGGATGTATTATTGTCCCAGCGGGAGGAGATATATAATTCAGATTTGTGGTGAACATATCTCTCCAGATATGTCTGGGACTGTCAGCATTTAACCCTTCCAATTACGTTTATAGGAGGCTGCTCAAAGGAGTGAACCATCAAAAAGGAATAAACACTGAGGGGATTAGTATATGACATCTAACACAATTGTTTAATTAGATGCAGAGTGTGTCAATTTAATGCAAGTTACCCACTGTGTTTAAACTGTTTCACTAATAGGTACCACTGGAAAACAGCTATGGTTTGTAATATGTTTCAATGTCTAAACCTTTAGATCAGTATTGATAAGGATATATGTGAATAGTGATTTTATAATTTTTAATCAAATAAAAAACTCTTTTATTGTGGACAGCGCTTTCAACTTTTTTCCTTGATTTATATTTAAATTATTGGGACTCAACAAACCCACTATTGAAAGCAGCAGTGCACAATTGAAAGGAGGTGTAATTTTAAGGAGCTGCACAGCTGACACACACAAGAGCTTAGCGCTTTCTAAGTTTGAGGTTGCTTTCAGGGCATAATGTACTGAGTTTAAAAATCCAAAAAGCTTCACATTTACATAGGAGGTTGTATCTATCTCCTCCTCTTTTAGTAGAATTTATTTTTTCAATGGCCGTGATGGTCACATCTTCAATTGCTCCTTGTGTACATCTATAGATATGTTGAGACAAACTATGGGTTAGTACACCTTTGAGAATATTTCTCCTATGTTCCAAAAAACGGATATTGACAGTTCTAATAGTCCTACCCACATACTGTAATCCACACCTACATTGGACTACATAGATTACATATTGTGATTGACAATTTAAAAAATCTGTTATTTCAAATGTTTCTTGAGTAGTATGAGAAACTAACTTATTGTTATTTTTTACCACATGTTTGCAAGTCAAACATTTGTCTGTACCGCATTTGAAAAAACCTTTAGGCTTGGGAGGCAGCCAATTTAGTTTATTTAGAGTAGGTTCAACCGTATTTGGTATGACGTATGGGGTGAACATGCTGGGAGCAAGTTTTTGTTTGAGTGACATTGCCTTTCTAAAGGTAACATTACCATATTCTGGGAGTACTAAATTTAAATATTTATCACTACGCAAAAGAGACCAATTCTTAGATATTATATTTTTAATCTCCTTAGAAGAGGAATTATATTGGGTAATAAAAGCAGGGGGGCGTTCAACTTTAGTGTTCAGATGAGGGTTCTTTTTCTTAAATAAGATGGAGTTTCTTGGAATAGTAGAAATTTCTCTCAAAGCTCCATCTAACAGTGAGGAAGGATAACCTTGTTTAACAAAGGACATGTATAGAATCTTACTTTGTGACTGAAAATCAGATTCGGTGGAACAGTTCCTCCTAAGTCGGAGGAACTGTCCTTTAGGAATATTATATTTCCAAGGTCGGAAGTGACTACTATTGTAGTGCAGGTAATTATGGCAATCAACAGTTTTGGTGTATGTGGTAGAATTAATTTTACCATCATTAATAGTGAGTAAAATATCGAAAAAAATTGATCTGGCTAGTGCTGAAAGAATGTGTAAATTTCAAACCAAAAGTGTTGGAGTTGAGTGATCTCATAAATTCCGGTATCCATTTACTGTCCCCATCCCAAATAATAAAGATGTCATCGATATAGCGGCCATAGAGGACCAGGTCTCCCCCGCAAGCACCACCCCAAATGTGCCTCTCTTCAAAGAGGCCCATGTAGAGGTTCGCATAGCTGGGGGCAAACCTGGTCCCCATGGCCGTCCCACATATCTGAAGAAAAAATTGTGAATTAAAAGTAAAATAATTGTGTTCTAGGATGAATCTGATTGAGAGGAGTAAAAAATCTCTCAAATCAGAGTCAATTTCGTGATCTCTGTGAAGAAAGTGATTGATGGCCATCAAGCCAAATTCATGTGGAATATTACTATAAAGTGACTCTACATCACAAGTGAGGAAAGTATAAGAATCTTTCCAAGTAATGGATTCTATAAGTCTAAGAAAATGTGCAGAATCCTGTATATATGAAGGAAGGGCTGTCACATATTTTTGTAAATGTGCATCAACATAGGCGGAAAGATTAGTAGTTAGTGAACCTATGCCCGATATAATGGGCCTCCCCGGTGGGTACTTCAGACACTTGTGCACTTTCGGCAGATGGTAATAGATTGGGATAATGGGATAATCAACTTTCAAAACTCTGTAGACATCATCTGATATTATGCCTTGATTCAAGGCCGAATCTAATAATGAAATTAGTTTATCTTTAAAAGAAAAAGTAGGATTAGATGACAATTTTTTGTAAAAAAGGGGATTATTCAATTGGCGAGAGGCTTCAGATAGATAATCCACCTTATTTTGTAAAACCAGGCCGCCACCCTTATCAGCCTGTTTGATGGTGATACTCTTATCTTTGATAAGTTCTTTCAAGGCTTTTCTTTCAGCCTTAGTCAAATTATCTCTGAAACCCACCTTTTCTGCTTTAGTACACAAGTCTCTGAAATCATTAAGAGTGGTAGTATAAAAACTTTCCAAGAAGGGTCCTCTATGTTGAAGGGGATAAAAATCTGAGGGTTTTTTGAAAATCTTTTTGGGAGGGCCTGTGATGTAAAATAATCTCACTGTAGTATTTACATTTTCATTTTCCTCATAGAGACTCTCTAGCATATCTAATGCTAGTGTATCATTCTTATCAAGTACTATTGGCAAAGCATCAATGTCTTGTTTATGTAAAGATTTAATGCAAAAGTATCTTTTCCTGCTCAAGGTACGAATATATTTATTTAGATCCACAAAGAGTGTAAATAGATTAGGTTTTGCTTGAGGTGCAAATTTTAAACCTTTTGACAATAATTTATTTTCAGAGTCATTTAGAACTTTATCTGAAAGATTAAAGATGGTGGGAGGTGATCTTAATCCCATCTCACACTCTTTGTGGATTTTCTGTAATCTTCGTCTCCTCCCTCCTCTACATCCTCGTCTCTTCCTCTTTTTTTTGTGTGGGAAGTGATTGGAGGTGATCTCTTGATGTTTGAACATTCCGTACCCTTGGAGAGTATGGGGTTGGACCTCTTTCTAAAAAAGAGGATGATGTGTTGGAATAGTATTTAGAATGATTAGATGGTCTCTTGTTGTCATAATACTTTTCTGTATTTTCATAGGCTCCCTGTGGAGACCGGGACCTATCTGCAAGAGGTGCAAATCTATTAGGATGAGACCAACTTTTTTTCTTATAGTTCTCTCTATAGGGAGAGAAATTGTCCCTCAAAGGTCTGAAGGAATAATGTCTATCTCTTGACCCATCATAATATTGTCTATGAGACCATTGGTCTCTATTTCTAGCTCTCCCTGGAGATCTGAATGTCTGTTGGGAGGTCTGATGGGAATAACTCTCAATCCTCTTTCTGTTGTAAGTTCTAACCTGGCCTTTTGCATAATCCTCCCTATCTCTAACAAGTTTTTTTATCCTTATTCTGTATTAATGATTTCTCAAAGTCCTCGATTTTTTTATTTAATTTAGAATCCCTATGATCAAAGTTTTCCTGCTTTGAAAAAGGGGCAAGTGCATGTTGTACCTCTTCAATTTCTTTCTGTATTTTGTTAACTTTTTGTTCTCTATACTTAATCAGGAGGCGTATGAGGTTTTTTGAACATTGATCAAGTATAATTTCCCATTCAGATGCAAAGACAGGATCCTCTTTGAATGAACAAGATTTAAAAATCCTCAAGCCTCTAGGAATCATGTCTCTATCAAGGTATTTTTGTAAGGTCACTTGATCCCACCAGTGTCTAGTTTCAGTCAATGATAGGTCTTCTAATTTATTAAATAGTTTATACATATCACTGGTGGTATCACTGTGATCCTCACAAGAATCCTCTTTACCTTCTCCATGCAAGTATTTTTGTCTACGCTCCAGGCGTTCACTTAAACATCTTAGCTGAGACATTTAAATTGGATAAATAAAAGAAATAAACAATGTTTCTTGTATGAAAGCCCACTGAAAATAAAATGTATCTGTAGATGAAATATGAATGATAATCTAAGTACACACAAAGTAAGGATACCTGTGTATGAAACCACTAAGTAATATTATATATATATATATATATATATATATATATATATATGTATATAGTTAAAAAAGGCACAGCAATTATACGTGTTGTGTAGTTGTAGAGCTGCCAAAAGAGCCCAAAAATAGGAATAAACCAAAAATATGTACAAAGAATTGGCGCTCTACAGTACACACACTGTCCAATTGGATTCAGACAGCTGCTCACCAGTTGTGGGCGGGCTGCCCCAACAATAGATCAAAAGTAATGTGAAAAAAAGAGAGGAAATGGGAGCGCTGGATGAATCTAGTATATATTTTTTATTAAAATATTGTTATATTAAACACATAAAAATACAATACATAAACTAGCCTAAAGATAATGAAAAATTAATATTGTATAAATATATATAAGACTGCCATATCTCCTGAACCGATATGAGTAAGAAAAACTCTAATAAACCTTAATTAAGAGCTGCACTGGTGCTTCATAAAAATCAGCCGTGCGTCCACGAGCTGAAATACATATAGGAAGGAGCTCACTGTTAGATGGAGCTTTGAGAGAAATTTCTACTATTCCAAGAAACTCCATCTTATTTAAGAAAAAGAACCCTCATCTGAAGACTAAAGTTGAACGCCCCCCTGCTTTTATTACCCAATATAATTCCTCTTCTAAGGAGATTAAAAATATAATATCGAAGAATTGGTCTCTTTTGCGTAGTGATAAATATTTAAATTCAGTACTCCCAGAATATGGTAATGTTACCTTTAGAAAGGCAATGTCACTCAAACAAAAACTTGCTCCCAGCATGTTCACCCCATACGTCATACCAAATACGGTTGAACCTACTCTAAATAAACTAAATTGGCTGCCTCCCAAGCCTAAAGTTTTTTTCAAATGCGGTAGAGACAAATGTTTGACTTGCAAACATGTGGTAAAAAATAACAATAAGTTAGTTTCTCATACTACTCAAGAAACATTTGAAATAACAGATTTTTTAAATTGTCAATCACAATATGTAATCTATGTAGTCCAATGTAGGTGTGGATTACAGTATGTGGGTAGGACTATTAGAACTGTCAACATCCGTTTTTTGGAACATAGGAGAAATATTCTCAAAGGTGTACTAACCCATAGTTTGTCTCAACATATCTATAGATGTACACAAGGAGCAATTGAAGATGTGACAATCACGGCCATTGAAAAAATAAATTCTACTAAAAGAGGAGGAGATAGGTACAACCTCCTATGTAAACGTGAAGCTTTTTGGATTTTTAAACTCAGTACATTATGCCCTGAAGGTCTTAACGACACAGTAGAACTAAATAATGTATGATCCTCTTGACAGATGAGGTATGCTATCATAGATATGTGTTTTTTCTGATACGATAGTCTTGAGAAGATTTTTGCAATATCCAGTTTTGGTAGTCATTTATTTATGCCGTGTGCTACTGCCTCGCCCGACTACCTCCAGTTCATTCAATTCTGGAGGTCTTGGGTGACGCACTGACACACGGCATAGATTCTTCTCCTCTTTTCTATTCAAAGAAGTATCCCTTCAAAGAATGCTTGTGTATATTTTAATTATATGCCACTTTAAGAACATCATTGTATTTATTATTTAACTTTCATCAATAGTATATTTTATTGCCGTTATTTCAAATATGTATACAAAATTCATTGTTCTCTAAATAAGTTTATAATGAAATTTACTATGTAATCCATAATATAAAAGAAGGATTAAAATTCCTTCACAATACACTTTTTTTCTTTTCTTCTCTCTGAATGATTGTATTGAGCCCATTGAAGATATTTAATATCTTTAGAATCAATAGATGAATAACAATTGATATACTTCAGATTATTACAACTATATATTTTGCAGTAGGTTTTTATATTTGTGTTTAGATATACATGTCCATATTTTTATATATTTTCCTTTTCATATACTTTTCTAGTGGTTTAATATACTGGTTTAGCTTAACAGGAGACCTGTGTTTGGAATCAATTGAATTTAACTGCACAGCTGATTAGGATTTTTTAATCAATAGGGTATATATACCCAGGCTAGCCACCATTTGTTTATTCATTTCCTTCTGATGAAACGGCCAGTGTTGTAGGCCGAGAAACGCGTTAAGGTACTCCATTGAAGGACTTCATCTGACTGCTGCATTCTCCTGACACTCCGCGAGCCGTATCTATTGAGTGGATCATAGCCGCAATTAAAACAGACTTTTCACCAGCGGCTGGAGAATCTGCTGTTCATTTTTACTGCACCGCTGCACATCCAAATTGGTACAGTACCCTTCAGCGGAGAACAACAACCGCGTTCGAGTGGATGGTTCACTGGCGACGTGACCAGCTGTACTTTCATTGCACAGAGCCGCTGCAAACCCGGCTTAGTATAGCGCCTTTGACGGAGAGGCTCTCACATCAGGTGATATACTACAAGTGAATTTGACTATCACCGTCTATTTGTCACACAATAATACAGCGCCGGTGTCCGCATTCTCAATACTGGGACACTGGTTGCCAATGAGGCTCTTTTGTATGTAAGGAGAAGAGAGACTGTACATTTCAACAGTGATCTATAACAGAGGTACCTCTCATCAGTCTCCTTCCTATATGTATTTCAGCTCGTGGACGCACGGCTGATTTTTATGAAGCACCAGTGCAGCTCTTAATTAAGGTCTATTAGAGTTTTTCTTACTCATATCGGTTCAGGAGACATGGCAGTCTTATATATATTTATACAATATTAATTTTTCATTATCTTTAGGCTAGTTTATGTATTGTATTTTTATGTGTTTAATATAACAATATTTTAATAAAAAATATATACTAGATTCATCCAGCGCTCCCATTTCCTCTCTTATATTCATACCAGGCATGGACATTTGGGAAGCGGACTTCCTCAGCATGCACGACCTCCATCCAGGGGAATGGAGACTTCACCCTCAGGTGTTTCAACAACTGGTTCACCGGTGGGGCTGTCCACAGATAGACCTGATGGCATCTCATCTCAACAAGAAATTACGTTGTTACTGTTCCAGAACGAGGGATCTGCAGGCTGCAGCGGTGGACGCTCTGACGGCACCGTGGACTTACCGATTCGTGTACCTGTTTCCTCCAATCCGTCTCATTTCCAGAGTTCTAAAAAGACTCAAAAGGGAAAACGTTCGGGCAATTCTAATTGCCCTGGATTTGCCTCGATGGGCCTGGTATGCAGACCTCCTGCCCATGTGTCTGGATGATTCTTGGCCTCTGCCACTTCTCAAGGACCTTCTCCAACAAGGACCGATCATTTATCCAGACTTACCACGGCTACGTTTGACAGCTTGGAGAGGGAGATTCTAGCCAGAAAAGGTCTCCCTTCCAAGGTTATTTCCACTATGGTCCAGGCCCGTAAGGTGGTCATGTCAAAACATTATCACCGTATCTGGAGGAAATATGTATCAACTTTACCGGTTTCTACTCTTCCTGCAAGCAGGCGTGGATATGGGCCTCAGGTTAGGCTCCATCAAGGTTCAGATTTAGTCTCTCTCCATCTTATTCCAGAAACAACTGGTGGTATTTCCGGAAGTACAGACATTCCTGAAGGCTGTTCTTCGCATCCAACCACCCTTTGTCCCTCCCACGGCTCTGTGGGATCTCAGTGTGGTCTTGACCTTTCTCCAGTCGGATTGGTTTTAACCCTTGCACAGAGTGGACTTGAAATATCTTACTTGGAAGACTGTCATGCTGCTGGCTTTAGCCTCTGCTAGATGTGTGTCAGAATTGGGGGTATTATTTTGTAGGAGGCCATATCTTAGTTTTCACGATGCTAGGACTGGGCTTAGGACTCACCCGCAGTTTTTTGACGAAGGTGGTATCGGCTTTTCACATAAATCAACCGATAGTGGTTCCAATCCTGTCGGATACGTCGGTTGCTCCAGAGTATTTAGATATGGTGAGAGCTTTGAGAATTTACGCCAAAAGGACGGCTCGTCACAGGAAGTCTGACTCGCTGTTTGTCCTTTATGACGCTTCCAAAATTGGATGTCCTGCTTCCACGCAGTCCATTGCTCGTTGGCTCAGGTTGACTATTCAACAAGCCTATTCTTCGGCAGCTCTGCCGCTACCGAGTTCGATCCAGGCCCACTCCACAAGGTCGGTGGGTTCTTCCTGGGCGGCTGCCTAGGGCTGGATCGAACACGTTCGTTAAGATCTATAGGTTCGACACCTTGGCCAGAGATTACCTTCAGTTTGGTCAGGTGTCTCAGCACTCTCCCACCCATGCAGGGGTCTCAGCACTCTCCCACCCATTCTGGGAGCTTTGGGACTTCCCCACGGTACTAATGTCATCCCCAGTATCCACTAGGATGTAAGAGAAAATAGGAATTTAATACCTACCGGTAATTCCTTTTCTCGTAGTCCGTAGTGGATACTGGACGCCTGCCTCGGTGCTTCATTTTCCTGCTTACCTGGTTGTAAGTGTTCTTGGTTGGGTCTGCTGTTGCTGTCCCTCTTCCATGTTTGGTTAGCGTTGCTATCCTGGTTAAGGTTAGTGTTGCTATCCTCTGTTCTGGTTAGTGATGCTATCCTTTATTATTGTTGTGTGTTGGTTCGTTGCCTCACCGCTATATATGTGTATATCCTTCTCTCATAGTATGTCAGTCTCCTCGGGCACAGTTTTCCTAGACTGAGTCTACTAGGAGGGGCATAGATGGGAGGAGCCAGCACACAGTAATGTTTTCTTAAAGTGCCAGACTCCAATGGACCCGTTCTATACCCCACCGTACTAATGTCATCCCCAGTATCCACTACGGACTACAAGAAAAGGAATTACCAGTAGGTATTAAATTCCTATTTTTGATACATGTTGTCCTTTTCTGATTAGTCTCATTAAGGTCCAAGCTGAAATATAAATAATGTGAGCTTTTATTTTATAGATGGTATGTAGAGTAATTATTTAGAAATATTGACTTATTTTAGATGATATTGTGAATATATTGTTTCCTTTCTATTTTCTCATTGTGGGTCTGTCACAGCAAGCGGCAGGTTGCCATGGCAACCGGGGGGGTGATGCAGACAGGCCTGGACCAGTGAGCTTGTCTGGAAGTTCCAGCAGCGCTGCCGCCGGGACCCATAGCCATCCGGCGTCTCTTGTAGGGATTATTTAAGGTGAGCACTGTTTGATTGTCATGTTTGTACATGTTGCCTGAGGTAGGGTATTAAAGCCCAAAAGCTTGCATAAGGAACCTGTTTTTATTGCATTATTTGCAAAGTCCGACAAGTGCCATGATTTGGAATATTGTATTTAGGCTGTATGTGCACCACGGTGGCTGCTTATCTTGAAGGAGGGTGCTGGCCCATTATATTCTTATTTATGACTGGTGATGACTGGTGACTTGCCCACTCCTTAGGAAATTGTTTAATAACAACTCCCCCATCCACTAATAGGAGAAGTCCACCATTCAGTAATATGTGCGTTTTTATTCTGGGGCCCATTGATACACCATACCCCTGTATTGTTGGAATTCACAACTGAACTCTAGGGATATTGTGATTCAATAAGTTTATTGATTTCAGAGCATCCCTTAACATCCTCCGGAGATTGGACAACACATACAGCACCACGTTCCACATTTGAAGTGATGTTTTACCCCTGATGAAGTCATTGAGACGAAACGCATATGTTTCACCAATAATCATTTATCGTGTCTTGTATATGAGAATTCCACCCTGAACTCACACCTTTGTTAAGGCAAGGGTGTGATATATGTCAATCCTCATTACTGGCATGTTAATGAATTTTGGTATTGTGATCATTTTTATATATAATTTTGTTATTCTTTTATTACTCTGTCAATAAACATATTCATCATCTACATTTAACCAATAATAGTTTTCTTTTTGGGTGATGTTTCTTGATGAGAGGGTTCATTCCAGGACACTCCAGATTGACCTCACTAAGGAAGATCTATTGCTACATAGAATAACGTTGGGCCTAATCGGGCGCACTGACCCTGAACAGCCCGTATACTGAATTTTCAGAGTTGTACAGTATGTACTAGCACACTAGGATACTTTTTGTTTTTGCTTATTATCTTGCGGTTCCCACTAACGGGTTCCATCCATAGTGCTGCTCTTTGTACAGCGCAAATTAAGAGTATTGTGTCTATATATATATATATATATATATATATATATATACATATATATATATATATATATATACATATATATACACAGGTTGAGTATCCCTTATCCACAATTCAAAATTCCACATTTTTGGGTCCCCTACTGAGATAATGAGATAATTATATATATATATATATATATATATATATATATATATATAGTAAATGTCGATTTACATACAGGACTAAAAGCAACACTTTAAAAAGACATTTAATACACTTTAAATGGAGCCGCTGCGGCCGCTGTAATCAATCCTTAGCCTATGTACTTTTTACACCATTAGCGTACAAAGCCCCGTACCGTGTACGTACTTTGCGTACATACGCCGCGCTGGCCGTACAAAGTACACGCAGTGCGTACACACCCAAAGATACTCCGTGAGCACTTAGTAGCTACACGTGTGACTGTAATACACTTATAACCTTAGCAGGGAAAGGAGACACAACACCAGATTGTATTTAAAATGCCGGGTTCCGACACACCAACATATAATTACTGAAAGGGGGTTACAATAACAATACAATAGAAAAATGGCTACAGTCAATGGTACATACGTTTTGGTTTCGCCTGCGCTTCCCAGCCGGTCCTCAGTCATCAAGGGAGATGACCTTCAGAGTCTGTGTATGACCGGGCATGCAGCTGGCCTTTTATACAATAGTCCAAAACCTAACACAATGGATACTGTAATCTCTTTGTCAGGGATGGTCATTTACAGTACAGGAGAGGTCATAGGTCGGTTTGAATAGGTGGGTGATGTCTGTTCCAGGTGCACTTACAGATGGTCTCCTCTGGGTTCCCGCCGCATACCAAGTGTACAGTAAATACAGTTAATATTTATATTCTGCTCCTGCACATAACTAGTCGCAGGAGCATGCGATCTTCTACAAACCAACACCAGAATATTGCCCTTAATATACCCTACAGCTGGATACCAAACACCACCTTATAACCTCCTATCCTGTAAAGGTGAATCCCTTTGTTCTGATACCATTTAAACTAGTGTAACTTGGTGGTGTGGTACAGGGAGACTATGTGTACATTGTGCACTATTTGGATTAAATATGTAATGTGTTTTTATGGCTTTACCATTGCATCACAAACTCTACCGTAATTACCCATACCACACGCTAATATTGAGAATATGTGCACGCACGGCAGATCAAGTACGCACATGGAGGCCATCTGTGTGTAGTTTGTACGTGATGTGTGTACTGCAATATTTTTCGACTTCGACAGTCCACCCTTTGGCAGTCACCAATAACTGCCACTAACTAATTAATAAACAGAAAAATATCTATACAATATTTATAGAGGCTTGGATGATCGAGGAAGAGTTATAGGTGGGAAATGTATGACCTAGTGGGATAGTAAAAAGCATGTATGTATGAATCAATGTCTGAGGGGCATGTATCATCGTGCCATATATGTTCTAAATAAGCTTCGAGGTATTGCGAAGTATACATTAAATCCTTCTCATCCTGTATTAAGGGTCTGTAAATGGGCCAACAAACACTACCGAGCTCTTTTCGGCTTCTTGTTCCAACAAATGGGGTGCACATTTAGTTGATGATACATGGAGGGGGAACATATGTGAGTGCTAGTGTCACTGGCCTAGACTGAGGGTGTTGTGAACTCGGGGATTCTTCCGATGGTTGGGAAGAGGAACCACAACTGAGCTGGAAAAGGGAAGGCCTGATATAGGATTTCCTCATACAGGACGCTGACAGTGGAGTTTGATGAAATATTAAAGAGCTTTATTGCAAAAGAAAACAACTTAAAGTCAAATGCCAAAAAGGGATAAATGAGGAAATGTCCAGACCCACTGAAGGGTTTAGTGAGCAGTATTGGGGATGCTGGTAATTGAAGAAACTGTGGGTGATGTTTGAAAGTAACTGATAACTTATGTAGCTTATGAATGATGATTAATGACACAGATGGTTGAAGAACTTGTGAGTGGTGACAGAGACACTGATGACATGAGAAACTGAAGTGCAGGGGTTTTAGACGCTGTGGATTTGTAGTACTTGAGAACGGAGACTGAGACGCTGATGATGTGAGGAATTGAAGTGCAGGGGTTTTAGACGCTGTGGATTTGTAGAACTTGAGAACGGAGATTGAGACGCTGATGATGTGAGAAACTGAAGTGCAGGGGTTTTAGACGCTGTGGATTTGTAGAATTTGAGAACGGAGACTGAGACGCTGTTGGATTTGTAGAACTTGAGAACGGAGATTGAGACGCTGATGATGTGAGGGATTGAAGTGCAGGGGTTTTTGACGCTGTGGATTTGTAGAACTTGAGAATGGAGACTGAGACGCTGTTGGATTTGTGGAACTTGAGAACGGAGACAGAGACGCTGTTGGATTTGTGGAACTTGAGAACGGAGACTTGAGACGCTGATTACTAGGAACACGGATGACTGGTACGCAGAGAGATTTAATGGCCGCTGAATACACTGGAGCCGGTGTAGCGAACTGGCAGCTGGAAATGCCGGAGACACTGGAGTACAACTGCAGAGATCCTTGCCAGGAACAAGAGCACTGGCATTTACGTCAGGGAAAGATGATACTCAGGCACTGAAGCTCTGTCCAGCGTCTGACTTTGAATCTCCCGCCAGCGCTGGATTGGCGGAGCAGTCTGATGACGTCACCTGCCCCCCGTTCACGTGATGCCGGGTGTCATGGCCCGGAGAACCGCCGGTAGCCGCGCCAATCAGACGCCGGAGCCCGTGGCCCACCGAAGGCAGAGGCCAAACACCGACCAGCAGACACGCAAGGGTAAGCGCGGCGAACGCCGCCTCTCGTGTGTGACAGTACCCCCTCCTCCAGGAGTGGCCCCTGGACACTTTCCAGGTTTTGTTGGATGTCTGGAATGGAACATCCGCACCAGTCGGGGAGCCGTAACTTCAGTAGCTTTGACCCAGCTACTTTCCTCGGGGCCAAAACCTTTCCATTCCACCAAATACTGTAGATTCTTGTGAAGATAGCGAGAATCAAGAATAGCTTTCATCTCAAAGTCCGTACCCTCTTCAGCCTCTGCAGAGGTTGGCCTTGGGGACTTGGAATGAAACCGGTTCAAAACAAGAGGGCGAAGAAGAGAGACATGGAAGGAATTTGGTATCCGGAGATGGGAAGGCAACCCCAATTTGCAGGCAACCGGATTCAGGACTTGTAACACGGGATAAGGACCAATGAACCTTGGAGCGAACTTCATAGTGGGCACCTTTAAACGGAGATTGCGGGTAGAGAGCCATACCCTGTCACCAACCTTGTACTGAGGAGCTGCCCGTCGCTTCCTATCCGCAAAGAACTTATAGCGACCGGAAACTCTCTTGAGGTTGGCATGAACTCGACTCCAGATTTGACTGAAATGCCGGAGAGTAGAAGCTGCAGCAGGAACTTCTTCTGGAGGACAAATGGGTAATTCCGGAACTTGGGGATGAAATCCGTAGTTAATAAAAAATGGAGACTCACCAGTCGAGGAGTGATATAGATGGTTATGGGCAAACTCGGCCCAATGCAACAACTCCACCCAATTATCTTGTGAGGGAGAGAGGTAAACACGGAGAAAAGTCTCTAAATCTTGATTGACGCGTTCAGTTTGCCCATTGGTCTGTGGATGATAAGCAGACGAAAACTTGAGTTTTATATGTAGAGCCGTGCAGAGGGCTCTCCAGAATCTTGCCGTAAACTGTACCCCTCGATCCGAGACTATCTCCAGAGGTAACCCATGCAGGCGGAAGTGTTCCCGAATGAATAACAAAGCCAACTTAGAAGCTGATGGTAATCCGGTCAACGGAACAAAATGTGCCATCTTAGAAAATCGGTCGATAATCACCCAGACGGTGTTATGACCTTTAGAGAGAGGTAGTTCAGTAACAAAGTCCATAGAGATGTGAGTCCAAGGCCTCTTAGGAATGGACAGTGGGTGCAACAATCCCGCAGGAGGCAGACGTAGAGTTTTGTGCTGAGCACATTGAGGACACGAGTTGACATACTCTTGGACGTCCTTCTTCATAGTGTCCCACCAGTAAGAAAAAAACAGATTTGAGGACTGCGCTTGTTTGCTTCGCTTGATAAATAAAAGCTGCTAGGGAGAATGAGGAGGATCTCCACTATCCTCTCCGTATAAATAAATAAAAAGAAGGAAAAAGGTATCTCCCAGCGCTTAGGTTTATCACGTGAATAATAGTGTATTTCCCACTAAAATTGTCAGAATATAAATAAATCTAATAACAATACTTGAATGAATATTTTCTTTATTCAAAATATAATATTAAATACACATCATAAAATCATAAAGGGATCTTCCCTACCTATATTCTAACTAAAATCTTATATTAGTGAATCCTAATACCGGTATACTGTAACAAAACAGACCAACATAAAACATATAAAAGTCTTTTATAAAAAATGTATATAAAAAGAAAAATCAGTGATACGCTTATTAAGCGGTTAATTCACTCAAAGTCCACAGCCACAGTCACCATATATACTATTCGTTCCTTTCAGGAAAAAAGGATTTTGCTGGGGGGAAAAAATCTATATAGTTCTTGTATATCCAGAAAAAAACAGTATCAGGCCAGGCCAAAAGATTCCATTTCACACAATGTTCAGTCTTATTGTGACATAAGCATCACCTGATATGGTGCAACGTTCTTTGTCAGGAATGACTTACTTCAATGCCACAGGTCCAAGAAAACACGGGTGTCTGCCGGCAGACAGTTGTTGGTGCCTCTGCTATCATCAACTAGTTTCGCCTGTCTAAGCAGGCTTCCTCAGGATGGCCGAGTGCACCTACTACCCCGTCCTTTAAACCCTCCTTGGCATCTATTACTATGGTAACCGGGATCCCCTCATGTGCTGCGTCACGTCACTTCCGATTGAGGTCCTCCACCTGTGGAAACAAATCTGCCGCTCCCAGCGTTCCGCTACCACAGAGACCTGAACCCATTCGTGCGCCGCTGAGCCCCGCGTCACGTCACTTCCGTCTCTCATATGAGTTGTCCTGGTTACTAGGACTCTTCTGCTCGCCTCTTACTTGGCGTCCGTTGCTATGGTGACCGGGATCCCTTTGTACGCTGCTCGACGTCACTTCCGTCGAGCAGCGTACAAAGGGATCCCGGTCACCATAGCAACGGACGCCAAGTAAGCGGCGAGCAGAAAGAGTCCTAGTAACCAGGACAACTCATATGAGAGACGGAAGTGACGTGACGCGGGGCTCAGCGGCGCACGAATGGGTTCAGGTCTCTGTGGTAGCGGAACGCTGGAAGCGGCAGATTTGTTTCCACAGGTGGAAGACCTCAATCGGAAGTGACGTGACGCAGCACATGCGGGGATCCCGGTTACCATAGTAATAGATGCCAAGGAGGGTTTAAAGGACGGGGTAGTAGGTGCACTCGGCCATCCTGAGGAAGCCTGCTTAGACAGGCGAAACTAGTTGATGATAGCAGAGGCACCAACAACTGTCTGCCGGCAGACACCCGTGTTTTCTTGGAACTGTGGCATTGAAGTAAGTCATTCCTGACAAAGAACGTTGCACCATATCAGGTGATGCTTATGTCACAATAAGACTGAACATTGTGTGAAATGGAATCTTTTGGCCTGGCCTGATACTGTTTTTTTCTGGATATACAAGAACTATATAGATTTTTTCCCCCAGCAAAATCCTTTTTTCCTTAAAGGAACGAATAGTATATATGGTGACTGTGGCTGTGGACTTTGAGTGAATTAACCGCTTAATAAGCGTATCACTGATTTTTCTTTTTATATACATTTTTTATAAAAGACTTTTATATGTTTTATGTTGGTCTGTTTTGTTACAGTATACCGGTATTAGGATTCACTAATATAAGATTTTAGTTAGAATATAGGTAGGGAAGATCCCTTTATGATTTTATGATGTGTATTTAATATTATATTTTGAATAAAGAAAATATTCATTCAAGTATTGTTATTAGATTTATTTATATTCTGACAATTTTAGTGGGAAATACACTATTATTCACGTGATAAACCTAAGCGCTGGGAGATACCTTTTTCCTTCCCACCAGTAAGATCTTCGCAGAAATTCCCACATCTTTTGAACTCCTGGATGGCCAGAAAACTTGGAAATGTGAGCCCACTGCAACAATTTTGGTCGAAATTTAGCTGGCACAGACATTCTTCCAGGAAGAGGACCCAACGCAGCGGGAGCCGCAGAGATAGAGACGGGACTGAGGATCAACACCTTTTCAACGGTATTCTCCTCATCCGAAGCCATTACGGAACGGGATAGGGCATCCGCCTTGGTGTTAAGAGTTCCAGCCCGGTACTTAATGACAAACGAAAACCGAGCAAAGAAGAGCGCCCATCTTGCTTGACGGGGATTCAAGCACTGGGCCGTCTTGAGATACAGTAAATTCTTGTGATCCGTGAAAATCGTAATTAAGTGTTTAGCACCCTCCAAAAGATATCTCCATTCTTCTAAGGCAGATTTAATTGCCAACAGCTCTTTATCTCCAATGGTGTAATTTAATTCAGCAGGAGAGAACTTATGAGAATGGAAACCACACGGATGTAACTTCCCATCTGGAGCTTACTGCGAAAGTACGGCACCTATGCCTACCGTAGAAGCATCAACCTCCAGAAAGAATGGTTTTAGGAAGTCTGGCTGCTGAAGTTCCGGAGCGGTCATAAAGGCTGCCTTCAACTGAGCGAACGCTGCTACAGCTTCAGAGGACCAATGGCTTGGGTCAGCCCCTTTCTTGGTTAGGGCAGTAATAGGCGCCACAATAGTAGAGAAACCCCTTATGAATTTCCGGTAGTAATTTGCGAACCCTAGAAATCGTTGCACCGCTTTCAGGGAAAGAGGCTGAGTCCAGTCCCGGATGGCAGAAAGTTTCTCCGGATCCATACGCAACTCTGTTCCTGAAATAATGTAGCCCAGAAATGGAATAGATGGGTCCTCAAAGGTGCACTTGGAAATCTTGCCATAAAGATGGTTCTCTCGCAACCGAAGGAGTACCTCCTTAACTTGTATTCTGTGCTCAGAGATATTCTTCGAAAATATCAGGATGTCGTCCAAATATACCACTACATTTAGGTGTAACATGTCCCGAAAAACCTCATTAATGAATCCCTGGAAGACGGCGGGGGCGTTGCTGAGGCCAAACGGCATTACCAGGTACTCATAATGCCCGTCCCTAGTATTGAAGGCCGTCTTCTATTCGTCCCCTTGTCGGATACGTATTAAGTTATAAGCTCCCCTTAAATCGAGCTTAGTGAAGACTCGAGCTCCGCGAACTCTATCGAACAGCTCCGTGATGAGCGGCAGAGGATACTTGTTCTTAATGGTGACTTCATTTAGACCACGATAATCGATACATGGCCTCAGGCCTCCATCTTTTTTCTTCACAAAGAAGAAGCCTGCTCCCGCTGGGGAAGTGGAGGGGCGGATGAATCCCTTCTGCAGATTAGACTTGATATATTCTGACATGGCTTGAGTCTCAGGTACTGACAAAGGATAGGTACGACCGCGAGGTGGCATTTTCCCCGGAATAAGCTCAATAGGACAATCCCAGGGTCTATGTGGTGGTAATTTATCGGCCGCCTGTTCCGAGAAGACATCTGTACACTCCCGATAAGCCTCTGGAATAAGCTCTACGTCTGATTTAGACGATGCACGAAGTGGGTAGACAGGAGTAAGACAATTCGAGTGACAGAAAGGACTCCAAGAAATTATCTGTGTCGACTTCCAGTCGACGTGAGGGTTGTGAAGCTCAAGCCAGGGAAGACCAAGGACGAGATCGTGAGACATCTCTTGAATCACAAGGAACTCCAGATGTTCTTGGTGCAAAGCTCCCACTTGCAGCTTTATTGGCATAGTATGACTTGTAATCAGAGCATTAGGAATTTGGAGTCCATTAATAGCAGTTATCGTAATAGGTCTTTCGACCGACTGTAACGTCAATCCCAAATTCTGGGCGCAGGAAAGGGAAATAAAATTCCCCGCAGCTCCTGAATCCAACAGTGCCTTAACGGTTTTGACTTCAGACTCATAAAACAGAGATACTGAAAGTAGACAGTCTACTGCCGGAGAAGATTGAAAAACAACCCCTAGCTTGACTTCTCCGGAACAAGCTAGGACTGCCCGTTTCCCGGGCGAGACTTGCAAGACTTGAGGAAATGATCCGCGGCTCCACAGTATAGGCAGAGTATACCCTCACGCCGACGCTGACGCTCTTCTGGGGACAGCCGAGACCGATTAATCTGCATGGGTTCATCTGGACTGGAATTGACTGTCTGCTTAGAAGGAAGAGATCGGAGACTCAACCGGTCAGACCGACTACGTTCACCACCTCGTTCCTGCATACGAAGATCCACCTTCACACAGAGTGAGATCAACTGTTCCAAGGAATCCGGCAGATCTCTAGTAATCAATTCGTCTTTTAAACGATCCGAGAGCCCGTTCCAAAAAGCAGCCCGAAGAGCATCATTATTCCAGCTCAGTTCAGAAGCTATAGTTTGAAAGTGAATTACATACTGTCCCACTGTACGAGAGCCTTGTCGAACTCGGAGCAAGTCAGCCGAGGCAGCAGTCGTCCTGCCAGGCTCATCAAAGATCCTTCGGAATGACGCCAAGAAGTTAGTATAACTGGAAACTAACGGATCTGATCGCTCCCACAACGGTGACACCCACTCCAATGCTGAACCCTCAAGTAACGAGATAATGTATGCCACTTTAGACCGATCAGTAGGGAAGTTGTGTGAGAGGAGTTCGAAATGTACCTCACACTGATTGAGGAATCCACGGCAATTTTTTGGATTCCCGTTATAACGAGGAGGAGTGGGAAGCTGAAGGCGTGACCTGGTTCCAGACAAGGAGGAAACATTGCCACGAGACAACCACTGGAGCGGATACTGGAACTGGAACCAATGAAGCCAGCGAAGTCTGGATTTGATCCAGCCGACCAGATTACTCCTGGAGATTATGCATCACCTGATTCTGTGCTGCTTCCTGACTCTGTACTCGGGAAACTAGGTCCTGCATGGCACTTGCCTCTGGGTTCCGATTCCCCGGGTCCATGTGGCCTGAGTATACTGTCACTGGCCTAGACTGAGGGTGTTGTGAACTCGGGGATTCTTCTGATGGTTGGGAAGAGGAACCACAACTGAGCTGGAAAAGGGAAGGCCTGATATAGGATTTCCTCATACAGGACGCTGACAGTGAAGTTTGATGAAATATTAAAGAGCTTTAATGCAAATGAAAACAACTTAAAGTCAAATGCCAAAAAGGGATAAATGAGGAAATGTCCGGACCCACTGAAGGGTTTAGTGAGCAGTATTGGGGATGCTGGTAATTGAAGAAACTGTAGGTGATGTTTGAAAGTCACTGATAACTTATGTAGCTTATGAATGATGATTAATGACACAGATGGTTGAAGAACTTGTGAGTGGTGACAGAGACGCTGATGACATGAGAAACTGAAGTGCAGGGGTTTTAGACGCTGTGGATTTGTAGTACTTGAGAACGGAGACTGAGACGCTAATGATGTGAGGAATTGAAGTGCAGGGGTTTTAGACGCTGTGGATTTGTAGAACTTGAGAACGGAGATTGAGACGCTGATGATGTGAGAAACTGAAGTGCAGGGGTTTTAGACGCTGTGGATTTGTAGAACTTGAGAACGGAGACTGAGACGCTGATGATGTGAGGGATTGAATTGCAGGGGTTTTTGATGCTGTGGATTTGTAGAACTTGAGAACGGAGACTGAGACGCTGTCGGATTTGTGGAACTTGAGAACGGAGACAGAGACGCTGTTGGATTTGTGGAACTTGAGAACGGAGACTGAGACGCTGTTGGATTTGTGGAACTTGAGAACGGAGACTTGAGACGCTGATTACTAGGAACACGGATGACTGGTACGCAGAGAGATTTACCGGCCGCTGAATACACTGGAGCCGGTGTAGCGAACTGGCAGCTGGAAATGCCGGAGACACTGGAGTACAACTGCAGAGATCCTTGCCGGGAACAAGAGCACTGGCATTTACGTCAGGGAAAGACGATACTCAGGCACTGAAGCTCTGTCCGGCGTCTGACTGTGAATCTCCCGCCAGCGCTGGATTGGCGGAGCAATCTGATGACGTCACCTGCCCCCCGTTCACGTGATGCCGGGTGTCATGGCAGCGCCCATGTCCTGGAGAACCGCCGGTAGCCGCGCCAACCAGACGCCGGAGCCCGTGGCCCACCGAAGGCAGAGGCCGCAACACCGACCAGCAGACACGCAGGGGTAAGCGGGGTGAACGCCGCCTCTGGTATGTGACAGCTAGTATATGTGGATATCACCTGTTGACTATGTGTGCCATTAACTGGAGGTTGCAGAGATGAAGATAAGACACATATATAAAAATACATTCACATAAACATTTTGGGTAGGGCTGACGTGTTTTCCAGTTGGATGTATCTGGGCAGAGGGGGAGACAAAGAAAAATGGGTGAAAGAAACAGGCCATAAAATTAATTTGCAATCCTTATCATAACACTGTCTCTATGGATGGATCATAAATTAAATCTGCTGCTGTAACAACGCCCTCACTCCTTAGACTCATCAATTTTGTGCTGCGCTTGCGCCGCGTTAGAATTTGAACACACCTAAATATCAAACCAATAATTATGATGACTCCCAGGATACAAAGGAGAAACTTCCCCACACTCATAATGACATTTTGAGCCCACTCTCCTAAACCTGAGAACCATTTGCGTGGGTTCAACCATGAGACCCAGCCGGTCAGTTCATTAGCCACAGTCGCTAAGGTAAGGTTGTGCTTCCTCCTGAACTCCCACTTCAACTGCAAGATCTCATCCATCTTCTGATCGATGATCTCCGTGGGGTCGTCAGTGCTGTTCGTAATATATGTACTGCACTTCACACCATGTTAAGTTGCCAGAGTAACACAGTACCCACCTGTCACGGCTGTAACATAATTAAGGACCATCCTGTGCTGGATCATTTCCTTTTTGTAGGCTTGTAACTCCCTTCCCGTATACCTGAAGGTGTCATCATACATCTCAGTGATATTATCTATCAAGTTCGCCAGCGCATGGATATACCTATAATTTATAGTTAATTTATAGTTCCTCTGGCAGTACGGGTGATGTCTAATGCGAGAAGGAACTGAATCCCGGTGGATTCGTGGATCAAATCAGAGGTTGCGTGCTCTGCCCTATCTATGAGGTGTGATAAAGCTAAATATTTATCTTATATAAAACCCTTTATGAGGTCTAAGAACACTGTACGCTATTTACGTATGGAGTACCGTAAGGGTACGCTCGTTGCGTAACAATCGCTTAGCCGTGGTCGAGACGCTCAAGCGTCACGTTCGCTCACGGCAAAGAGATCACAGGCAGGCACGCTATTGGCTGCTGACTAACGTAATGGTTCACTATAGCGTAACGGACGCTGTATCGGGAGCGGGCTGCTCGAGCGATACAGACGCTCACGAGAATACGCTGTTGGTATCGGGCACACTTATGGGTGAGCGACTACCGTAATGCTACGCTATCAGCGTAGCGGCCGCTCGGGACCATGAGGAGATCACCAGTGGCGCAGACGCTCACAATGTTAAACCTTTTTATCTAAACCATAAACAATGTACTATGCTGTAAAACCTTTGTGTAGAGATAGGGTGTAGATGCAACACAGTGTAACCTTATTAACTTAAAAGCTGATTGAGCGTCACCGACGCTCTGAGAATACTTAACACTATAAGAAATACACAGATACCGTGCTTAGGGTCCAACGCCTAATATATATATTGTGAATGTTATACTTGCAAAAGAATTAATACAATACAAGTCATACACTACAATATAACATAGACTACCTAACCAGATAACTACACAGGAAATACAATACAATACTATTACGTTTAAGAGACTACGAGAGAAAGAGGAGAAGAGAGAGAGAGAGAAATATGGCCCATAACAACAAGAAAGACAATATGATTGCGGAGAAAACTTACGCACAAAGGAAACGATCGCATGCGCCTCTGGACATCCAGCTCCCGATTTTCAGCAATGATAACCGTTGAAGAGTGAGAGCTGGATGTGATCGGCTTGTCTATTTATGCCCCACACACAATACAATTCAATGGTCCCTACAATCTCATTGTTCATTGGACACAGGAATTCCTCCTCGCATTATAACAAAAGGTCATAGGTTGATTCATACAGGTGGGCTGTGACTATTTCCAACAGCTCAGGTGGGAGGGAAACTGGGTTTCCCGCCGCATGGATAATTAAGTGCAAATAATAGTAAATGGACATAAACTTCTTATGTCCATAATTATTCGCACGAGCGATTAATCCGCTTTAAACCAACACCGGAATATTGCTAATTAAATACTCTTCCGATGGATACTAAACACCACTGTATTACTCCTGTCTGACCCTTCGTATCAAACAAAGGGGGATTTCTCTGTTCATGAACATTCTACATTAACCAAACTTTCAGAATCTATCAAAGGGACCATGATCTACAAAATACATTATATAGTGAAAATATGTAACGAAAGAGTCGCACGCTACGAACACATGAACTCTACCGTAAATGCACATACCGCGCGCCCGCGGGTGCCCGCAACAGCAAGTATGCGCACGCACGGGAGAGCGCACGCATGCGCAGCGCAGACCTGTGTGAGGTGCAAATATGGCAGTGTGCATCGTGATATTTTTCTGACTTTGACAGTCCACCCTTTGGCAGTCAACAATAACTGCCACTTCCTAAAACATTTCAAAACGAGAAAAATATATGTCAGGGGTTAATACATTTACATGGTTGGGTAGGGGAGGAGAGGAGAAGGTAGGAAAAGGGTATGACCTAGTGAGATAGCAGAAGCATGTGTGTATGAATCCGTGTTTGGGGGTCATGTATCATCGTGCCGTACGTGTTTTAAATCAAGCTTCGAGGCATTGCGAAATATACATTTGAATTCCTTATTATCCCGTGGTACGGGTCTGTGGATGGGCTGTCAAACTTTACCGAGCTCTTTTCGGAACAAAATGGGGAGCACATTTTAGTTGATGATACATGAATGGGGGAATATGTGATTGCTGATATCTGTGCCTGTATTCCCTATACTATGTGTGTAATTACCTGAAGGTTGTAGAGATGAAGAAAAGACATAATTACGGTAAATGCAGTGGTATTCTATGTCAGGTAAATGAACATTTGTCGGTTGAAGTCTTGTTCGGTGTCTGTTGAATGCAGTCTTCTTTGTGCTTTTGCCCATAAGGTGCGAGCAAAAGCTTTGTCAATGTCCATAGATTTACAAAAGTGTTGGGCTAGCGTAATTTTAAAATTTCTAGGGAAACTGGGGATCTATGGCAAAGTTCATCAAAAATCTGTGTATCAGGTTGTCAAAACTTCTTCTTTAATCCATCTGTTGTCTGTATATCGGCTCATCAAATTCCTCGTCCAAGTGGGTCTTTTTACCTTGGAGAAAACGGAAAAACAGGTGAAAGAAACGGACCGTATAATCGCATTTTTATTACATCATTGTTTCTACCGTCAGGTCGTAAATCAAATCCATGGGAATTACAGTTTCCTCACTCCTTAAACTCATCACCCTGGTACTTCGTTTGCACTTCGTTAAAGCCTGACCGCATCTAAATATCAAGCCAATCGTTATGATAACACCTAAGATACATAGGAGAAACTTCCCTACATCCATTATGACTCCTTGAGCCCATTCTCCTAAACCGGAGAACCAATTTCGCGGGTTCAACCATGACACCCAACCAGTCAGCTCATTACTCACAGCAGCAAGGGTGAGATTGTGTCTCCTGCGAAATTCCCACTTCAGTTGGAGAATATCGTCCATCTTTTGGTCTATGACCTCGACCGGGTCCTCGGTACTATTTGTAATATATGTGCAACATTTCACGCCGTACTGCGTTGCCAGTGTGACACAATATCCACCTGTTACTGCTGTGAGATAATTGAGAATCATTCTATGCTGAACTAGTTCTGTTTTATAAGCTTGAAGTTCTCTTCCAGTATACCTAAACGCGTCATCATACATTTCTGTGATATTGTCTAGCAAATTTGCGAGCGCAGATATGTATTTATAATTCAACACTCCTCTGGCGGTGCGAGTGATGTCTAACGCGATTAGAACCTGAATCCCGGTGGATTCATGGATCATGTCAGAGGCCGGATGCTCTGTTCTTTCTATCAGGTGCCGTTTAACTACGTGCTCGTAATGGGTGTGAGTATAAGGAGCTTGGGCAACACGGTGTATATCTTTCATTTTGGCATGTGATACAGTCATTACTTCAGGCAGTACTTTTCCAATATAACACAATCCTTCAGAGTTTGGGGCAAGCCACTTATACGCCTTCCTCCCGCATATGAAATATGCATCATCGGGGAGAACATATGGGACGGAGTAGGACATAACCATATTACACATCTTCCATGTGAAATCTCCTAACCCTAATTCTCCCATCTGTCTAGTACACGTATCAGCTTGTACGATATGTGCACAGTATCCTGGTAATACCTCTCCAACTCTCGTAATCCTATTTCCTAGGGTATACCTATATCGGAAAGATTTTCCTCTACTGGCTATGTGGCGTATAAGCTCTGTATCTGTTGGCATTTTATCTGCTCTATGTGAAAAGGTCATGGTTTGGTTACTCCATGACACTTCCCAATTTCCCGGCTTTCGGGGATTGGAAATGTTAAAACATATGAGGGATCTATCCACATGATATTGGTGGAGCTTCAAACTAGGAGGACTGGAGATATTAAACCTCCTGTCCACCGGCCTCCCACCACTTAGCTCAAGTACCTCCCCTATCGTTAAAGGAAATGGTACTAGTCCTGATTTGCTATGACCTTGAGGTACTTGAGAGCATACCCAACAATCTGTTTGATTTAACACACTACCCACTAAGGAGTGATAGTCACTCAAGGGATGCCGGTCCATGTGGATATTAAAACTGGATTGGGATTTCTTAAGGCACCCATCCTCAACCACATTGTCACAGAGCCTACAGATACAGTTTTCTTTTCAGCTAACAATGTTTACAAATAACATGGCTGCTAGATCGTTTCCGGTACTCGCCTTTTGCTTGGTGGTTGTGTTGCTATTGGAAATTTACACCTCTGTCTCAGTCATCGGAACCTTTCTGGATCCTTTCTCGACCTCACTGGTACTCTCGCCGGAACAGACTGCTCTGGTCAACATCATGGTCAACAGGAAAATCCATATCACAGTCTCTTGGGGCAAGTCCAACTTACAGGAGGAGAAAAGAAGAAATTTGTAATGGGGGTACAGAAAAACAGTTTGAGGGGGAGAGAAACTTGTTACGATAATTAAGTTCTCTAGTCTTGTTGTTCTTCTTGTCTTGCTGTCATCTCAAAGGTGCTGTCTCTCAGTCTTCCAAACGAACATTCCGGTGATGCAATATTCCTTCCAAACCAGCGATCTTTCTGTAAGGAGCAAAAATCTTGCATTACCATTTGCCTAACTGATGTGTGACATACCATCTTTAAAACATGAAAACATGAGAAAGAAGAGAGAAAACAACAAAAAAAAACAAAAGAGAGAGAGAACAATTCATATATGTATATATCACATAAATCAACAGAGAACAACAACAGGGAAAAAAAACATTTTTCAAACATAAACGTTTTCTAAAACATTGTCAGATCATCAGGCTGTCATATCTACATGTCCAATCGTTTCCTTGCGCAGTCCCTCCCCCCAGCATTTCCATATTCCACTGTCTGTATCTGGCCAGAATACATTGGTGCGGATAGGTCATGCTGGGGTTTGGTAGACTTCTGCAAAGACCAAGTATATATGCAATGTTTGAATCCTACCAATAATCGTCAGAGATGGGGAGAGAGAAAAAGAAACATACATTTCCAACGTTTCACCCGGTCATTCCTGTGTCTTCAGGGAATGACCTCCCAATTTATTAACTATAACCTCAGGCTTACCATCAGTCCTAATGATCACCTTTCTTGATTGCACATTATGGGTGTGGCTCAAAATTCTTCCTATATGATCCCTGTTTATAATTGTGTGTGTTTTAATTTTGCTCATTTCTTGGTCTAGGGGGTCTGACTTTATGTGGGTTATTACAGTTGCTGGCATAATGCCCTTCTCTTCTACAATGATAACAAACCCTGGGTTTCCTCCAAGTGTCAATGACCTGAGGTCTTGGTTGATTTGATGCCTCCTCAAACGCTCGGATGCTCATCGCCATCAACCGTTTTCCCTGTGCTTCCCTGATTCCTTGGATCCCATGATTATGTCGTTGTCTAGGGGGCTGATGTGACTTTTGTCTACTTCCTGATCTACAATCTCTTGCAAAATGACCTTCCTTCTGGCAATTGTAACAGATTTCCACATTTAAATTTCTCGCAGGGGTTTGGGGCTTATGCTGGAGTGGTCTTGTGGTTAGGGCCTGTATACTTGCGGCCATTAATTTATCACTTTGTGACTCTCTGTATCTGGTGATATTTCAATCAATATCAATAGTGGCCTCTCTTAATGCGGCCACTGAGATATTTCTCCAGTTTGGGTTGGTGGTCTGTACCCTTGTTCTCAATACCTCCCTTAAACCATTCATTAATACCTTAACCGCTATTTCTCTATGCTGTGCGCATGTTTTGATGTCTGTGATCCCAGTGTTCCTAGCCATTACTTGCAGTGCTCGATTGAAATAATTGGAAATACTTTCCCTTTCGTTTTGTCTTATGGAGAAGATTTCATTCCACTTGACAATGGCAGGGAAATATACTTCCAACTGTTGGTTTATCTGCTTAATACATTCCTGATTGTGTTCCTCCGTTTGAGGTACTTCTGTGTCTAATTAACAATCAGTAATAAATGTCGCAGAGTCAACACCGGAGGGCAAACATGCCCTCAGCACTGTCCGCCAATCTTTGTTGGTGGGTTCTGTTGAGTTTCCTAGTTCTTTAATGAACCTTTGACATGCGACTAGATTTTTCCTTGGATCAGGAAATTCGGACATAATTGATCTCAATTCGGTCCGGGACCAGGGACAGCGCATTGCACTGTCCTGGACGGGAATGGTTCCCTGATCGTCAGTCTTCCCATTGGGGACTGTGATCACCCTGACAGGACTAAACTCAATTACATTACCTTGTTTTGGTCTTACAATATGGGGTACATTTGTTTGTGCGTGATATAAAACATTGTACGTACCTGTGGACACGACCTCACCTGACCCTCCGTTAGGGGGTTTGATTATTGCCTTTACCGATTTGGTCGCGTCCACCTGGATGTCTTGTGTGATGGCTGCTGGAAGAGGTGCCAACATCGTGTTGGGTTCACTTTCTTGCTCGTATTCCTGAGGGAAGTTTGACATGGGGTGCAACTTGCACGGGTTAATAGTTGTACATTTAACAGCATTACAATTATCATCGTTATGTTTATTACACTTATTCTTATCATCTATACTACAGTTGCTAAGTGCGTTTTTATTGTTCAACATTGTGCCTTTCTCCGCAACCATAATCCTCTCCATTGCCACATCTCTCCTCCCAAGATGAGAGTCAGATATGTCAGTTAGCTCTTTTTGCATTTCACTTTCCTGTTGCCATACCTTTAAACAATCATAATGTTTGATCCGTCTCTTTGCTGGTTCAATAAGACCTATCCTTCTCCTTAGATTTAGTAACACTTCTGGGCTAAAGCTACCTATTCTTGGGAATTTCTCCCCGTCATGTACAGTCATTCTTTCCCATTCATCACATAAAACCTCTGTGTGTGAACCGTATTTTTCACACATTACATACCTGGCCGACCCGATTGGTCGATTTACTAAATCAACCCGAACCGAGGTTGATCGCCCCCTACCTAAACAACTGGCCCCCATAACTTGCAGGTGTTGCTTTTCTTCAGCGAACCCTTACAAAAACCAAGATGTCCGGGGCAGGCTGGCGGTGAAGTTTACCGACTACTCCACTCACTTCTCGCCCACGTTGGCCAGTAACACAATCACTGTATCCAGAGCTGTTGTACCCAACCTAGGGCCCCTGTGAACCTTTATTTACTGGGGCGCGTTCCCCAGCAAGTATCGGTTGTTGGATAGTTCCTGAGTGACCAGCGAACTTCCCTTAAAATAAAAAAATTTCACAAATCACGTTAAAATGTACAAATAGCGTTTATGACCTTCGTACACAAATAGTACCGGTCAGGTTTACTAATGCACACAATTACGTGCGGTACAATCGTTCAGCACATAAGCAACTAATCTTATGTGCGGAGCGACCAGTGGAATCGAAAATTTCGGCTGCAAATTCCTTCAGCCAGAGCTTAATGGCCTATATGGGTTCCGCACCAACCCTTCTTGGTGTTGTGCTACTTGTCTCTATAGCGGACTTCCTTGTCTGCTGTACCTGGACCTCCTGGTCTGTTATGCGACCTCCTGGTCTGTTACAGTATGACCTCCTGGTCTGCTACACTCTAATGCTCAAATTTTATGTTTAACCAGGGATGCCTCCCTAGCCACCATGCACGTCACTTACATGTATGTACCTTCACGAGAACTCGATACTTTTCTTGTGGTTCAACCTCAAAATTGTATAATTGCAAACACTCACTCACCACATGTACACTTTTGTTTCTATTTCTATTTCTGCGCAGAAATTTTTCTTTAGACCAGATGTGTTGTAAATTTGGAGAAGGATCTGTTAATTTAAATTTCGGATTTAAAATAGATTTGCGCTACTTATCGCCTGATGCGCTATTTATCGCCTGTTGCGCTACTTAAAAATCAACACTGTTGTGTGACTTGAGTTACGTGGGCGTACCCAGACGCTCCGTTGCGTAATTTACGCTGCGTGCGTCGGCCTTTGCGTACGCAAGTCTCAGCCCTTTGTTAGAGACACGTGTACACAAAACCAATGTCCACCGTAACACAACTAACACGTTTTCCAATGTAGATGATCCTCGATCGTCTACCGCGCAACACACCAATCTCTCCTTTTACCTTTAGGTAGAGCTGCGTGTGCTTTTACACTTTATCCCTTAACGCATTACTTTTACACTTTAACTATGAAATAGCGAAAAATCTCTCTTAGCACGTTTTATCAATTATAAAATGGCAAACAGGAGAGTGATATATGAAAATACACGAATGAAAAAGAAATGCAGATATGTGCGTGTGTACGCAAGACAGAAATAAACAGTTTTAAAAGACACTAGTGTGTTGTTCTTACCTCCGGTTCCGGATTCCTTCAGCACCCTTTACTAAGCGAAGCAGACGCTTATCCCGTCAGCACTGCGAAGAATATGATCTCCCGCCCTTTGCTGATGGATAATGTCTGCTGAAATTACCTAGCAGAGATATGTGAAGGACAGGACGAGCCGCCAATTGATAAAGCTAAATATTTATCTTATATAAAACCCTTTATGAGGTCTAAGAACACTGTACGCTATTTACGTATGGAGTACCGTAAGGGTACGCTCGTTGCGTAACAATCGCTTAGCCGTGGTCGAGACGCTCAAGCGTCACGTTCGCTCACGGCAAAGAGATCACAGGCAGGCACGCTATTGGCTGCTGACTAACGTAATGGTTCACTATAGCGTAACGGACGCTGTATCGGGAGCGGGCTGCTCGAGCGATACAGACGCTCACGAGAATACGCTGTTGGTATCGGGCACACTTATGGGTGAGCGACTACCGTAATGCTACGCTATCAGCGTAGCGGCCGCTCGGGACCACGAGGAGATCACCAGCGGCGCAGACGCTCACAATGTTAAACCTTTTTATCTAAACCATAAACAATGTACTATGCTGTAAAACCTTTGTGTAGAGATAGGGTGCAGATGCAACACAGTGTAACCTTATTAACTTAAAAGCTGATTGAGCGTCACCGACGCTCTGAGAATACTTAACACTATAAGAAATACACAGATACCGTGCTTAGGGTCCAACGCCTAATATATATATTATGAATGTTATACTTGCAAAAGAATTAATACAATACAAGTCATACACTACAATATAACATAGACTACCTAACCAGATAACTACACAGGAAATACAATACAATACTATTACGTTTAAGAGACTACGAGAGAAAGAGGAGAAGAGAGAGAGAGAGAGAAATATGGCCCATAACAACAAGAAAGACAATATGATTGCGGAGAAAACTTACGCACAAAGGAAACGATCGCATGCGCCTCTGGACATCCAGCTCCCGATTTTCAGCAATGATAACCGTTGAAGAGTGAGAGCTGGATGTGATCGGCTTGTCTATTTATGCCCCACACACAATACAATTCAATGGTCCCTACAATCTCATTGTTCATTGGACACAGGAATTCCTCCTCGCATTATAACAAAAGGTCATAGGTTGATTCATACAGGTGGGCTGTGACTATTTCCAACAGCTCAGGTGGGAGGGAAACTGGGTTTCCCGCCGCATGGATAATTAAGTGCAAATAATAGTAAATGGACATAAACTTCTTATGTCCATAATTATTCGCACGAGCGATTAATCCGCTTCAAACCAACACCGGAATATTGCTAATTAAATACTCTTCCGATGGATACTAAACACCACTGTATTACTCCTGTCTGACCCTTCGTATCAAACAAAGGGGGATTTCTCTGTTCATGAACATTCTACATTAACCAAACTTTCAGAATCTATCAAAGGGACCATGATCTACAAAATACATTATATAGTGAAAATATGTAACGAAAGAGTCGCACGCTACGAACACATGAACTCTACCGTAAATGCACATACCGCGCGCCCGCGGGTGCCCGCAACAGCAAGTATGCGCACGCACGGGAGAGCGCACGCATGCGCAGCGCAGACCTGTGTGAGGTGCAAATATGGCAGTGTGCATCGTGATATTTTTCTGACTTTGACAGGTGTCTCTTGATGATGTGTTCATAGTGAGTATGAGTGTAAGGAGTCTGAGCACTGCGGTGAACGTCTTTCATTTTATCTTGGGTTATGGTCATGACCTCCGGTAGTACTCTCCCAATATAACACAATCCCTCAGAGCTCGGGGCAAGCCACTTGTACGCTTTCCTCCCACATATAAAATAGGCATCATCTGGGAGAACATAGGGGACAAAATATAACATCACCATATTACAAACTTTCCAAGTAAAGAAACCCATCCCCAGTTCTCCCATCTGCTCAGTACAAGTATTGGGCTGGATGATATGAGCATAATACCCTGGCGATACTTTTCCAACCCACATGGTCTTGCTTCCACGTTTATACCTATACCGAAAATACCTCCCACTGTTGGCTATCTGGCGTACAAGTTCAGCAGACAATAACCCTTCACAGTGCCTCTGAGCTCCATGACTACCAGAGCGCTTACTGATACCAGCCTTTACTCGGATGTGCTGCTCCTGAGATCCTACAAATTCGTACTCACCATCAGAACCAATTCCAGATCCCTGCTCGACCTCTCTGGGACCCTCACCAAAACAAATTGTCCTGATGAAAAATAGAATTACTAACAGAACCAGAAACGCAGTCTCTTGTGATAGATCCATTTCGTTAGGGGAAAGAAGGAAAATAAGGAGGAGAAAAGAAAGGAAAATGCAGGGGGGTGAAAATAGAAAATGGTGCGACAACCGTCCTAGATATTGTTGCTCTCCATGCTCAGGTGCCTTTCAACAGTCCTGCCTCTCAACTTTCCCGGAACAAACACTCTAGTGATACGAGGTTCTCTCCACCTTGCTCTTTGTCACGAGTCCTCTCCGGGTCAGCGACCTTCTTGCAGTGGGACGAGTGGACCCAAGTCTCTCTTTCGGCGACCTTCAATGCTGTTGTGCTGGTTAACAAGACTTGGTATGGTCCTTCCCACCTGTCTATGAGGCAACCTGAGCGCAAGAAATTTTGAATCATCACATAATCCCCAGGCTCAATGTCATGACAATTACTGTTCGGTAGGTCAGGAATCACCAGCTTTAGATTTCTTTGTTGATTTCTCAGCTGCTGGCTCATCCCAACCAAATATTTCACAGTCACTTCATTATTGCATTTCAAATCATCCTGGGGGTCTATCATTACATGAGGTTGTCGACCAAAAAGAATTTCAAAGGGTGATAAGTTAAGTGGAGACCTGGGTGTGGTTCTGATGCTGTACAACAATAGTGGCAAAGCTTCTGGCCACAGCAATCCAGTTTCAGCCATCACTTTGCTCAGCTTGTTCTTAATAGTGCTGTTCACTCTCTCTACCTTTGCACTCACCTGTGGCCGGTACGGAGTATGCAGCTTGCTATTAATTCCCATCAGTTTGCACATGACCTGAAAGACTTCACCTGTAAAATGGGTACCCCTATCACTTTCAATCATTCTAGGGATACCATATCTACACACAAATTCCTGCACAATTTTCTTTGCAGTGAACATAGCAGTATTTGTGGCAGCAGGGAACGCTTCTACCCAGTTGGAAAATAATTCAATACATACTAACACATATTTCAAATTCCTACAGGGTGGTAACTGTATGAAATAGATTTGTATTACCTGAAAAGGTCCGCCTGTCTTAGGGATATGGGATGGCTCTGTTGGTATTGTCTTACCAATATTCTTCCTCAAGCAAGTAAAACATGTAATTGCTCTCTTAACTGCATGAGAAGAAAATCCTGGCGCACACCAGTAGGCTCTTACCAGCTTGCACATACCCTCTTTGCCCAGATGAGTCAGACCGTGTGCTGCCTCAGCTAGACTTGGAAGATATGCTCTGGGGGCCAACGGCTTACCGTGTCCACCTGTCCAAAGTCTTGAGGACTCCTGGCCATACCCCTTTGACCTCCAGACTGCCTTTTTCTGTAGGGAACACAAATTTTGTATTTCAATTAACTGTTGTGTGTTGACCGTGTTAAATGTCATCAGTGACGTGATGTTCGTTTGTATGGGGGTGCTTGCTGCTGATTTAGCAGCTTTGTCTGCCCAGCTGTTACCAAGTGAAATTGGGTCTTGGCACTTGATAACAGCCACTCTGTCTGGTTCTGGTATTGCTGTCAAAAGCCTTTTGATGTGGAACGCATGCGCTACAGGTGTGCCAGCTGCCGTCATGACATTTCTGAGGCACCATAGGGCCCCAAAATCATGCACCACTCCCAAGGCGTACCTAGAGTCTGTGTATATATTAGCTGACTTACCCTTGGCCAATTCACACGTTCTGGTTAGGGCGACCAACTCAGCAACTTGTGCTGAGTGCGGTGGGCCCAGGGGTTCAGCTTCTATGATACCTCTGTTGTCTACAACTGCGTATCCAGTACACAGTTCTCCCAAGTCCGTCTGTCTGTGGCAACTACCGTCAGTGTAAAAGGTAAAATCTACGCCTTCCAGTGGGTTGTCACTAATGTCAGGTCTCGCAGTGAAAGTCTGATTCAGGTATTCCATACAGTCATGCGTATCAGTGTCTGCACTAAATCCTCCTTCACCATTATTTTCATCCTCCACCCTTTGTGCCTGTCCAGGCACACTTGGCAAGTAGGTTGCAGGATTTAGTGAGCTGCATCTCTTAATGGTGATGTTTACCGGGGCCATCGGTGATAATTCCCACTTTGTAAACCGAGCAGATGAGACATGTCTGCTTTGGGCGGAGTTTAGTAAGGCTGATACTGCATGAGGTGTATGGATGGTCAGGTCGTGTCTTAACACTACATCCTTGCTTTTACTTACCTGCAAAGCTATCACTGCAACACTTTGCAAGCAAGTGGGGAGAGACCGCGCTACAGTGTCCAACCGTGCACTGTAGTAGGCTACCGGTCTGCTGGCATCACCATGTCTCTGTGCTAAGACACCTGCCACGCACCCAGCACTTTCAGTATTGTACAATTCAAAGGGCTTCTCATAATCTGGCATACCTAATGCAGGTGCCTGTGATAGACACTGTTTGAGTCTCTCAAACGCCAGTTTGGACTCATCTGTATGAGAGATCCGTTCCGGTTTGTTCGAAGAGACAATTTCTTGCAATGGTAAAGCCAGTATAGAGAACCCTGGAATCCAGTTTCGACAGTACCCACACATTCCAAGGAAGGTGCGGATCTGTTGCTGAGTTTGTGGCAGAGTCATGTCGCGAATCGCCTGTATTCTATCAGCGGTGAGGTGTCTAAGTCCTTGAGTCAAGCAGTGTCCCAAATATTTGACCCTGGTCCAGCACAACTGCAACTTATCCTTTGAAACCTTGTGACCTGTATGGGAAAAATAAAACAGAAGCTGTTTCGTATCTTTCAAGGACGATTCAAGTGAGTCAGAACACAACAATAAGTCATCGACATACTTATTAGTACTGATCCACTCTCAGGTTGAAAGGATTGTAAACAGTCATGCAAGGCCTGGGAGAAAATACTCGGGCTGTCAATGAAACCTTGGGGAAGACGAGTCCAGGTGTACTGTACTCCCCTGTATGTAAAAGCGAAGAGGTATTGGCTGTCAGGGTGAAGAGGGACAGAAAAGAAAGCTGAACAGAGGTCAATGACAGTGAAGAATTTTGCAGTAGAGAGAATTTGCATGAGGATGACAGCTGGATTGGGCACTACGGGGAATTGGCTCTCAACTATCTTGTTTATCCCCCTTAGATCCTGCACTAGCCTGTAACCCCTCCCCCCACTCTTTTTCACAGGGAAGATGGGACTATTGGCGGTGCTGGACGTCCTGACTAAGATGCCCTGTTGTAGCAGCCGCTTTATGACAGGGTACACTCCTAACTCTACCTCTGGCTTCAGAGGATACTGAGGGATTTTTGGAGCTATCCTACCATCTTTTACTTGTACTGCTACTGGAGCTACATTCGCCACCAATCCAGTGTCCTGTCCATCTTTGGTCCAAAGGGAACCCGGTATTTGCGAGATCATTTCCTCTACCTTTGATGGACACGTGTCTATAACAGTAGAATGCGACATTAGCCTTTGAGGGGTGTCTAGTATATCTTTTACTTCTTGAGCATGGTTCTCAGGTATAGCTAAAAAGACACCCTCAGGAGTACATTATATGACACACCGCATTTTACACAATAGATCTCTGCTGAGTAGTTTAGTCGGAGCCGATGCAGGCAGCAGAAAAGAATGTTTGGTTTGCAAGGGCCCTATCGTAATCTATGCGGGTCTACTCAAAAGGTATTGTTGCACCGTTCCTATTACTCCCATTGCCAAAATCATTTTTCCTGTGGTCTTTACACCTGATGTGGAATTCAACACTGACCTGGCCACCCCTGTATCTACAAGGAAAAGGTAATGGTACACCAGCTACATCAACCGTGACCTCAGGTTCACGACCAAGGCTAGCAATCAACTTCACTGGCTGCAAACTACAGGTGTGGCACAACCCCTATTGTGTAGTGGGACCCTCCCGCAGCACAGTGGCAGCTACGATATGTGAGGGGGGTAGCTGTGAGTTTTCGGAGGCCTGCCAGTCTCTCCTTGGTGGGTACCTCCTTGTTTCCCCTGTATGTGGTCCCTGTTCGCAATTATGTGTGTTATAGCGTGGTTCATATCCTGGTCTAGGGGGTCGGTATTTATTATGTGTACCTTTATTCATACATTCCCTTGAGTAATGTCCTTCCTTCTGACAATTATAGCATATTACTACACATGACTTACCATAAGGGGTCTGGGGTCTTGGCTGATGTGATTTTGTTGTAAGAGCCTGTATACTTACTGTCATCAGCTTATCCCCCTGTGACTCCCTGTGCTTACTGATGTTCCTATCGTGCTCGATAGCGGACTCTCTCAATGCAGCCACCGAGATACCTCTCCAGTTAGGTAGAGAGGTCTGCACTCTTGTTCTCAGTGCCTCTTTTAACCCATCTATTAATACTGAAACAGCTACCTCCGTATGGTGTGCATTATCTTTAATATCCTCGATCCCAGTATATCTAGCTATTTCCTGCAGTGCCCGATGGAAATATTCGGAGTATAGAATCAACACTTTTATTAACTGTAGCACTCACCATGTGATATATTTATTAATATGTCCATGCCAATTATATTATGTGGGTCGAACCATACGTCCCCTGAAACTCAGATTTATGGAACACAGAAGAAACATCCTGAATAAATGTTTGAACCACAGTGTTCCACGCCATTTTTCTGAGTTTCATGGGGGCGACCCGACTGGGCTCCTTCTGGTTGGGCTAGAACATATTCCAGCAACTAGTAGGGGAGGTGATCATTTCAGAATTCTGTGTAGACAGGAGGCAGCATGGATTCTAAGACTACAGACACTCAACCCGCAAGGTCTCAACGAAACTATTGATCTGGAGTTTATCTAGGGGCCCATTTCTTGTTTATAATTTTAGCACTCTTAGGAGTGTCTCATTGTTCATTTACCTTTCTAGCACAAGGGTCCCTGGTACCTTGCTGTGTAACAGCTGTCCTATACACTTCCAGTATTTTCCTCATTTAAATAAGTTGGTTTCACATCCATGCATCTCCATATTTCCTCTCTTTCTTTATTTTCCTATTCCCTTTTCTCCCCCACCCCCTTCCCCCCACCTCTTCCCCCCACCCCCCTCCTCTTTTGGATTTAAGCATATCATTCTAGGAATGGGGGGGTCTTTTTTCCATTTAATAGAACATGTTCTGCTGTCAGCAGAGGTTGGAATTGAGTGTAGCAATTTAGATTTACACAAAATAAGCTGCTTTTTATCACCGGTCTTTCTTAGAATCATTGTGATAAGAATATAGGACCGTGGATACTCTTATCCACTTTTATATACATGTAAGATGTTATGGTTATTGGTTATTGGTTATTAGTAATTACTATAATATACATCTTTTATGATGGTGTTTCTTATTCCCAGTCTCATGTTTCCGTTTTAATCGATTTGTATTGTTTATGAAATTACATTTACTGTCGTTTGTTTACAAGTTCCATATTAATGGATATTGCTCCATTGCATTAATATAGCAATTTCCTCGGTTTATTCTATTCTCTAATGTGTGTGTCTGCTTTAAAATGAAGGAGTTTAAAGTATTTTTACCCTACCTGAGGATTGAGAATGGCTGAAATTAACTAATAACAATTAGCCTCACCTGTGGAGTGGGTATACGTATTGAATACTCCCACTCCCAGGCATACCTGCCTTTTGAGAAAAACGCCCCATTGGCGTTGAAACACGTTAAGGAATACAGGACATTCTACGAGGATCGGTACCGCTGTGTACGTTTATCCCCCACCAGAGCCGTGCACGGGAACCCAGATTGACTGCTGCGGCTCGGGGATCCCAGCCCGCAGCTTCCAACCTACACGGCTCCAGTTACAGCCGCCTCTACACTGCCTGGCAGCACGAGCGACAGACGGGCCGCTGGTCAGTGCACTTGGCCTGACCTTTGCCATCAGTCCGGCTCCAACAGTTGTCGGTCTCCGTGCAGGGGGATACGGAGCTCTCGGATGCGGCAGCGTCTCGGTGAGGACGGCTAAATCAAGTTCCACGTGCACCGCAGCACCGCTCTCCATCCATCGCTGAGGCTCTGGTGTTCAACATCTCCCTGGCTAACGGGACAGCATCGAAAGCTCCTGCCCAGTGACAACAGGTGCACATATTTCCATTTATTATAACATTTGCTCACATTGGCTGAACAATGCATTTCAACCCGGGTCACGGGTAACAACCTGTGGGCACGCCACTGTGAGCTATTTATTTGGAAAACATCCTGCAGTTGCACATTCTAGTGTGTATATATTGCTCTCTGTTCAAACCTGAGACTCCCGTGTTAACATTGGTAATTGAACCTTCATTATACGTTTCTAACTGGTGCTCTAATCAAATACCAGGTGTTTAGATATACCACATTGTTTATTAACATTATTGTGATGTTTTAACATTGTATCACACCCCCGGGAGGTTGTTGCATTGTATTTTATTTGTATTTTTTATTAAATGATTCATACTACATGATTGTTAAGTGCCACTTGGTTTTTTTTTTTTGTATAATTGACCTTAACTCTGCTCGGGACCAAGGACAATGCATGGCAATGTTCCTGATGGGAGTTACTCCCTGAGCGTCAGTCTTCCCGTTGGGGACTGCAATCACCCTGACAGGATTTAATTCAATTACATCATTCTGGTTTGACTCTATAATGTGAGGAGCTATTGTTTCTGCATAGTGTATGGTACCGTACTTACCTGTGGACACGACCTCACTTATCCCTCCGCTAGGGGGCCTTGCTACAACCCTTGGTGGTTGGGCCGTGCCCACCTGAGTATCCTGTATGGTGGCTGCTAGAGAGAGTGCCGATATCGTGCTGGGTTCATCTTCCTGCTCACAGTCCTGGGGAAAATTTAAAATGGGATACAGCTGGCAAGGGTTAGCATTAGTACATTTATAAATTACTTTCCTATCCTGTACCAATGCACCATTGCTTGTAGCCACTTTCTCCCCATTAATATATGGTGGTGGTGGTGCAGTCGCCATTGTTTTCCCACTAGGTTTGGAACCTGCTGTGCGAACTTGTTCCCTTTGCACATCCCCCTTTTGCTGCCGTAGATTTAAACAATCTGTATGTCTAATCCTTTGTTTTCTGGATTTTATCAGACATATCCTTAAGTTCTGTAATACCTTTGGTTCAAAGCTGCCCACCCTAGGTAATGATACCCTATCTTTGTCAGTCATACGTACCCACTCATTGCAATAAACTTCCGTGTGTGAACCATATTTCTCACACATTATAAACTTCGCAGACCCATTGGGCCACGACTCTTCCGCCTGAACCCTGGCTACCATACGTCTCTTAGTTGAGCAACTGGCTCCCATAATTGTGGGCCTTTTCCCACAAACACCAAAATACTCAATATAAGCCGACGGTGAAAGTTCTTAGAGCACTTTCACCAACTCCCGCCCACGTTGGCCGGTACTGCGATACACTGTTGATAGCGGAAGGCAATGAACCCAACTTAGGGCCCCTAATTGACCTATATTTACTGGAAATTTTTAGGAGTGACTTACCTTTTCCAGTAAATATCCGTTGTTGGAGATTATCCCGAGAGAGACCAGCGAAAACTCCCTTTATGCACTTGTACACAAATCACGCTTGCGTATGCTCTATACAGCGATAATGATACCGTGATTTTACGCAAAAGCTCGTAAAGGGGTATCAAGTTGCGCTATGTATCGCACCCATAAACATGCGGTCCAGTCGCACAGCGTATAGGTACTTGTTACCTATCCGCCCTACGACCACTGGATTCGAATCAAAAGCTGCGAAACCTCAGCCGGAGCATATCAAAAACTATATGGGTCACCAAGTTCACAATTCCCTACCACGCTCCTGTGTAAGTCTCCTCACGACTTACATATTCCAATCTATACTAACGTGAGTCAGCCACCTCACACCACCAAGCCTCCACTCACTTGGTGTACCAAACGACGGGATCCCGAATTCCGGAGTTCAGTACGTTCACTCCTACTTTCACTCACTCAAATACACTTTGTTTTTCTGTACAGAAAATTTCCACTCGTTCTGATCGGCAGCTTTTCCCCCAGAGGCAATACAGTTTAAACAAAAGTTTTCTACTAATCTGCTTTTGAAACCGGATAGTTATGTGCTATTGTAGCATGGCTACTGTCCCACCTTTTAATTGAATGAAGCTATCATGTAATTTGTACTTAGCGTCCGCACTCTTACGCACTTTGCGTAAACACGCGACCGTGCATGTCTTTTACGCTGCGTGTGCGGTCCTGTAAGTTGTCCGAGCCACGTGTACAAAAACGTGCGTCCGAAATAAAACAAATCCCACAACCTCTATAAATGTGAGCAATGCTAACTATAATCACTCACAAACACAATCCCCGCATATTCTGTGTAACCCTTTACGACTGGGCCAGACCTGCGTGTTGTGCTTTATATTTACTTCCTTAAATACTTTTATTTAAAATGTAACTATATAGCAACAAATGTATCCGATTTCACACAGATATAAACAAATCTAGTAATCTAAACCTTGCGGCAACAATGTGAGAGGGTATGCAAAGTATCGGTGCCCTTTGTGTACGCTTTTGGCGGCCAAAAAAAATGTACACAGAGATTTTTTAAATAGCTTTTTTCCTGTTTACCTACGAGTTCTATCAGCACCTCTGCAGACCAGACAGACTAGACGCAATCTAACAGCACACAAATAGGGTTTTTAGAACATCCACCAACCAGGAAAAGGTTACGTAAGATAACTTTCCACCCGTTGCTGATAGATTAAGTCTGCTATGACCTGCTAGGCTGTGAGCATGTGAAAAACGGATCGAGCCCCCAATTGTAAATGTCGATTTACATACAGGACTAAAAGCAACACTTTAAAAAGACATTTAATACACTTTAAATGGAGCCGCTGCGGTCGCTGTAATCAATCCTTAGCCTACGTACTTTTTACACCATTAGCATACAAAGCTCCGTACCGTGTACGTACTTTGCGTACAAACACCGCGCTGGCCGTTCAAAGTACACGCAGTGCGTACATACCCACAGATACTCTGTGAGTACTTAGCAGCTACACGTGTGACTGTAATACACTTATAACCTTAGCAGGGAAAGGAGACACGACACCAGATTGTATTTAAAATGGTGGGTTCTGACACACCAACATATAATTACTGAAAGGGGGTTACAATAACAATACAATACAATACAATAGAAAAATGGCTACAATCAATGGTACATACGTTTTGGTTTCGCCTGCGTTTCCCGGCCGGTCCTCAGTCATCAAGGGAGATGACCTTCAGAGTCTGTGTATGACCGGGCATGCAGCTGGCCTTTTATACAATAGTCCAAAACCTAACACAATGGATACTGTAATCTCTTTGTCCATTGGACACAGGGATGGTCATTTACAGTACAGGAGAGGTCATAGGTCGGTTTGAATAGGTGGGTGATGTCTGTTCCAGGTGCACTTGCAGATAGTCTCCTCTGGGTTCCTGCCGCATACCAAGTGTACAGTAAATACAGTTAATATTTATATTCTGCTCCTGCGCATAACTAGTCGCAGGAGCATGCGATCTTCTGCAAACCAACACCAGAATATTGCCCTTAATATACCCTACAGCTGGATACCAAACACCACCTTATAACCTAGTTCTGTCCCCTCCTATCCTGTAAAGGTGAATCCCTTTGTTCTGATACCATTTAAACTAGTGTAACTTGCTGGTGTGGTGCAGGGAGACTATGTATACATTGTGCACTATTTGGATTAAATATGTAATGTGTTTTTATGGCTTTTCCATGTGATCACAAACTCTACCGTAATTACCCATACCACGCGCTAATATGCAGGACCGCGGGAGCGACCATACGCAAATTGCGAATATGTGCACACACGGCAGAACAAGTACGCGCATGGAGGTCATCTGTGTGTAGTTTGTACGTGATGTGTGTACTGCAATATTTTTCGACTTCGACAATATATTCACATAATATATATGTTAGTATCTCAGTAGGGGACCCAAAAATGTGGGAATTTGAATTTTGGATAGGGGATACTCAACCTGTATATAATATATATATATATATATATATATACTCCGTGTAAAACGAGTGGCACTCACGGGGAACTTTAACATCCAATTAAATAACGAGAGAGACTAAGCTCTGGTAACGTTTCAGCTATATTCTAGCTTTCGTCAGACCAAACACATATGAACAATAAGCAAACATTTATACCTTACCCCACACCTGGTGCTCCCTCCTCCCTGGTCCGGTACGCTGGCGGGGATGGATGACGTCGTCGCAGCTCAGCTGTGTGACCCCGTCCCGCCTTCCGCATCGCGCCGGTCACTGCCCACTTCCTCCTGTACTCCCTGCAGCCCTGTGCGCTAGCAGAGACAAGTGACGTCATCACGTCACGGCTGAGAGACGCGTTCACTCCTCCTGCCCGGCCCCGGTTACCTAGGGAACAGATATACAAATATGATATAGTGCATAACATCACATAACAATGACATCAAGTGGAATTTGTTGTGGTGCCACCACTATACATGATACCTTGGATAATTAAATCAACAATATTACTGGCTTATTCATATCGCCTATTCTATCTCCTATTCGTTATAACATTTATCGTGCACTGACAGTAATAATGATCTTGTCACTATACCCTTTCTATGTAAATCTTAAACATTAATAAATATAGACCTACACATTCCTATAGGCAACCGGTAGTAAAAGTGGCCTCACTCCCATACCTTCCTTCTACATACACAGGCCGCCATTCCTAATGCTCCCTTATATTGAAAAGACATTATAATGACCTATAGGAAACAATTCAACGGTATTTGTTCATTTAACCCCCCAGGGGTCTGTGTGTTGAGGAAATAAATCCACCTCGCCTCACACTGTAACAACATTTTCTCTCTATTGCCCCCTCGTATCATTTCAGGTTGCTGATCTATAATTTTATATTTCAGACTTGATAGATTATGTTTGTATTTGGCAAAATGGCGTGCTACTGGTTGTGCCTGGCTCTCTCCCCCCAAAGCCGCTCTGATGGCCGACCTATGCATGGCCATTCTTTCGCGAAATTGTCTCACTGTCTTCCCCACGTAAAACAATCCGCAGGGGCAGCGAATGAAATATATCACAAAAGTATTCATGCATGTTAAGATCTTATCAATTTTGATGAACTTGCCTGTATGAGGGTGTGAGAAACCTGGTCCCACCTCCATATAGCTGCATGTAGTGTGTCACAATCCTGACTGTAGGTTTTATATTTGGTGACTTACCCCTGCCATCTGTCCTGGATCCTGTGTCTTTTCACTCACGGAGTTAAACAGCTTGTCAGTTTTCCTGAGTTCTCTGCCTGAGAGGTAATAGGTAATCAGCTCCACCTGTGGTGATCTCCTGTGTGAGGCTGAATTCAGTAATCTAAAAGCAAGCATCCTGTGTTTTGCAGAAGTCCAGGCTTCAGTGTTCTCTTGGCCTGCTAGGCCTCATTCTACATCACAGCCTTGGCTAGAGTAGTCACATGACAGTGACATCACCTAATCCTGCCCACCAATCATCAAGGACCAGGAAGTATAAATCAGGAGGCTGAGTTGGAATCTGGGCCAGTTCCTTGTGTCACATACAGCTTTGTGTGGGTCTTAAGCTGAGCTCCCTAAAGGTAACCTTTGTACCTAAGTTCCTGTGGAAACTCTGTTCCCTTGTTACCGTTTGGTTTATTTGTGTGTTGCCATTTGATTTCACCATTTCCCTGAGTCTCAATGTAAAGGTACAGCTGCAATGTTTCGTCTTAAAGGCACAGTACTGAATTCCGTGTTCTCCACTGAAAACCACAGCTGTCGTGTTTCAGTTTTACTACTGTTGTAGTTGGGATCTCCAGGGCTCAGTACCTCGTGCCTCAGCATCTCCGTGCTTCCAGCATCTCTGTGCCTCAGTACCTCCGTGCCTCAGCACCTCCGTGCTTCCAGCACCTCAGTATCTCCGTGACTCAGCATCTCCGTGCCTCAGCACCTCAGTGCCTCAGCATCTCCGTGCCTCAGTGCCTCAGCACCTCCGTGCTTCCAGCACCTCCGTGCATCAGTACCTCCGTGCCTCAGTACCTCCGTGCCTCAGTACCTCCGTGCCTCAGTACCTCCGTGCCTCAGTACCTCCGTGCTTCCAGCACCTCCGTGCCACAGCACCTCCGTGCCTCAGTACCTCCGTGCCTCAGCATCTACGTGCTTCCAGCACCTCCGTGCCTCAGCACCCCTACGCACCCCAGTGTCTCTACGCACCCCAGTGTCTCTACGCACCCCAGTGCCTCCACGCACCCCAGTGCCTCCACATACCTCAGTGTCTCCAAGCACCTCAGTGCCTCCACGCACCTCAGTGCCTCCACGCACCTCAGTGCCTCCACGCACCTCAGTGTCTCCAAGCACCTCAGTGTCTCCAAGCACCTCAGTGCCTCCACGCACCTCAGTGCCTCCACGTACCTCAGTGTCTCCAAGCATCTCAGTGTCTCCGAGCATCTCAGTGTCTCCAAGCATCTCAGTGTCTCCAAGCACCTCAGTGTCTCCAAGCACCTCAGTGTCTCCAAGCACCTCAGTGTCCGCAAGCACCTCAGTGTCCGCAAGCACCTCAGTGTCCGCAAGCACCTCAGTGTCCGCAAGCACCTCAGTGTCTCCAAGCACCCCGTGCCCTTTAGCACAATTATACCTGGTATTCTTCACTGATTCATCAGTGCCTTTCCAGTTCTGTCTTTCAGGAGACCTTCAGCATGCCTCCTGTCTGCCGACCTAATCCTGCATGAGGAGAACCTAGATTCGGCCATCTCTGCTGCGGTTCCTCTTCCCAGTCACCGGAAGAAACCCAGAGTCCACAACAGTCCCAAACCAGGTCAGTGGTAGTATTCATATAATCCTCCAGTCGCCCGCACAGACTTCACTAACACCGGGTTCACAAAACCTTAGTCATGACAGTAGGAACTGGCCACATGGACCCGGCCGAAAGTGTTAGTCTGACGCATGACCTCCTAAGCAATATTGCAGGACGCTTGGAAGGTCTGGAGTCGACTCAGCATCGATTGGCACAGTGTCTGCAGCGGAATTCGTCCTCCAGAGATTCTATGACCTTCTGCTCTAAGACTCCTGACCAACTGCAGATTTTCTACCAGATGTTACTACAGTTACAAGAACTTTTGCCTAGTATTCTCTCTGTGATGCCTGATCTCCTCAGGAATACTACCAACGTTGTTGATCCTGTTTTGTCCCATCCAGTTAATAGAGTCTCTTCCTCTGCGCAAGGGAAAGTTTTTCATCAGAGCTATCCACGGCCCAAGCTCTCTGAAGCTGAACGTCAGCGGCGTAAGGAGCTACATCTCTGTCTTTACTGTGGAAATTCTGATCATTTTGTTAAAGACTGCATTCTTCGCAAGCCAGGTAATAGTGACAAATCTCAGTATCATAGTGCTCATGTCTACAAGTCATCCACAGTATCCGATCCTTCTGCTGCTGACGGGGGTATCAAGAAGGCTACTCTTCTGAGAGAGACTCAAATTTATGACTGGGGTCCGGTGGTTAAAAGACCTTATCCCAAGTTGGGTGTCCAGAGAAGAATGTTCAAGCCATTTACAGTCACAGAGGAGTCCGTGTCCACAGCCCCAGGAGGGGCGTCTTCAGAGCGTCCAGCCCCAGGAGGGGCGTCTTCAGAGCGTCCAGCCCCAGAGAGTCTTCAGAGTGCTGCCCAGCCAGTGAGTCTTCAGAGTGCTGCCCAGCCAGAGATTCTACAGAGTGCTGCCCAGCCAGAGATTCTACAGAGTGCTGCCCAGCCAGAGATTCTACAGAGTGCTGCCCAGCCAGAGATTCTACAGAGTGCTGCCCAGCCAGAGATTCTACAGAGTGCTGCCCAGCCAGAGAGTCTACAGAGTGCTGCCCAGCCAGAGAGTCTACAGAGTGCTGCCCAGCCAGAGAGTCTACAGAGTGCTGCCCAGCCAGAGAGTCTACAGAGTGCTGCCCAGCCAGAGAGTCTACAGAGTGCTGCCCAGCCAGAGAGTCTACAGAGTGCTGCCCAGCCAGAGAGTCTACAGAGTGCTGCCCAGCCAGAGAGTCTACAGAGTGCTGCCCAGCCAGAGAGTCTACAGAGTGCTGCCCAGCCAGAGAGTCTACAGAGTGCTGCCCAGCCAGAGAGTCTACAGAGTGCTGCCCAGCCAGAGAGTCTACAGAGTGCTGCCCAGCCAGAGAGTCTACAGAGTGCTGCCCAGCCAGAGAGTCTACAGAGTGCTGCCCAGCCAGAGATTCTACAGAGTGCTGCCCAGCCAGAGATTCTACAGAGTGCTGCCCAGCCCCGTGAAGTGGGGGCTCTTGCCTCAGCCCAGCCCTGTGAAGAAAGGGCTCAGCCCGTCCCGGTTCCAGCCGGTCCAGCAATACTCCAGGCCCTGCCTGGTCAGTCCGTCCCGGTTCCAACCGGTCCAGCAATACTCCAGGCTCCGCCTGGTCAGTCCGTCCCGGTTCCAGCCGGTCCAGCAATACTCCAGGCTCCGCCTGGTCAGTCCGTCCCGGTTCCAGCCGGTTCAGCAATACTCCAGGACCAGCCTGGTCCGTCTCCTTTGGCTCCAGCCAATCCAAGTATCCTCGGATCCAATCCAGTCCTACTCGTCCAGCCAAAGCTTTCTTCAGTTTCATCCTCTAAGCTTTCGTCTGATGGTTTTCCACCTATTTACTTTGATGGAGATTTATTGCAATATGCCGCTCTGGTTGAACAATTTCTCTCTCGGATGGAGTCTGATCCTTCAGGTGCAGTAACTCTTTCCAACGTTACTCGATATCTGTTCCTGGCATTCAGAGGAAGAGCTTTGGAGTGGGCCAACATGCTCTTTGAGAGTAATGATCCTGTGTTCCATGACTTACAGACTTTCAGTAACGCTGTAGTTAAAGAATTTAGTCCTAAACCTTTGGAATCTGCATCAACGAAGGTCCTAAATTCTTCTGTATGAATTTCTCAAGTTCCTCTAAGATTCAAGATGGGTGTCCGGAGTCCACCCTTGAAGAGGGGGATACTGTCACAATCCTGACTGTAGGTTTTATATTTGGTGACTTACCCCTGCCATCTGTCCTGGATCCTGTGTCTTTTCACTCACGGAGTTAAACAGCTTGTCAGTTTTCCTGAGTTCTCTGCCTGAGAGGTAATAGGTAATCAGCTCCACCTGTGGTGATCTCCTGTGTGAGGCTGAATTCAGTAATCTAAAAGCAAGCATCCTGTGTTTTGCAGAAGTCCAGGCTTCAGTGTTCTCTTGGCCTGCTAGGCCTCATTCTACATCACAGCCTTGGCTAGAGTAGTCACATGACAGTGACATCACCTAATCCTGCCCACCAATCATCAAGGACCAGGAAGTATAAATCAGGAGGCTGAGTTGGAATCTGGGCCAGTTCCTTGTGTCACATACAGCTTTGTGTGGGTCTTAAGCTGAGCTCCCTAAAGGTAACCTTTGTACCTAAGTTCCTGTGGAAACTCTGTTCCCTTGTTACCGTTTGGTTTATTTGTGTGTTGCCATTTGATTTCACCATTTCCCTGAGTCTCAATGTAAAGGTACAGCTGCAATGTTTCGTCTTAAAGGCACAGTACTGAATTCCGTGTTCTCCACTGAAAACCACAGCTGTCGTGTTTCAGTTTTACTACTGTTGTAGTTGGGATCTCCAGGGCTCAGTACCTCGTGCCTCAGCATCTCCGTGCTTCCAGCATCTCTGTGCCTCAGTACCTCCGTGCCTCAGCACCTCCGTGCTTCCAGCACCTCAGTATCTCCGTGACTCAGCATCTCCGTGCCTCAGCACCTCAGTGCCTCAGCATCTCCGTGCCTCAGTGCCTCAGCACCTCCGTGCTTCCAGCACCTCCGTGCATCAGTACCTCCGTGCATCAGTACCTCCGTGCCTCAGTACCTCCGTGCCTCAGTACCTCCGTGCTTCCAGCACCTCCGTGCCACAGCACCTCCGTGCCTCAGTACCTCCGTGCCTCAGCATCTACGTGCTTCCAGCACCTCCGTGCCTCAGCACCCCTACGCACCCCAGTGTCTCTACGCACCCCAGTGTCTCTACGCACCCCAGTGCCTCCACGCACCCCAGTGCCTCCACGTACCTCAGTGTCTCCAAGCACCTCAGTGCCTCCACGCACCTCAGTGCCTCCACGCACCTCAGTGTCTCCAAGCACCTCAGTGTCTCCAAGCACCTCAGTGCCTCCACGCACCTCAGTGCCTCCACGTACCTCAGTGTCTCCAAGCATCTCAGTGTCTCCGAGCATCTCAGTGTCTCCAAGCATCTCAGTGTCTCCAAGCACCTCAGTGTCTCCAAGCACCTCAGTGTCTCCAAGCACCTCAGTGTCCGCAAGCACCTCAGTGTCCGCAAGCACCTCAGTGTCCGCAAGCACCTCAGTGTCCGCAAGCACCTCAGTGTCCGCAAGCACCTCAGTGTCTCCAAGCACCCCGTGCCCTTTAGCACAATTATACCTGGTATTCTTCACTGATTCATCAGTGCCTTTCCAGTTCTGTCTTTCAGGAGACCTTCAGCATGCCTCCTGTCTGCCGACCTAATCCTGCATGAGGAGAACCTAGATTCGGCCATCTCTGCTGCGGTTCCTCTTCCCAGTCACCGGAAGAAACCCAGAGTCCACAACAGTCCCAAACCAGGTCAGTGGTAGTATTCATATAATCCTCCAGTCGCCCGCACAGACTTCACTAACACCGGGTTCACAAAACCTTAGTCATGACATAGTGCAGCCAATGCATCGGTAGCACCCAGGTTTCTTACTAAGGAAAGTTTTAATGGAGGCAGCTTTGTAGTTAGTGATGTCATTATGTACTAACAAGTCCTTCAAGTTTTTATTCCTCGTATAACTCTGTAGTACTGTTTTGTCTCTCAAAGTGCCCAACTCCTTATCTGTAGTGATAACCGACCAACTGTTATTCACATATTTCTTCACCTCTTTACTGACTATGGACCACCTCTGTACAAATGGAATTTTATTTCGCATTGGGGTTGTATCCTTCCCAACTCCACTTAACAGACTTCCTCTATCCATCTCAAGGACTTTGGCCTTGGTCCGCATGAGTTCTGTCCAATCATATCCCCTTGATTTAAACCTTAGGGCCATTTCATGAATCCTCAGTCTCGGTGTTAGCTAAATCATCCGAGATCCTATGGACCCTGAGAAATTGCAGCAATGTGTTGCGATCCGTAGGCTTCTTAAATAGATTAGTGTGGATCTGACCCTCACTGATTGAGATAATAACATCCAAATAATTGACTTGCTGCACACTACTGCATGCTGTAAATTTAATGTTAGTGTCCATCTGGTTAATTCTAGACAGTGTAGCCTCAAACTCGTCTTGCGTGCCCAACCAAATCAAAAACAGATCATCTATATAACGAACAAAAAATATTATCCTGTTCGCAATGTGAGGATCTGTGAAAAAAAATTCTTTCTCCACTTCGAACATAAAGCAGTTCGCAAAGGCTGGGGAAGTGCAACTCCCCATCGCACATCCCTGCCTCTGTTCGAACCACTTACCATCGAACAAAAAATAATTTCGGGTAAGGGTGAGCTTGAGTAACTCTAAGAAAAATGTGATGTCTGGCCCACTATATAATGTACTTGTGGACAGTAACCGTCTGGCTGCCTCTACACCTCTATCATGGGGGATATTGGTGTAGAGGCTCACCACGTCCAAAGTGCACAGCAAGCTATTAGTCGGTAATACAGGCAACTTGGCTAACTTATTAATAAGTGCTGTGGTATCCTTTAAGTATGTGGGTTGAGCTTGTACTACCGGTTGAAAGTGGTAATCAAGGTATTGCGAGACCTTGTAGTACACAGAGTCCCGAGCTGAAATTATCGGACGACCCGGTGGCACCTGTGCATTCTTATGTATTTTCGGAATCGTATAGAATACTGGTGCCACCGGGTGATCCTGCATTAGAGCATCCGACACAGCCTTGGAAATGACATTATCCCTAGCTGCTTGTGTTAACATCACTCGCAGCTCTTCATTATAGACAACAGTGGGGTCCCTTTCCAATTGACTATACACTGCTACTTCGCTAAGCTGTCTATACGCCTCCTTCCTATATTGCTGCACATCCTGCACAATGATCCCCCCACCCTTATCTGCTGGGTGAATTACGATCCGTTGATCTTTACTAAGTATGTGTAGCGCTTCTCTCTCGCCCTTGGTCAAATTGTCATACATATGTTTTTGGTTCTTAACTGATTCCTTAACTTTGGAGTCTAAGACCCTGGCGATTTTGTAAGTGTCCACTTGTAAGTGTCCACTGGAATTCATCAAACGTTGTTACTGGAATAAACGTCTTTTTTTGGGCCCAAAAAAAGACGGTTCACAAGGCGAGGCAAACAGTGCGAAAGGCTCTGCAAAAAAAGGACCGAAGGCAAAGAAGAAAACAACATAGTGTTTAATTTATCGCAAAGGGAGTTGTCGTCGGATGAACTTTCTGTGTTAAATAAAGGGCTGTCGTTTATTCCAGTAACAACGTTTGATGAATTCCAGTGGAAAGTGGACACTTACAAAATCAATAGACGATTACGATTACAGGAACATTTTGCACAGTGTTAGTCCTGAGCTGGTAGATGATGTTCCCAGCAAGCTTAAACCTAAGTCATGTTTTTACCCACAGAGAAGTAATGCCTCTTTAAAATGTTTCGCCAGGGTCTTAGACTCCAAAGTTAAGGAGTCAGTTAAGAACCAAAAACATGTGTATGACAATTTGACCAAGGGCGAGAGAGAAGCGCTACACATACTTAGTAAAGATCAAAGGATCGTAATTCGCCCAGCAGATAAGGGTGGGGGGATCATTGTGCAGGATGTGCAGCAATATAGGAAGGAGGCATATAGACAGCTTAGCGAAGTAGCAGTGTATAGTCAATTGGAAAGGGACCCCACTGTTGTCTATAATGAAGAGCTGCGAGTGATGTTAACACAAGCAGCTAGGGATAATGTAATTTCCTAGGCTGTGTCGGATGCTCTAATGCAGGATCACCCGGTGGCACCAGTATTCTATACGATTCCAAAAATACATAAGAATGCACAGGTGCCACCGGGTCGTCCGATAATTTCAGCTCGGGACTCTGTGTACTACAAGGTCTCGCAATACCTTGATTACCACTTTCAACCGGTAGTACAAGCTCAACCCACATACTTAAAGGATACCACAGCACTTATCAATAAGTTAGCCAAGTTGCCTGTATTACCGACTAATAGCTTGCTGTGCACTTTGGACGTGGTGAGCCTCTACACCAATATCCCCCATGATAGAGGTGTAGAGGCAGCCAGACGGTTACTGTCCACAAGTACATTATATAGTGGGCCAGACATCACATTTTTCTTAGAGTTACTCAAGCTCACCCTTACCCGAAATTATTTTTTGTTCGATGGTAAGTGGTTCGAACAGAGGCAGGGATGTGCGATGGGGAGTTGCAATTCCCCAGCCTTTGCGAACTGCTTTATGTTCGAAGTGGAGAAAGAATTTTTTTTCACAGATCCTCACATTGCGAACAGGATAATATTTTTTGTTCGTTATATAGATGATCTGTTTTTGATTTGGTTGGGCACGCAAGACGAGTTTGAGGCTACACTGTCTAGAATTAACCAGATGGACACTAATATTAAATTTACAGCATGCAGTAGTGTGCAGCAAGTCAATTATTTGGATGTTATTATCTCAATCAGTGAGGGTCAGATCCACACTAATCTATTTAAGAAGCCTACGGATCGCAACACATTGCTGCATGCTGCAAGTTTTCACCCACCTTCTAATAAATACAGTCTCCCGTATTCCCAATTTCTCAGGGTCCATAGGATCTCGGATGATTTAGCTAACACCGAGACTGAGGATTCATGAAATGGCCCTAAGGTTTAAATCAAGGGGATATGATTGGACAGAACTCATGCGGACCAAGGCCAAAGTCCTTGAGATGGATAGAGGAAGTCTGTTAAGTGGAGTTGGGAAGGATACAACCCCAATGCGAAATAAAATTCCATTTGTACAGAGGTGGTCCATAGTCAGTAAAGAGGTGAAGAAACATGTGAATAACAGTTGGTCGGTTATCACTACAGATAAGGAGTTGGGCACTTTGAGAGACAAAACAGTACTACAGAGTTATACGAGGAATAAAAACTTGAAGGACTTGTTAGTACATAATGACATCACTAACTACAAAGCTGCCCCCATTAAAACTTTCCTTAGTAAGAAACCTGGGTGCTACCGATGCATTGGCTGCACTACATGCAGCTATATGGAGGTGGGACCAGGTTTCTTACACCCTCATACAGGCAAGTTCATAAAAATTGATAAGATCTTTTTTTTTTGAATATTAAATTTTTATTGAGTTTTCATACAAATTATAATTACATTTAAATTGGTAAATGAGAAATAAAACAGAAAGGGGGAGGAGAAGACATGTACACAACAGAACTAATAAAGACAGGGGAAAGGAAGGGTAGATATCAGGGACATCTTAATACAACAATGAAATCAGAATATGATAAAGGGGAAAAGGTCTGAAGCCCGTATCAAGTTAGGGTCCAGCTTGGATCGGGGGAACTAAGCACAGAAAGGTCAGGTAGGACAGTCGTGGCACCGGATAGACCCATTTGGCCCGATCTCTCTTTATATAGGAACCACTTATCCCATTTCCTACTCATATTGGGTGTCCCTGGGGAATAATCGCCCTCTGCGGTTTCAAACACATAGTGTTGATGAACTTTTTGTTCTATCATCGATAAATTGGGGACGACCTCCGACTTCCATTTGGAGGCAATGGCGGCCTTAGAAGCTATGAGAATGTGGCCTAAAAGATATCTGTCACAATTGGACATATCACCACGGTAATAGTGAAATAGTGCCAATAGGGGGTCAGGTATGAGGGCTACTCCCAGGACATGGGAAATGAAAAGGAACACCTCCCTCCAAAGCGACCGGATTGGCGGGCATAACCAAAAAATATGAAGGATATCTCCCACCATCCCACAGTTCCTCCAGCAACTAGCGGAGACATCGGGCCAAATCTTGTGCAAGCGTTCCGGTGTAAAATATACCCTATGGACCAATTTGTAATACATTTCACAGTGAGTTACACATTTAGAAATTTTAAAGCAAGATTGAAAGACAGCTTTCCAGATATCCTCGGTGAAGACCGCAGGGAGGTCTTTTTCCCATTTAGTCTGTGAGGGGAATACCCCATGCCGGGACTCAGTCACGAGATATTGGTACCATCTGGAGATGCCTCCTCTATTACTGCTAGGCATCAGAAGGGACATCAGCAATTTAGGGAAGCCAACATGGGGGACTCGGTTGGGAGAACAACTTTGAAGCCAATGCCTCATTTGCAGATATTTATGAAAATCTTGTTTAGGTTCCTGAAATTGTTCCTGAAGTAGGGAAAAGGGGACTAAAACACCGTCTCGAAGGACATCCTTCAGGGTGGAGAGGCCCATGTCCCGCCAATGGTGTAAGTGTAGGTCTGGGATCAAGGTGGCTATGGCGTGGAGAGACAATTGGGGGGAGGGCAGAGCCCCGGCAGGGAGGGATTTAAGTACGGTTCTCCAAGCTAACAACGTTGCTTGAACCGCTGAATATTCAGCCACTCTGGGAGGGATAGAAATGGTAGGCAACCAGAACAAGTCTGACAGTATAAAGGGGGATACAGCACTCCGTTCCAAGGATACCCATGGTTTAGGGGTGTCTTGGGTGAACCAATCTCTGGCCTGGGCGAGTAGACAAGCATTGTGATATCTCTCTAAATCCGGGTATGCCACTCCCCCATCACACTTCAGAGCAACTAAGGTGGATTTCGCTATTCTCGGTTTTGAGCCCCCCCACACATAGTTGGATAGCAATCGGTTAAATCTATTACAGATATCTTTAGGGAAGGTCCTAGGGATGGTACGGAAAAGGTACATCAATTTAGGTAAGAGAACCATCTTCGCAGCTGCCACTCGTCCAACCCAGGAAACCTCCTGCATCATCCAATCTTTAATAAATAACTCAAATGTTCGAAAGAGGGGGTCGTAATTACATCCCATTAAATCCCGCCCTCTGGATATATGCACACCCAAATATTTAAGCGACCTGAGTTGCCATGCGTATTTGTAATCTTTCTTTAGACGCCTAAGAGCGTCATCAGAAACATTCAAAGGGAGGGCCTCAGTCTTAGTAGTATTCAGCTTGTAGTAGGAGACCGCTGCATATGAGTCTAAGAGAGAGTGTAAATGTGGTAAAGACGATTCAGGCTCACTAAGGCATACTAAAATATCGTCAGCAAAAAGACAGATTTTATGGTGCATCCCTCCCACCACTGGACCAACAATGGAGTCCAGCGTCCTAATCCGCTCCGCCAGGGGCTCAATAGCCAGCACAAAGATGAGGGGTGAAAGGGGGCAGCCCTGACGAGTCCCATTAGTGATATCGAATGTAGATGAATTGCAACCATTGGTGAACACCGAAGCCGAGGGCAAGGAATACAGAGCCAAAATGGAGTCGAGTATCCTACCCGCAAATCCAAAGCAGCCCAGGGTGGCCCGTAAATAGTCCCAGTGGAGCCTATCAAATGGTTTTTCTGCATCGAGAGAAAGGAGCAAGAGAAGTTCGCCTCGGGCCTGGCAACGTTCAATCAAATTGATAACCCTCCGTGTGTTATCTGACGATTGCCGTCCCAAAACAAAACCCACCTGGTCAGGGTTGATCAAACTGGACAAGAGTGGGGATATCCTATTTGCAACCATCTTAGCGAACAACTTAAGGTCAGTGTTCAGCAATGCTATTGGACGATAGTTCTGGACCACTGCAGGAGATTTACCCGGCTTTGGGATGGTAACTATCCGGGCCTCTAACATCTATTTCGGGAAACATGTGGAGTCCGAGGCTTCATTGAAAACTGACACTAAAAGTGGGGCAAGAGTAGGTTTAAAGGTTTTGTAGAAGTTAGAGGGATACCCATCTGGGCCAGGGGCCTTATTTACTGGGCAGGAATCAATGGCTGCTTCGACTTCCTCGGGCACCCAGGGCGAACTAAGGGATTCACGGGTCTGAGAATCAATAGTGGGGAGCGACAACCCCTCCAAAAACCCAGCAATATCTACCAAAGAGGGCTGAGGGGTGTCAGGATCATCTCTGAGGTTGTACAGCTGCGAGTAATATTCAGCAAACGCATTAGCTATCTCTACCGGATCGGTTACCTTAACTCCCGAAGATGTATGGATAGCATGTATGCGTTCCTTACCTCTACGTCCCCTTAGTTTACGCGCCAGCAAACGTCCCGCTCTGTTACCAAGTCTATAGTATTGTTGATTGAGTCGCTGCAAGTTACGATGAACTTCCGATAAAGCAAATGTATTCACTTTGTCTCGGGCAGCAAGGAGTCGCTTAAAGAGGGCTTTATTATCAGGGTTACTTTTATGTTCAGATTCCAGTCGGGCAGCACCTCTTTCGGCCGAGGCGTGTCTGCTTCTATACTCACGTTTGAGTCTAGCCGCTATTTGGATTGCAGAGCCTCTAACCACGGCTTTCAGAGAGCACCAATGGTTAAAAACGGTTGTATCCTTGGGACAATTAGTAGCTAGATATAAATCTAAAGATTGCTGGATGGCCTGGCGAGCCTCAGGGCGGGCTAGAAGGTACGGGCCTAGTCTCCAGGGGCCATGGGGGACCACCCTCTTATCGGCATCCCAAACTACAACAAGTGGCGAGTGATCTGACCAAGACATAGGTAATATGTCCACCTTACTGATAGCTGCTAACGTTCACTTGTCGACTAATGCTAAGTCTATTCTAGAGTACGAGCTATGTACATGGGAAAAGAAAGTGTAATCCCGTTCTGCAGGGTGTTTGGCTCTCCATACATCATACAACGCATACTCAGCCAACAATTGACCAAATTTGCCTGAGGGATCCTGGGTCGGACTGCTACGAAGAGTTCGGGTTGGACGAGAGCGATCCATATTGAGGTCCAGCACCATGTTGAAATCTCCAAGGATCAACAGGGCTCCTCTAGTATGCTCCTGGAGAATTCTACAAAAGGTTCTAAAAAATGCTATTTGTTTGGTATTAGGGGCGTAGCAAGAGACCAGAGTGGTCTCTACATTATCTAGCCGACCTACTAAAATTAAATATCTCCCGTCAGGATCTTCATATTTAGAGGACAGAACAAACGGGCAGTGTTGTGCTATAAGGAGAGCCACGCCTGCTTTCTTGGTGGGTCCATTTGCAGTATAGCAAAGGGGGTAACGTGAATTAGTGAAGAGGGGGGGGGGGTTTGACTATGAAAATGGGTCTCCTGTACCGTTACCACATGTGCCTTAAGCTTATAAAAATAATTCAAGGCTACTCTTCGTTTTTGGGGAGAGTTAAGCCCTTTGGCATTAATGGAGACTATCTAAACCATATTCAATTACAAATGGAACTGATACCTCCGATGACCAATATCTGTGCTGAGACCGATATACCTGACAGGGGGGGGGGGAACATATAAGAGAACATGAGGGGAAACATAAGAAAAGTAAAAAACAAAACAAAACTAAATTGATCTCCCATGAGATCACAACCAGTCGCCATAATGTGGCGACTGTGTAGGCTAAAGGAGGGGTTAGTGGCATAACTCCCACCCACCGCCATACTTTTTTACTATAAACCAAAGAATATAGGAACGTCTTGATAACATAAGAGCAGATGAATGCACATATGTGCACACGGAACCTTAAGAACAAACAAGGCGGAGCAAAAACGCTCCAACATGGGAACAGAACATTTACATCTAACATTAGAACCAGTCCAGCGACTCATACAGCGTGTCAAACTCTAAAACTATCCCAACAGGCCGACATTAATGTAAACAGTTATGTCCGGGGAGGCGCCAGGCACAGCACCCCAAAGAGAGGGCAACTAATAAAGCAAAATGGGAAATCAGTGAAATACTTCCAAAACATGGACACTTCTCCCGCTATACTCAGCGCCTCCCCCGACACACCACGGCCCCTCATGTAGGGGTAAAGGCAACATTGAGCCAACAAACCCCTTTATCTGGAGAGTCACTGGAGTCATAACATCAGGAACATAACAGCTATATAAGGTATCCGACCCAAAGCAGGCATCCTCACTTCACCGACGACCAGTCCTGCTGAAGTCGACGGGGGGAGGAGTCCGCAGTGGGTTCTGCGATATTCCACGATTTAAGCAACTTTTCTCCTTCATCTGCAGTAGAGATAGAGACAGTAGAGCCATCTCGGTGAATCAGCAGCTTGGTGGGGAAACCCCAGCGGTATGGGATATCAGCCTTTCTGAGGGCCGCAGTGATCTGATGAAATGATCGCCGTTTGTAGAGGGTGGTTGCAGACAGGTCACCAAAGAGTTGAAGTCCGTGAAGGGCTGAAGATGTATCAGACGTCGGTCTAGATGCTTTCAGTAAGGCCTCTTTAACATGAAAGTAGTGCATCTTCATTAGGACGTCTCTAGGTGCATCGCCTGGGGCCGCTCTGGCCTTCGGTAACCGGTGTATTCGGTCAATAAGGAAGTCTGCAGATGCAGACTTAGGCAATAAGGCTTTAAAGAGGGCCACCGCGTAATCGTGCAGACTGCTGTGTGACACCGACTCGGGGACTCCGCGTAATTTAAGATTGCTGCGACGCGATCTGTCCTCCAGATCTGTGACTTTGTCCCGTAAAAGCTTCACCTCTGCTTCTAATGCATCATGAGAGTCCAGCAGGCCGTTATGGGACCCCACGACTTCTTCCATTTTAGTTTCCAAATGGTCCGTGTGGCCACCCAGATCATCTATAGATTGTTGGCATGCCGTTAGCGTGGTACGGAACTCAGCTGCCACCTCCTCCTTAAAGCGGGACAAAAGTAGCTTCATAGTGCCCACAGTGAGGGCCTCCCCATCTCCAACCCTATCCAGGGTCGTAGCAGACGGATGTACCTCCAGTGAAGGAGGGGTCTGGGGGTCCGCTCCTTTTGTAGAGGGCCCGGCGACTTTAGAGCCAGACATTTTCGGAGATGCCTTGAAAAATGAAAGCTGCTGTGCAGGTCTTGACGGTTTGCTGCGCCTAGTAGGCATGATAAGGCCCAGAAGAAGATAGCTCAACGGTTCCAAACACGGAAGATGGAAAAATCTGAAGGCTCCACTTTCTCAGAGACTATCAAGACATCACGTAGATAATGGCAGGGGTAGGAGAAATCTCTTGGTTTACAATGGCATGAGCAGGGTTGACAGGGCTATTAGGCTAGCCATCCTCTCGAGGATGAAGAATTCCCGGCAACTCCAGGTGCAAATACAGGGGTGTATTCCCTTCACCAGGAAGGATTCCAGCCAGAGGGGGGATTAGACGGTAGGGCTGGGGACCGATTCCTTCTTATTCGCCCCTATGGTTGTGGTATGTTGGGCTTCTACCTTCAGCCCCGTATCCAACATCAAATAACTGAAGGCCGCAGGAGGCTGTGTCGATCTCCAGGCCCACCCGGCCAGCCACCCACAGCCGTGGGAGGCCACTCAGAGAGGCAGGGGCGCCACAGAACCCCCAAGCGTCTAAAGGGGAACCAGCAGGGGGGGGGGAGGTCTTCGCCGCCTACAGAGGGCAGCTCTCTCTCCAGGATATGGGAAAGCGGCGCTGACAGGTCCCAAATTCACGGGGGGGGGGGGCACCCGCAGTGAGAGCCGCTGAGCTGGGCTCCAGACAGGCCGAGGTCGGGGGGGGGGGGGGAGGGGGGGCGGTCAGATCACAGCCGCACGAGACAGGCGCCCGGCAAGAGTCTACGGGGAGGGAGGAGAGGTGTGCTGTCAGCTCGTCCGAGCAGGGTCTGCAAGTCACACTCACCCGGGGGGCCGTCGGACGTCTCCTCCGCGCTGCAGCTGTACTTCTTCCCTGTGCTCGGCACCCAAGATGGCCACCGCCCGTGTCACGGAGCGCGCTGCTTGGCCCCGATCTGGACCCGGAGCACCCCCGTCTCCCAGCAAGGGGCACTGGGCAGTCTGTAGAGGAGCCTCAGCAGGAGCAGGGCCCAGGCGGGCCTCCCAAACGTCCCGGGAGGGCAACCGCACGGCCGGTGGGTAAGTCTTGAAATTGAGGCCCCCGGCTTCGGAGCAAGGAGTAGGCCGCAATCCGCGGGAGCCAGAAAACCGGCTCCCCAACTCCGCAGCACTACTTCCTCACTGTCTCACTGATCCAGTACCGTAGCTAGAGGACACAGGGCCTAAAATAAAGCGTGGAGAGGCTAGTTTTATGTGTATAAACTCCCAGATCCCTAAGAGCTCATATGAGGTGCTGCCTTCTCACTCAGCCTCCAGGCCACGCCCCCAAAAGTGATAAGATCTTAACATGCACGAATACTTTTGTGATATATTTCATTCGCTGCCCCTGCGGATTGTTTTACGTGGGGAAGACAGTGAGACAATTTCGCGAAAGAATGGCCATGCATAGGTCGGCCATCAGAGCGGCTTTGGGGGGAGAGAGCCAGGCACAACCAGTAGCACGCCATTTTGCTAAATACAAACATAATCTATCAAGTCTGAAATATAAAATTATAGATCAGCAACCTGAAATGATACGAGGGGGCAATAGAGAGAAAATGTTGTCACAGCGTGAGGCGAGGTGGATTCATTTCCTCAACACACAGACCCCTGGGGGGTTAAATGAACAAATACCGTTGAATTGTTTCCTATAGGTCATTATAATGTCTTTTCAATATAGAGGAGCATTAGGAATGGCGGCCTGTGTATGTAGAAGGAAGGTATGGAAGTGAGGCCACTTTTACTACCGGTTGCCTATAGGAATATGTAGGTCTATATTTATTAATGTTTAAGATTTACATAGAAAGGGTATAGTGACAAGATCATTATTACTGTCAGTGCACGATAAATGTTATAACGAATAGGAGATAGAATAGGCGATATGAATAAGCCAGTAATATTGTTGATTTAATTATCCAAGGTATCATGTATAGTGGTGGTACCACAACAAATTCCACTTGATGTCATTGTTATGTGATGTTATGCACTATATCATATTTGTATATCTGTTCCCTAGGTAACCGGGGCCGGGCAGGAGGAGTGAACGCGTCTCTCAGCCGTGACGTGATGACGTCACTTGTCTCTGCTAGCGCACAGGGCTGCAGGGAGTACAGGAGGAAGTGGGCAGTGACCGGCGCGATGCGGAAGGCGGGACGGGGTCACACAGCTGAGCTGCGATGACGTCATCCATCCCCGCCAGCATACCGGACCAGGGAGGAGGGAGCACCAGGTGTGGGGTAAGGTATAAATGTTTGCTTATTGTTCATATGTGTTTGGTCTGAGGAAAGCTAGAATATAGCTGATGTTAAAGTTCCCCGTGAGTGCCACTCGTTTTACACGGAGTATAGTGGCGTGCAGCCAGGGAAGGCTCCGGGGCAGTTGAATGCGGAGACGGAGTGCCGGTTATTTGGGAATATATATATATATATAATTGTATATGTATTCCAGAGTAAATGTCCACACTCCCAATCGTCCTAGGACATCCACGAGGTGCTCCCCAAAGTACCAGTGTAAGTTACCAAATAATACCAGGTATTATGGCCACTAGGACCAAGAGAGGGCACTCACTAATCCAGTATGATATTCTGTGTTATCACAAACATGTCGACGTTTCGACCCTGCCGGGTCATTTTCAGCATGCAAGCAAGAGGCCCCCTTATAAAGCACTACAACAATGAAATATTTGTTTACTTACCGGAAGTTAATTACCTAGATGCGGGTACCGAAAACAGCCTTTAACACCACTTACTACTGTATAAGGACTCACAGAACAGACTTAAACATAACCAGCATATACGAGTACTACACACCGGTTCAAACCCATAAAGATCCTACCAAACGTCACAAAAGTACACAAGATATTCATCATTAACAAGCACATATTACAGATATTAAATATCAGCAACAAATAAACACATAAAAAATACATACACACAAGGAAAAATAATAATTAAACACACTGTACTTCTCACAAGTATATCGGAATCATCAGATTCTATTGGTCACATGATCCAACACTTTACCATCACCATACTTAGCGTATAAAGATATTAAGTGAATTGTTCTCATTCAGTCCACGAGGAGCAATGGAAGTGGAACAAAATCTCCCCCTGCCATTCTTTTCCGAAATTATTGTTTGACATCATATCGATGTAATAGAGCACGCATGGGTATGTCACAAAGTAGATCACAAACGCGCTTGTGCACGTCAGATTATGGGGGTGCTTCCGACACAGCTAAGATCAGGAACACAGACATGCGGGGGGACACCCAGCACAGAGCTAGCCTGCCACGCATGTCAGTCCCTGCCCCATCGCAGAAGTGCAAAAGCATCACACAGCGGCAATGCTTTTGCACTTCAGGAGTAGCTCCCGGCCAGCGCAGCTTTTGTGTGCTGGGTGGGAGCTACTTGTCGCTGCCCGGGACGCAGCGGCTGCATGTGATGTCATGCAGCTGCTGCGGCCCGCCCCCCCCACCCCCCCAAACGGTCTGGCCATGCCTCCGTTGGCCGGACCGCGCCCACAATACGGCACCAAACGCGGCCATGCCACCCCCTTCTGCCCAGCGACCACCTCTGCCTGTCAATCACAGCCAGTTCTTCCCGATCTCAGCCAATGTGTAGCAGTGTGTGATGGGTGCATAGTAGGATGCATTAGCAACTAGTAGGGTGCATAGTAGGATGCATTAGGAACTAGCGCAAAATCGGACCTCCTCTGTATGCTCACATAGGCGGTCTTGATCCACGTAGTTTCAACGCCGGGTCAGTTGCTAGTAGAGACCAGTGCTCTCTATAGGTATTCTTTGTCACCTGTGTGGTGTGATCATATGTACTGATATGTACCATTAGTTCATCATTGCCAACTTTCTTAGACTTCTCAATGGGATATTGAAGCGATAGTATGCTTTATTAATACACCGGTTCATCGTATTCAGTGAGTACCCTCGCTCAAGAGTGCTGTTTTTCATTTAATCAATTTGTATTTTTGCAAGATCAGGGGAGGAATTGATACAAAGTACCCAAAGAAACTGGTATATAGGGAGATTCTCTTTCAGCGTAGGAGGATGTTGACTGTTAGCTTGAAGGATTGTATTTCGATCTGTTTCGGTTTTCGATATACAGTAACATCCAAAAAGACTGAAGATGGTTAATCCATATTATAGGTAAATCTAATTGGATCATGAAGTGAATTAAGGGTATCGACCATATTAATAAAGTCACCCCTGGTGCCAGACCAAATCAAGAAAATATCATCTATAAATCTTATATATAGCATCAATTTACCCCCGTAACAGTGAAATATATGTTTAGGCTCACATATGGCCATATACAAGTTGGCATATGCTGGCGCCAAGTTGGAACCCATAGTTGTGCCATTTATTTGAGCAAAATAATCTGATTCATACATGAAGCAATTATGCTTAAGGAACAGCTCAGTAAGAGTAGTTAGAAACTCAATCGGTGGATTAGTATGTAACGCATCCCTCAAATGTTGTTGGATAGCATCAATACCATCTGAGTGCGGAATACCCATATACAGTGATTGTATATCAAGAGTAACCAGCCACACATTAGAATCAGGAAATCTAAAATCTCTTATCTTATCTAGAAAACCATATGTATCATGTATTAAACTAACAGTTTTTCACAACAAAGGCTGTAGAAATTGATCCACATACACCGAAAGAGGCTGTAATAACGACCCCCTGGCGGAAATGATGGGTCGACCAGGGGGATTATCAATTTGTGGATTTTTTTGCAATGTGTAGGTAGTTTTTTTTAGTAATAGGAACACACAACTACCCTCCTTTCCAAAGAGCAGGCTTATCAGGGACCACCAGAGGAGAGGTGGGGAATGGAAGAAAAAGAGGTCGAAAACCGAAGACCTAAGCCTTGTATTTAATTTATCTATACGTGTATTTATCAAGGACAAATTATCTTTTTTGCTCCTTGGCCTATCATTTATGCCTACTACGATACATGATTCATTTGACTGGACTATTGATAATTACCGATTTGGTTGTGAATTGGGTCTCAGGGAGCAATTTGCTGATAAGGGTTACACACATAATGATATAGCTAAGTGTAAGAAACCCAGCCAATATGATCCGGCATCACAGAATGCCAGTATAAAAACATTTTTACACATTATTAAATCTGATAAAAAAACCTAAGTATTATAATTTATCATCTGAATAGAGACAGGCTTTAAAATCTCTAAAAGAGAATAAGAATATCACCATACGTCCTGCATATAATGACGGGGCGGTGGTGGTAAAGGATTGGTACCAATGCAATCAGGAAATTAAGCGCCAATTGGCCGATAGTACTACCTATGTTAAATTAGCATTTAACCCTACAGTATCCACTAAAAAACTAATTGATAGTGTCACTGGCCTAGACTGAGGGTGTTGTGAACTTGGGGATTCTTCCGATGGTTGGGAAGAGGAACCACAACTGAGCCGGAAAAGGGGAGGCCTAATATAGGATTTCCTCATACAGGACGCTGACAGTGGAGTTTGATGAAATATTAAAGAGTTTTATTACCGGGAAAACAACTTAAAGTCAAATGACAAAAGGAATAAATGTGGGAAATGTCCAGACCCACTGAGGGGTTTTGTGAGTAGGATTAGAGATGCTGGTAACTGAGGAAACTGTGGGTGATGTTTAAAGTCACTGATAACTTATAAATAATGATAAAGGCACAGATGGATAAAGAACTTGTGAGCGGTGACAGAGACGCTGATGATGTGAAGAACTGAAGTGCAGGGGTTTTAGACGCTGTTATTTTGTAGAACTTGAGAACGGTGACTGAGACGCTGATGATATGAGGAACTGAAGTGCAGGGGTTTTAGACGCTGTTATTTTGTAGAACTTGAGAACGGTGACTGAGACGCTGATGATATGAGGAACTGAGGTGCAGGGGTTTTAGACGCTGTTAATTTGTAGAACTTGAGAACGGTGACTGAGACGCTGATGGTATGAGGAACTGAAGTGCAGGGGTTTTAGACGCTGTTAATTTGTAGAACTTGAGAACGGTGATTTAGGCCCGCAGCCACGCTGATTCCTAGGAGCACTGATGACTGGACCGCAGAGAGATATACCGGCCGCTGAGTACACTGGAACCGGTGCAGCGAACTGGCAGACTGGAAATGCCGGAGACACTGGAGTACAACTGCAGAGATCCTTGCCGGGAACAAGAGCGCTGGCATCTACGTCAGGGAAAGACGATACTCAGGCACTGAGGCTCCGTCCGGCATCAGACTTTGAATTCCCCGCCACCGCTGGATTGGCGGAGCAGTCAGATGACGTCACCCACCCCCGTCTACGTGAAGTTGGGTGTCATGGCAGCGCCCATGCCCCGGAGAACCGCCGGGAGCCGCGCCAGCCAGACGCCGGAGCCCGTGGCCCACCGAAGGCAGAGGCCGCAACACCGACCAGCAGACACGCAAGGGTAAGCGCGGCGAACGACGCCTCTGGTGTGTGACAGTACCCCCTCCTCCAGGAATGGCCCCTGGACACTTTCCAGGTTTTGTTGGATGTCTGGAATGGAACATCCGCACCAGTCGGGGAGCCGTAACTTCAGTAGCTTTGACCCAGCTCCTTTCCTCGGGGCCAAAACCTTTCCATTCCACCAAATACTGTAGATTCTTGTGAAGATAGCGAGAATCAAGAATAGCTTTGATCTCAAAGTCCATACCCTCTTCAGCCTCTGCAGAGATTGGCCTTGGGGACTTGGAATGAAACCGGTTCAAAACAAGAGGGCAAAGAAGAGAGACATGGAAGGAATTTGGTATCTGGAGATGGGAAGGCAATCCCAATTTGCAGGCAACCGGATTCAAAACTTGTAACACGGGATAAGGACCAATGAACCTTGGAGCGAACTTCATAGTGGGCACCTTTAAACGAAGATTGCGGGTAGAGAGCCATACCCTGTCACCAACCTTATATTGAGGAGCTGCCCGTCGCTTCCTATCCGCAAAGAACTTGTAGCGACCGGAAACTCTCTTGAGATTGGCATGGACTCGACTCCAGATTTGACTAAAATGCTGGAGAGTAGAGACTGCAGCAGGAACTTCTTCTGGAGGACAAATGGGTAATTCTGGAACTTGGTGATGAAATCCGTAATTAATGAAAAATGGAGACTCATCAGTCGAGGAGTGATATAAATGATTATGAGCAAACTCGGCCCAAGGCAACAACTCCACCCAATTATCTTGTGAGGGGGAGAGGTAAACACGGAGAAAAGTCTCTAGATCTTGATTGACGCGTTCAGTTTGCCCATTGGTCTGTGGATGGTAAGCAGATGAAAACTTGAGTTTTATTCGTAGGGCCGTGCAGAGGGCTCTCCAGAATCTTGCCGTAAACTGTACCCCTCGATCCGAGACTATTTCCAGAGGTAACCAGTGCAGGCGGAAGTGTTCCCAAATGAATAAAAAAGCCAACTTAGAAGCTGATGGTAATCCGGTCAACGGAACAAAATGTGCCATCTTAGAGAATCGGTCGATAATCACCCAGATGGTGTTATGACCCTTAGAGAGAGGCAGTTCAGTAACAAAATCCATAGAGATATGAGTCCAAGGCCTCTTAGGGATGGACAATGGGTGCAACAACCCCACAGGAGGCAGACGAAGAATTTTGTGCTGAGCACATTGAGGACACGAGTTGACATATTCTTGAACGTCCTTCTTCATAGTGTCCCACCAGTAAGATCTTCGTAGAAATTCCCACATCTTTTGAACTCCCGGATGGCCAGAAAACTTGGAAATGTGAGCCCACTGCAACAATCTTGGTCGAAATTTAGCTGGCACGGACATTCTTCCAGGAGGAGGACCCAACGCAGTGGGAGCCTCAGAAATAGAGACAGGACTGAGGATCAACGCCTTTTCAACGGAATTCTCCTCATCCGAAGCCATTAAGGAACGGGATAGGGCATCCGCCTTGGTGTTAAGAGTTCCAGCCCGGTACTTAATGACAAACGAAAATCCAGTAAAGAAGAGCGCCCATCTTGCTTGACGGGGATTCAAGCACTGGGCCGTCTTAAGATACAGTAAATTCTTGTGATCCGTGAAAATCGTAATTAGGTGTTTAGCCCCTTCCAAAAGATATCTCCATTCTTCTAAGGCAGATTTTATTGCCAACAGCTCTTTGTCTCCAATGGTGTAATTTAATTCAGCAGGGGAGAACTTGCGAGAATGGAAACCACATGGATGTAACTTCCCATCTGAAGCATACTGCGAAAGTACGGCACCTATGCCTACCGTAGAAGCATCAACCTCCAGAAAGAATGGTTTTAGAAAGTCTGGTTGCTGAAGTACCGGAGCGGTCATAAAGGCTGCCTTTAACTGGGCGAACGCTGCTACAGCTTCAGAGGACCAATGGCTTGGGTCAGCCCCTTTCTTGGTTAGGGCAGTAATAGGCGCCACAGTAGTAGAGAAACCCCTTATGAATTTCTGGTAGTAATTTGCGAACCCTATAAACATTTGTACTGCTTTCAAGGAAAGAGGCTGAGTCCAGTCCCGAATAGCAGAAAGTTTCTCCTGATCCATACGCAACTTCGTACCTGAAATAATGTAGCCCAGAAATGGAAAAGAGGGGACCTCAAAGGTGCATTTGGAAATCTTGCCGTAAAGATGGTTCTCTCGCAACCGAAGAAGTACCTCCTTAACTTGTATTCTGTGCTCAGTGAGATTCCTCGAAAATATCAGGATATCATCCAAATATACCACCACATTTAGGTATAACGTGTCCCGATAGACTTCATTAATGAATCCCTGAAAAACAGCGGGGGCCAAACGGCATTACCAGGTACTCATAATGCCCGTCCCTAGTATTGAAGGCCGTCTTCCATTCGCCCCCTTGTCGGATACGTATCAAGTTATAAGCTCCCCTTAAATCGAGCTTAGTGAAGACTCGAGCTCCGCGAACTCTATCGAAAAGCTCCGTGATGAGCGGCAGAGGATACTTATTCTTAATGGTGACTTCATTTAGACCACGATAATCGATACATGGCCTCAGGCCTCCGTCTTTTTTCTTCACAAAGAAGAAGCCTGCTCCCGCTGGGGAAGTAGAGGGGCAGATGTATCCCTTCTGCAGATTAGACTTGATATATTCTGACATGGCTTGAGTCTCAGGTACTGACAAAGGATAGGTACGACCTCGAGGTGGCATTTTCCCCGGAATGAGCTCAATAGGACAGTCCCAAGGTCTATGCGGTGGTAACTTATCGGCCACCTGTTCCGAGAAAACATCTGTAAACTCCCAATAAGCCTCTGGAATAAGCTCTACATCCGACTTTGACGATGCACGAAGCGGGTAGACAGGAGTAAGACAATTCGAATGACAGAATGGACTCCAAGAAATTATCTGTGTCGACCTCCAGTCGACGTGAGGGTTGTGTAACTTGAGCCAGGGAAGACCAAGGACGAGATCGTGAGACATCTCCTGAATCACAAGGAACTCCAGATGTTCTTGGTGCAAAGCTCCCACTTGCAGCTTGATTGGCATTGTATGACTTGTAATCAGAGCATTAGGAATTTGGGTACCATTAATAGCAGTTATCGTAATAGGTTGTTCGACCGACTGTAACTTCAAACCCAGATTCTGGGCACAGGAAAGGGAAATAAAATTCCCCGCAGCTCCTGAATCCAACAGTGCCTTAACGGTTTTGACTTCAGACTCATAAAACAGAGATACAGAAAGCAGACAGTCCACTGCCGGAGAAGATTGAGAAACAACCCCTAGCTTAACTTCTCCAGAACAAGCTAGGACTGCCCGTTTCCCGGGCGAGACCTTGCAAGACTTGAGGAAATGATCCGCAGCTCCACAGTAGAGGCAAAGTCTACCCTCACGCCGACGCTGACGCTCTTCTGGGGACAGCCGAGACCGATTAATCTGCATGGGTTCGTCTGGACTGGAATTGACTGTCTGCTTAGAAGGAAGAGATCGGAGTCTCAACCGGTCTGACCGACTACGTTCACCACCTCGTTCCTGCATACGAAGATCTACCTTTACACAGAGTGAGACCAACTGTTCCAAGGAATCTGGCAGATCTCTAGTAATCAACTCATCTTTTAAACGATCCGAGAGCCCGTTCCAAAAAGCAGCCCGAAGGGCATCATTATTCCAGCTCAGTTCAGAAGCTATAGTTTGAAAGTGAATTACATACTGTCCCACTGTACGAGAGCCTTGTCGAACTCGGAGCAAGTCAGCTGAGGCAGCAGTTGTCCGGCCAGGCTCGTCAAAGATCCTTCGGAACTACGTAATGAAGTTGGTATAACTAGAGACTAACGGATCTGATCGCTTCCACAACGGTGACACCCACTCCAACGCTGAACCCTCAAGCAAAGAGATGATGTATGCCACTTTGGACCGATCAGTAGGGAAGTTATGTGAGAGGAGTTCGAAGTGTACCTCACACTGATTGAGGAATCCACGGCAATTTTTCGGATTCCCATTATAACGAGGAGGAGTGGGAAGCTGAAGGCGTGACCTGGTTCCAGACAAGGAGGGAACATTGCCAGATACAACCACTGGAGCGGATACTGGAACTGGAGCTGGGACCACTGAAGCCAGCAAAGTCTGGATTTGATCCAGCCGGCCAGATAACTCCTGGAGATAATGCATCACCTGATTCTGTGCTGCTTCCTGACTATGTACTCGGGAAACCAGGTCCTGCATGGCGCTTGCCTCTGGGTTCCGATTCCACGGGTCCATGGGGCCTGAGTATACTGTCACTGGCCTAGACTGAGGGTGTTGTGAACTCGGGGATTCTTCCGATGGTTGGGAAGAGGAACCACAACTGAGCCGGAAAAGGGGAGGCCTAATATAGGATTTCCTCATACAGGACGCTGACAGTGGAGTTTGATGAAATATTGAAGAGTTTTATTGCAGGGAAAACAACTTAAAGTCAAATGACAAAAGGAATAAATGTGGGAAATGTCCAGACCCACTGAGGGGTTTTGTGAGTAGGATTAGAGATACTGGTAACTGAGGAAACTGTGGGTGATGTTTAAAGTCACTGATAACTTATAAATAATGATAAAGGCACAGATGGATAAAGAACTTGTGAGCGGTGACAGAGACGCTGATGATGTGGAGAACTGAAGTGCAGGGGTTTTAGACGCTGTTATTTTGTAGAACTTGAGAACGGTGACTGAGACGCTGATGATATGAGGAACTGAGGTGCAGGGGTTTTAGACGCTGTTAATTTGTAGAACTTGAGAACGGTGACTGAGACGCTGATGATGTGAGGAACTAAAGTGCAGGGGTTTTAGACGCTGTTATTTTGTAGAACTTGAGAACGGTGACTGAGACGCTGATGGTATGAGGAACTGAAGTGCAGGGGTTTTAGACGCTGTTAATTTGTAGAACTTGAGAACGGTGATTTAGGCCCGCAGCCACGCTGATTCCTAGGAGCACTGATGACTGGACCGCAGAGAGATATACCGGCCGCTGAGTACACTGGAACCGGTGCAGCGAACTGGCAGACTGGAAATGCCGGAGACACTGGAGTACAACTGCAGAGATCCTTGCCGGGAACAAGAGCGCTGGCATCTACATCAGGGAAAGACGATACTCAGGCACTGAGGCTCCGTCCGGCGTCAGACTTTGAATTCCCCGCCACCGCTGGATTGGCGGAGCAGTCAGATGACGTCACCCGCCCCCCGTCTACGTGAAGCCGGGTGTCATGGCGGCGCCCATGCCCCGGAGAACCGCCGGGAGCCGTGCCAGCCAGATGCCGGAGCCCGTGGCCCACCGAAGGCCGAGGCCGCAACACCGACCAGCAGACACGCAGGGGTAAGCATGGCGAACGCCGCCTCTGGTGTGTGACAGATAGTACTATTGAGATGGGTTTTCAGGCAGGGTGGATTGACAGTGACACAGCTAATTACCTGAAGGAAGAACAACCAATCACGCCCATTATCTACACACTGCCAAAGATCCACAAAGAGCCTCTTGCGGTGTATGTGGATCAATTTCTACAGCCTTTGGTGCAGAAGATTGTTAGTTTTATACGTGATACATCTGATTTTCTAGATAAGATCAGAGATTTTAGATTTCCTGATTCTAATGTAGGGGTGGGCAACATGCGGCCCGCAAACCGATTCTGCCTGGCCCGCTGTCCCCCCACCAGTGCGCAATGACAAGCGGCCCGACTGGCTGAACCGCTTGTCATTGCGCTACAGCAGCTCCGAATGACGCGGCGCCGCTGAGGAATTCCCGGTCACGTCACAGGGGCTGCTGCCCGGGATTTCCTTTCCGACATCTTAGGCGTTGGGCGGTGCGGTGGTCGGAGCCACATCAAGAAGAGTGTACCTGTGCAGCAGCCAGCGGATCTCTCATACGGGCAGCGGGAGCTGATCTCTCCAGCAGGCAGAGGATCATATGGGCAGCGGGAGCTGATCTGTCCTTGTTAAAACACCCAACGTTAGTAAAGGGATAGCTGGTGCTGCCTGCTGAGGGGGCTGGGGTGCCGAGTTGGGGGAGGAAGCAGCAACCTGTGTCCAGGGAGGGAGGGAGGGAGTCTGGTGTTTAAAAGTAGTATATGTGTCAAGGGGAGAGGAGGGGGGTGGGTAGAGACTGCTATACGAGTTCAGGGTATAGGCGGGGGATAGAGAATCTCACCCCCTCTGCCGCCAGAGCCCAGACACCACCCCCTCAGGTTACACTAAGCATCCCAACAACAGGCGCACAGTTTACAGTGCAGCGTGACCAGTGAACACCCCCTCCCCCTGATGGAGCGTGAGCCGCAGGCAATTCTGCCCGATACCCCTGCTGCCGCAGCCGCCGGAGTTTACAGTGAGCTGCGGGCAATACTGCCCGACCCACCACTTCCCATCTCCATGCTGCCGCTGCAGTTTAAAGCCATCCTCCCGATCTTGAGCTTGTGACCCGCAGGCTGTAACACCTGATCCACCCACAGCCGCAGGAGTTTACTGTGAGGCTGAGCCGTAATGCCCGGGCCCAGTGCAGCATCTTAAAGTCCAACCCACCCCAAAGATTACAGTGACCTGCAGGCTATAATGCCCGCCCCCACTCCTCCCTGCCACTGCCATAACTTAAAGTCCACCCCCACCAAAGCTGACAGAGAGCCATGTCTGTAATGCCCGATTCTCCCCCTCCCCTCAAAGTTGTGTGTAAAAGGGGGCTCTGTCTGCCGTAATGTGTAAAAAGGGGACGCTGTCTGCCGTAATGTGTAAAAGGGGGCTCTGTCTGCCGTAATGTGTAAAAAGGGTCTCTGTCTGCCGTAATGTGTAAAAAGGGGGCTCTGTCTGCCGTACTGTGTAAAAAGGGGGCTCTGTCTGCCGTACTGTGTAAAAAGGGGGCTCTGTCTGCCGTAATGTGTAAAAGGGGGCTCTGTCTGCCGTAATGTGTAAAAGGGGGACTCTGTTCGCCATAATATGTACAAGTGGACTCTACCAGTACCTGCCGTACTGTGTAAAAGAGGGCTCTACCTGCCAAAATGTGTGATAGGGGCTCTACCTGGAGTAATGTGTGCAAGTGGTGCTACTGTGCAGCGTAATTTGAATAATAGAGACTATTGTGCAGCCTAATATGAATCTGTATTATTTTGTGGCCACGCTCCTTCCCCATGAAGCCACGCCCCTATATGTTTAGCACGTACCTATGGCGGCCCTCGAATACTCATTGAAAAGTGTTAAGTGGCCCCTCAGCTGAAATAATTGCCCACCCCTGTTCTAATGTGTGGTTGGTTACTCTTGATATACAATCACTATATACAGTTATTCCGCACTCAGGTGGTATTGATGCTATCCGACAACATTTGAGGGATTTGGCACATACTATTCCACCGATTAAGTTTCTAACTACTCTTACTGAGCTGGACCTTAAGCATAATTACTTCATGTATGGATCAGATTATTTTGCTCAAATCAATGGCACAGCTATGGGTTCCAACTTGGCATATGCCAACTTGTATATGGCCATATATGAGCGTAAACATATTTCACTATTATGGGCATAAATTGATGCTATATATAAGATTTATAGATGATATTTTCTTGATTTGAATAATATATTGATTGAATAAGATTGTGATCTACTTTGTGACATGCCCATGTGTGCTCTATTACATCGGTATGACCAAACAATCATTTCGGAAAAGAATGGTAAATCACAGATATTCTATCAGATCAGCGATTGAAACTGGTGAGATAGACAAACTAGTGGCCACACGCTTTCTTCAACATGGCCACCAGGTGGCTACCTAGCGTTGTATGATTATCAATCACGTACCCAAATCGCTGAGAGGGGGAGATCGTGTTCTACTACTTAAAAAAGCTTGAATCACGATGTATTAATAGACTTGATACCATTGCTCCTTGTGGACTGAATGAGAACAATTCACTTAATATCTTTATTCACTAAGTATGGTGATGGTAAAGTGTTTGATCATGTGACCAATAGAATCTGATGATTCCGATATACTTGTGAGAAGTACAGTGTGTTTAATTGTTATTTTGCCCTGTGCATGTATTTTTTTATGTGTTTATTTGATGCTGATGTTTAATATTTGTAATATGTGCTTGTTAATGATGACTATCTTGTGTAATATTGCTATGTTTATGATTGGTCCCTCCAGGAAAAGTGCAGACTGGGAAGTAACTACTGGTTATTTACAATGAACATGTAGAATTGATGAGATAGTGATTTAAATCTGGTATGTTGTTTCTATGACAACAACTGTATGATGGTGACCAGTTCTGCGCTGTTAGAGTGTCTATGTATTCAACTGATGTATCAGAATGTGTGACTGATAAGATATTGCAGTTGCAAGTATACTACTGTATCCATGTATACAGCTATCCAGTGCAGATCTAGCACACCCTCTGACCAGTTTACCTATGTTGCTAGGCTACAACGTACTACTAGTCCCGGTATGGCTTTTTTATTCTATATACACGAAATGTGTTAATTGATCAAATTGATATCTGTTGTGATTAACATCTAGTGATAGTATATGGTGGTGACTGGACACTGCTGTTTGTTTACTTTGTGGTCACTTAAGAGCGATAGTAGCGGCAGATCTTGTATGTAACTATAGGGTAGCCACGACTTCCGGTATATGGACTGCGGATGTGGTGTGGTGGAACGCATGTGACGCATTTCCACCCACCACTTCCGGTAATTAAACAATTATTCCATTGTTGTAGTGCTTTATAAGGGGGCCCGGGAGGCTATGTTAGTGTTCCTCTTGCTTGCATGCTGAGCGGTTGTTCCATATGGCTGTCTTGAAAATGACCAGGCAGGGTCAAAAAGTGGACACGTTTGTGATGACACAGATGAGTTATTAAATTCTTTATTATCATACTGGATTGGTGAGTGCCCTCTATTGGTCCTAGTGGCCTTATAACCTGATATATATATATATAGGTATGCACAAGATGTCCGGCACTCCAATAATAATTATATCACGCCCGGTGCCCTCCCAGCCATGTAGAAATGAATAGAAGATGATAATAGGCGGCACTCACAGCATTGTAGAAACTGGTAAATAAACTGCCATACTCCGTGATGATAGATCAACGTTTCAATTTCATTATAAATTGTCGTCAGGATATATATGTGTGTATGTGTAGCAGATAGCTGGATAAATAGTACCCCGGTGCCTTCCACGTTCTGCTGGAACAGCAGAATACACATAGCCTTGGATGTAGTGGCACTCAAAGGGTCTTGAAATCAAAGCCGGTGAAATAAGGCGACTTACGCCATGCAGCACGCTAACATTTCAGTTTACTTTTAAACTATCGTCAGAACTTTGTCACCTTATTTCACCCGCTTTTATTTCAAGACCCTTTTGAGTGCCACTACATCCAAGGCTATAGATATTATATATAATCAGTAATCAGGCACACTATAGTATATAATTGTAACATTTTACTGGAGGAGGACAGGAGGCTGGAGGTGGAGCAATCAGTGGTGACTGATGGCCCAGCCCTGCAAATGCTTATGGGGGGCAACTCCGCTGGCGGCTATCTTTCATTCAGCTTTCACAGTTAGCGCTGCTCAGCTCTGGTGAGGGCAGTCTGTCTGCATTGGGGATCACGGGCAGTCACTGAGGGTTTTACTGGACCAGCCAAACAGAATCTGGTCCGGCATCCCGGCATGCCAATCCCCCCCTGTAACACTGCAAAAAGGGGGGAGAAAATTGCTGCGCTTGTGTCTACCAATTAGGCTGATCTTATGTCCTAAATCTGGAGTTAATAATGTCAAAAGTACGTTCGCCTCTATAAGGAGTTGTGTGATACTCCTAAACCTAGATATCAGAAAAAAGAATTAATAGAGGCGCTCATTTCATTTTGACATCGTGAAGTCCTATATTCTTTCACATCCAAGGAGTCAGATGAAAACAGAATAAATATTTATTATCAAAATAAATCAATAAAAAATTTGTTTATAACAAGCTCATATCTAAAATACAATTCATAATCCCTGTCCTCACTAGATTGCCGCTTATATAAAGATTTGAAGCTCACATAAATTGCATAAATTATTCCAACAGCCCTGAAAGCAATAAAACAAACTAAATAGCTGACGGCAGTCCAAATGTAACAAGCTGTTACAATGCTTATAAGACACTGTTGCCAAACTGCTGTATAAAGATGTGTAGCTGTTAAATGAAACACAGTTATTGAATATGAAGAAGAAAGCTGGAGGCAGTTGTGTGCTTTAAATTATTCAGCTATGATGTGAGTCGCCTCAAAGTTCAGAAAGCCGGTATATAGGTAGCTATAGATTGTAATGTTACCTCTCCAATAGGGCTAGTGGACCCGAGCGTCCTCGGGTAAATCCAAAGAGCCCAATTAGTTGTAGACAGGGAGAGTTCGGAGCTGTTTGTCCGTGCTGATCAGGATCCCACTGCTATTGATCAGTTTCCCTGGGCGTGCACCGCCCGTTGCAATTGTGAGGGAAGGCAGATGTGCGGCTGGTTGATTGAAAGCCGCCACGGGGATCCGGCTGTATGTTGGTTTGAAGCGTGATCATGGATATATACATGTATGTATGTGTGCATACACATATGTACATGTGTGTGTGTATATATATGTGCATATGTGATGCATATGTATGAGACTGTGCTACTACATGACCTAGGTTGGCTCCCTATTGTTATTGTTATCTCTATTATCCCATACCAATACATTACAATGATCCCCATATTACTTATCAATTTACAATTTCTTTCCCTGCCTATATACTATTTGCTATGAATTAGCTATATCTGTAATCACACAGATTTAGCACCTATCATCTTATTAATGTTAATTAATATATTAATCAAATTAACAATTATAACTCATTAGAATAAATTAAGATAAATAGGATGAAATTAAGAAACATTATATAAAAAAACTTTTTTCTATCCAATTTATCAGAAAAAGGTTTCACCCTACACAATAATTAAATGGAATATCCCAATTCGTTATTGAATTATTTTAAAAATATTCTAACTGATTAATTAATTCATTAAATAACCAATCTAGTTAACTCTCTTTTCTTATTAAGTTATCCGTTAGAAAAACTAAGGTTATTGATTAATATCTTGATTGCATCAACCAATATAGTGGTTATCCCTAAAGTCACTGTTTATAAGTAAAAGAAACAGACTACTTTATGTTAATTGAACTACCATACTACTCATTATTGATAATTAATGAATTAACTACGCCCGGCTAATGCTTTAAATAGAGGCTGTCAGGACACTGCGAATGTCCGACTGAATAAGCTCATTGCGAAACGTACGTCCGGAGAGGGCGGCTAGGCTACGTGCAGCGCACACGTGAGCCGCCGCTCGGCAGCAGTCACTAGCGGCTGGGCAGAAGCCGCTTTCCGCAGCGTGTCCACACAGTCCGCTCACCGCCGCTCACACTCACATGGGCAGCGCTACATGTCAGCAGCGCTTATCAGATCCCTTGAAAGCAGCAAGACAGAACACCCTTAATAGCGGGTCTTGAAAGGAATAATCACTCTGAGCTATTTGAGGTATTTCAGTTGACCCTCTCATCCACTGTAATTTCCCACTCTCTCCCTGCAATGTGATTACACACCAGGGAGCCAGTGGCGTAACTACTGCCCCCGCAGCCCTCGCGGTGGCTTGGGGGCGAGGGGCTGCGGGGGCGCCACTGATTTACAGCAGACTGACATGCGGACGAGCGTCCGCATGTCAGTCTGCAGTCTCCTTCCCTCCGCCACTTTTTGGATTGACACAGAGGGCACAGCGTGCCTCCCTGTGTCCCTCCTGCTGCATCATCTCCGGCGGCCGCGGGTCTAATAGGGGAAAGTGCCGTCCGTGAGCTCTAATTGGCTCACGAACCGGCACTTCCCCCTATTAGACCCGCGGCCGCCGGTGATGATGCAGCAGGAGGGACACAGGAGAGGTGAGCTGTGCCCTCCGTGTCCCTCCAAAAAGCGGGGGGGGGGGGGGATATCTGGCACTGGGGGGAATATCTGGCACTGGGGCATATATGGCACTGGGGGGGAATATCTGGCACTGGGGGCATATATGGCACTGGGGGGGGAATATCTGGCACTGGGGGGAATATCTGGCACTGGGGGGTATATCTGGCACTGGGGCATATATGGCACTGGGGGGGAATATCTGGCACTGGGGGCATATATGGCACTGGGGGGGAATATCTGGCACTGGGGGGAATATCTGGCACTGGGGCATATATGGCACTGGGGGGAATATCTGGCACTGGGGCATATATGGCACTGGGGGGGAATATCTGGCACTGGGGGCATATATGGCACTGGGGGGGAATATCTGGCACTGGGGGGAATATCTGGCACTGGGGCATATATGGCACTGGGGGAAATATCTGGCACTGGGGCATATATGGCACTTGGGGGGAATATCTGGCACTGGGGGCATATATGGCACTGGGGGGGAATATCTGGCACTGGGGGCATATATGGCACGGGGGGAATATCTGGCACTGGGGGCATATATGGCACTGGGGGGGAATATCTGGCACTGGGGGCATATGTAGCACTGGGGGCATATTTGGCACTGGGGGGGAATATATGGCACTGTGGGCATATGTGGCACTGGGGGGGAATATCGCACTGGGGGCATATATGGCACTGGGGGGGAATATCTGGCACTGGGGGCATATATGGCACGGGGGGGAATATCTGGCACTGGGGGCATATATGGCACTGGGGGGGAATATCTGGCACTGGGGGCATATATGGCACTGGGGGGAATATATGGCACTGGGGGCATATCTGGCACTGGGGGCATATGTGGCACTGGGGGGGAATATCTGGCACTGGGGGCATATATGGCACGGGGGGAATATCTGGCACTGGGGGCATATATGGCACTGGGGGCATATATGGCACTGGGGGGGAATATCTGGCACTGGGGGCATATATGGCACTGGGGGGAATATATGGCACTGGGGGCATATCTGGCACTGGGGGCATATGTGGCACTGGGGGGGAATATCTGGCACTGGGGGCATATGTGGCACTGGGGGGGTATATGTGTACCTGGCACATGGGGGGGGCTATATTTGGCACTGGGGCATGTGAGTACCTGGCACCGTGGGGGAATATCTGGCACTGGGGACATATGTAGCACTGGGAGCACAGCCCTAGCAACAAGGACTAACTCCTAGCAACGAGCATGACACCCAGTGCATGAAACACCTGGCAACGAGCATGACACCCAGTGCATGACACACCTGGCAACGAGCATGACACCCAGTGCATGAAACCCCTGGCAACGAGCATGACACCCTGAGCATGAAAACCCCTGGCACCGTGCATGGAACCAAGAGCATGAAACCCCTGGCAACGAGCATGACACCCAGTGCATGAAACCCCTGACAACGAGCAGGTAATTGAAAAGTAATTAGAAGCCTTACTGTAGGACTTAATGTGTAATGGGCATTACGGTGTGTGGCATAACGTATCACGGACATTGCGGTGTGTGTCATAATGTGTCACAGGCATTACGGTGTATGGTATACTATATCGCGGGCATTGTGATATGTGGTATAATGTCTCAGGGTCATTGCAGTGTGTGGCATAATGTATCACGGACATTGCGGTGTGTGTCATAATGTGTCACAGACATTGTATGTGCTATAATGTATCAGGGGCATTGCAGTGTGTAGCATAATGTATAACGGGCATTGCGATTCCTGTCATAATGTGTCACAGGCATTACGGTGTGTGGCATAATGTGTCACAGGCATTACGTTGTGTGGCATAATGTGTCGGGGGCATTACAGTGTGTGCATATTGTGTCATGTGCATTATTGTGTGCGGCATAATGTCTAAGGGCCATTGCAGTATGTGGCATAATGTATACTAGGAATTACTATAAGGAGGAAAAATGACAAATAATGTAAGGGGCATGAATCAGGATTATTTTTCTTTCCTGTGGTGGCCAACGTATGGGTGTGCAGGTTGCAAAACTGGGGTATAAGGTAGTCTTTTCCTGCAATGCCACGCCCCTTTATGCGAAACCACGCCCATTCCAACGAAACCACGCCCCTTTTTGGCGCGCACGCCTTCGGCGCGCGCATATTTATCCCTTTCTTGCTCCCAATTATGGAGCATGAAGGGGGGGGGGGGGCGCCGAAGAATTTTTTGGCTTGGGGGAGAAAAATTTCTAGTTACGCCACTGCAGGGAGCTGTTTGGGTCTGTCAGAGGACAGCAGAAGTCGACGCTACTTTTCCTATATTCTGTCCCAGTGTGTGAATTTATCCTGCTCTCATTATGCCCATTCACTGCCATTTTTGACACATGGGCTAACAGCAGAAGGGATAAGTCACGTATACACTGTGATATACTGCACAACTCCTTGGTACTTTCCCATGAACAGCATTGCTCTATAATTAGTACTACAAAGGGAAAATGTCTCTCCAAATATGTTACTAACTGTTTTTCATTGATATAATTTCCCCCATTTGTGGGCACAATAAGAACTAATGATGCCTTGATTTTTTTGGGTGTATAGCTGAGAGTGCTATCATTATGGTTTAAAGGCTTTTTCTTTATTACCATTATTGCAACCACTCTGTGGAACATGAATTAAGGAGTCATGCTCTCCTCGTATACAACTGAAAGTGTTACCATTGTGGCTGAACGGTCTTTTACTCTTGCTACTATTATTACTACCACTCTGTTGAAGTTGCTACATAATATGTAGTTTTCCCCACATATTGCAGCTACAACTATTCATTCTGGCAAAATTACAAAAATTGTATCTTTTTGTATAAAAAGGATTATGAGACATAATATCTGTAGACCAACCTTTTCTGTTACAATTGTTGCTTTCAAAAGGGTTACGAGACACAACACCTGTAGATCAACCCTTTCTGTTGCAATTATTGCTTTCAAACCAGTGAGACACCTGGATAAGCAGGCTGCCCATATGAATTGATGAATTGTTATGAAAGAAAAAAACAAAAGTATATACAGATATGTCCACTTACATTTTTGCTGTTTTGCTAAATATGGCACAACATGCAAAACACGGCTAAGTGTTTTTCACGGGTAACAAGTGGATAGATTTTAAAATTATTATTTGCCATGATAGAAGTAACATATTAAAGAAGCAAATTAAGAAAAATCACAAGGCATGGCTAAAACTCTGAGTCTATGGCATGCAAAACTGTGCCAGACATGGCGGGATATAGCAAAGATGTATGTGGACACATCTGTATACCTCTCATGCCGTTTCATGTGACTGCTGCCACGTAACCAGTGTATTTCTGAGAAAAGACACATGTGACTTATACTACAAAATCCATTGAGGATCCCATATATATTATTATAACATCAATGTGTCAGTATATAACCTCATTCTGAAATGCACTGTCCACAATTTGTTGGAAATGTAAGTATTATATTCTCGTACTGAGCTATTTAATATTTAATATTCAGTTCCTACAATTAATAAGTTTTATTAAAATTTAATAAGGAGTACTGATTATTAATTTACTCCTTTAAGGAATATACATGCATATATATATAAAAAGCATTATTCCTTTTTTCACAAATACCATTGTTTAATACTGTTACACTTTTTTTAAAGAAAATATTTAATAAAAGTTATGTTTTCATTAACTAATTTTTCAAATTCAACAAAAGAGTGCACCACAAAGAAAGCCTTCTTGGAGCAGGTCTTTCTTATTACCTGCTCATTAGCTCAAATTCTACATTGTAATTTGCTTTCTGGTGCACCTCCAGCATAAATAGAATACAGAGTATCTTACTGGAAATATCTTTCTAAAAATTGCTGGTTAATAAATCTGTGACTGAATCACATCCTGTGCATAATCTACCCAGGGCTCACCCCCTATTTGTTGTAAAACTTTGACTGTTCCAGGATGCACTGGGGCCTCCTGTGTAACCCCGCATCCAGGAACTGAGAGCTCAGTTTCATTAACCAGTCCAATGCAGGAGAAGGTAAAAGAGAAGGCAGATGTTAGTCACATAGAACCACAATCTCACAACAGGAGAGGGTACCAGCGGCTAATGTCATACAACCCAAAGAAGCTAGGTGCATCAGGGTGGGCGCCCTGTGGAACCCAGTGTACCACGCAGAAAGAGAGTTAACCATGGTAGGTCTACCATAACTCTCCTTTTCTGCATCGGGGTACACTGTGCTCCACAGGGAAAACATCGGGGATGTCCTAAAGCAGTTCCTCAAGTGGGTAAGAGAACCCAGCGCCCAAATTAAACATCCTGGGAGGTGGAAGTATGAAAGGCATAGAACCTAATGAACGTGTTCACTCAGGACCACGTAGCCGCCTTGCACAATTGTTCTGGGGACGCACTATGGCGGGCCACCCAAGAAGGTTCAACAGACCGAGTAGAATGGGCTTTAACTGCAGCAGGAGCTGGGAGTCCAGCCTGCGCGTAAGCTTGTGCAATCACCATTCTAATCCATCTTGCCAAGCAGGGGTGTATCTTCCTATTGGCCAGAATGGCACTTGCCAGGGGCGCCGGCCAAAGGGGGGGGGGGCGCCGCCTGGCAGTGCCACCCGTACCAGGGGGTAGAGTGACATAGTAGTTCTCACTGAGTACATCCCTTAGCAGTGCTCATCCACTGCCGGACTCTCAGAAGCGTATTGCAGTCTGACACTCTCTGTGGCTACAGTCACAATGATAGTGAATATAGCCGGGGAGTGGAGCACTTCCAGTTATGGGGAGGGGCGAGGCACCTCCTCTTCCTCATCCACTCTCCTTCTCATTGGTCCCACTCGGTCTGTCACCAAACACCAGCCACTACAATCAGCACCAGTCAGCAGTGCAGCATGAGCATACCTGTACATTTTCTGCGGTACCGTAGCTGCACTGCATGGTCTATCCTGGCAGTCTGGATCACAGGTTACAAAGAGCTCTGTATGGAGAGGTATCTAGACCAGTGACTGCCTGTCCAGCTGTGTTGAGACTATAAATCCCAGCACACCTTGTCAACTGGATTTGCTGGGACATGTATTGCCATCACACCTAGGGAGGGGTTTTTAACTGTATGTATGTGTGCATATAGCCCCTCGATGTCCCTGTCCACATCCTCCTTGTAATGCCCCCTCAGTGTCCCTGCCCGCCCCATCCATGCAACTGCCCCTCAGGGGCTAACCGCACTGTTGTCAGAACACGAAATATAAGCCTCAAATGGCTCCACAATCAATCCAGCAGCATCAGGACGTGGGCTGAGACAGTCCAGGCATGTCTAATGTATCCCCTGCTGTCTCCTCCCACTCCATGACACTGGTAACTAAGCTAAACAAACCAGGTGTCATGCATAGCAATGGCTCCGGAGCGCGGCAAAACGTGCGGCGAGTGGTCTCAGAAGCCTGGCTAGTAAATGGCATGCTGATAGTGAGGGGAATTGCAAGGACGCTGTATATCAAAACAGAGGTGAATGAAATGAAGTGATGTGTTTAAAAAAGTAAAAGGAATAGTGTTGAAGCTCATCAGAACAGGATTCCCTGAAAGTGCTGGCTAGAAAGTGCAGGGTGCAAAAAGCAGGAAGGAATGACAGGTCTAATAGAAATAATAGCAGGTGACACAAGGACAACCCTCAAAACAACCTACTGCAAAGCAATGCCCACTTGTTACGGCAATCAATATAAATAAGAATATATGTGCAAAAAGAATCCAAACTGCCCTATTAGGGAGAAAACCTACAGAATGCACAATTTACGCTGCCTTGTGGTATTAAGTGAGTGATGTACAGCACCCAGTATTCCCAGATCGTCACCGATATTGGTACTGACTGGGCCCAACACTGCTTAGTTTCCAAGATCAGCCGGAATTGGACATTTGCCAGTGTGGTATGGCTGTAAATATCACTAGACCAACATATGTTGTCTACTGGGGAATCCCATATAGGCAGCTGGAATCTGATACTGCTAAATACAACACCAAAGATGGACAATAAGCTGCACATAGTGAGCAAGAGAGGGTCTGCATGGTGGATGTTGAAAGCAAGGGTGAAAGGAAAGGTGTTACTGCTAGTGAAGTGGGGACCTGTCAGGATCAAGTCTCTAGATATATAAAGACACATGGCGGTGTCTGACAGCACATAGCATGCAAAGAACATCAATGACAGGACACACAGCGGTGTCTTGGAAAATTAAACCAAACAGCGGAATGCAGAGTCCAACAAAAAGTCACTATAATATGTCACAGGAAACAACCTAAACGAAAATCTTCATTGAGGCCAATCGGAGTAAGGCAATTAAGTCTGTGTATCCATTGTAGTTCTCGTTGTAGCAAAATTCTGTCCCGATCACCCCCACATTGTAGGGGCAGTATGTGATCAATGATACAACATTTGAGCTGGTTAACAGTATGATGTGCATCCTTGAAGTGTCTTGCGACCGGTAAGTTAGTAAAGTCTTTTGAGGTGTCTGTAGCAATTAGGAACTTCTTGATAGATGAGCGGTGTTGGCTGAGCCGTTCTTTCATCATTCTACTAGTCTTGCCGACATACAGACGGTTGCATGGGCATCTCAAAATGTAAACAACAAATCTACTGTTACAGTCCAGCCTATATTTGATGGAATATTCCCTCCCATCAGTGGGATTTTTGAAGCAATTGCCTATTATCAGAAGAGAGCAATTCGAACATCCTGTACACTTAAATACTCCCGGTTTGGTGGTAAGCCAATAGGACACCTGTCTAGGTTTCCGCTGTGAAAAGTCTGTCTTGACCAAAAGGTCCTTGAGATTCGGTCCTCGTCTGTAAGCAAATCTTGGTATTAGAGATAAGTCTTTTTTCAATGTCGGATCACTGGAGATCAAATGCCAATGTTCCCTGATGCGGTTACGTATAAAGGCTGATGCCGTGGTGAACATACTGGAAAAATTGATCGTATCCCGATCTTTATTGGTAGGATCAGTTTTCACATGTAGAAGTTCAGTTCTGTTAAGTTTCTCAATCCGCGATAAAGCATTATTGATTTCATTCTTGGAGTATCCTCTGTTCAAGAATCTCTGGCACATAGATTCCAAAGCTCCTGGTAATTCCGTTGTATTAAAGGTGATGCGTATCAGAGTCCTTACTGTAGATTGAAGTTAGCAATGTATTATTCTCCTTTATGATGGTCACATCCCAAAAATTAATTTGTGTTTTACTGAAGGTCAAACTGAATCTGATGGTTCCAGGGAGGGCGTTGAGTTCATTAATGAATTCCAAAAGATGTTCTTCTCTGCCTTGCCAAATAAAAAATAAATCATTGATGTATCATACATAAAATGCTAAAAAGTGACAAAAACGTGAATTACCAATGAAGTGCACCTGCTCATATGCTGCCATAAATATGTTGGCATAAGAGGGCGCCATGTTTACCAAAAAAGCCAAGCCTATTTGACCTACTTTTTGTTGGACTCTGCATTCCGTTGTTTGATTTAATTTTCTTAGACACCGCCGTGTGTCCTGTCATTGATGTTCTTTGCATGCTATGTGCTGTCAGACACCGCCGTGTGTCTTTATATATCTAGAGACTCGATCCTGACAGGTTCCCACTTCACTAGCAGTGACACCTTTCCTTTCACCCTCGCTTTCAACATCCACCATGCAGACCCTCTCTTGCTCACTATGTGCAGTTTATTGTCCATCTTTGGTGTTGTATTTAGCAGTATCAGATTCCAGCTGCCTATATGGGATTCCCCAGTAGACAACATATGTTGGTCTAGTGATATTTACAGCCATACCACACTGGCAAATGTCCAATTCCGGCTGATCTTGGAAACTAAGCAGTGTTGGGCCCAGTCAGTACCAGTATCGGTGACGATCTGGGAATACTGGGTGCTGTACATCACTCACTTAATACCACAAGGCAGCGTACATTGTGCATTCTGTGGGTTTTCTCCCCAATAGGGCAGTTTGGATTCTTTTTGCACATATATTCTTATTTATATTGATTGCCGTAACAAGTGGGCATTGCTTTGCAGTAGGGTGTTTTGAGTGTTTTAGGGTGTTCCTTGTGTCACCTGCTATTATTTCTATTAGACCTTTCATTCCTACCTGCTTTTTGCACCCTGCACTTTATAGCCAGCACTTTCAGGGAATCCTGTTCTGCTGAGCTCCAGCACTATTCCTTTTACTTTTTTAAACACATCACTTAATTTCATTCACCTCTGTTTTGATATACAGCGTCCTTGCAATTCCCCTCACTATCAGGATGCCATTTAATAGTCAGGCTGCTGAGACCACTCGCCGCATATATATAAGATATGTGCGGCGGGCAATTTTTGTGTTTTATGTTTTGGATCTGGATCCCCGCTCGTGTTTTGGATCTGGATTGGTTTTGCCAAAACCATCCTTTCGGGTTTTGGTTTTGGATCTGGATGATTTAAAAAAAAAAAAAAAAAACACAGCAAAAATCACAGATTTTGGGGGTAATTTTGATCCTACGGTATTATTAACCTCAATAACATTAATTTCCACTCATTTCCAGTCTATTCTGAACATCTCACACCTCACAATATTGTTTTTAGGCCAAAAGGTTGCACTGAGGTCACTGGATGAGTAAGCTATGCAACACAAGTGTGCGGCACAAACACCTGGCCTATCTAGGAGTGGTATTGCTGTGTCAGACAGGATGGCAGTTTTAAAAACTAGGCCCCAAACAGCACATCATGCAAAGAAAAAAAAAGAGGTGCACCGAGGTTGCTGGGTGACTAAGCTAAGCGACACAAGTGTGCGGCACAAACACCTGGCCCATATAGGAGTGGCACTGCAGTTTCAGACAGTATGGCACTTTTAAAAACAAGGCCCCAAACAGCACATTATGCAAAGAAGAAAAAGAGGTGCAATGAGTTGCAATGAGTGGCACGCAGTGGCTGAATGTCAAGTGGCCCGCAATTTTTCAGGCCACAGAAAGCATCTCCTGCACACCCCTGTCATTTTTCCAAAAATTGTGACCACCAAATTAGTTGTATGTGCAAAACATGGAACGTGCTGGAATTTTCCCAGATGTAATGCACGCACAATATTGGTGGACTTATACGGCAGTACCCCTGGACTTATACGGCAGCACCACTGGACTGGACTTATACGGCAGCATCACTGGACTTATACGGCAGCACCACTGGACTGGACTTATACAGGCTGTACCTCTGGACTTATACAGCAGTACCCCTGGACTTATACAGCAGTACCGCTGGACTTCTACGGCAGCACCACTGGACTTATACGGCAGCACCACTGAACTGGACTTATACGGCAGCACCACTGGACTTATACGGCAGCACCACTAGACTGGACTTATACTGCAGTACCCCTGGACTTATACGGCAGTACCCCTGAACTTATAGAGCAGTTCCGCTGGACTTCTAAGGAAGTACCCCTGGACTTATACGGCAGCACCACTGGTCTTATACGGCAGCACCACTGGACTGGACTTATACGGCAGCACCACTGGACTTATACGGCAGCATAACTGGACTGGACTTATACAGCAGTACCCCTGGACTTATACGGCAGAACCTCTGGACTTATACTACAGCACCACTGTACTGGACTTGTATGGCAGCACCACTGGACTGGACTTATTCAGCAGTACCCCTAGACTTATACGGCAGCACCACTGGACTTATACAGCAGTATCACCGGACTGGATTTATACGGCAGCACCCCTGGACTTATATGGCACTACCACTGGACTGGACTTATACGGCAGTACCACTGGACTGGACTTATACTGCAGTACCCCTGGACTTATACGGCAGTACCCTTGGACTTATACAGCAGTACCCCTGGCATTCTAAGGCAGTACCCCTGGACTTATACGGAAGCACCACTGGTCTTATACGGTAGCACCACTGGACTGGACTTATACGGCAGCACCACTGGACTTATATGGCAGCATAACTGGACTGTACTTATACAGCAGTACCCCTGGACTTATATGGCAGTACCCCTGGACTTATACGGCAGTACCCCTCGACTTATACAGCAGTACCGCTGGACTTCTACGGCATTACCCGTGGACTTATACAGCAGTACCCCTGGACTTATACGGCAGTACCCCCGGACTTATACAGCAGTACCCCTGGACTTATACGGCAGAACCTCTGGACTTATACTACAGCACCACTGGACTGGACTTATATGGACTTATATGGCAGCACCACTGGACTGGACTTATTCAGCAGTACCACTGGACTTATACGGAAGTACCTTGAAGTGTCTTGCGATCGGTAAGTTAGTAAAGTCTTTTGAGGTGTCTGTAGCAATTAGGCACTTCTTGATAGATGAGCGGTGTTGGCTGAGCCGTTCTTTCATCATTCTACTAGTCTTGCCGACATACAGACAATTGCATGGACTTATACGGCAGTACCCTTGGACTTATACAGCAGTACCGCTGGCCTTCTAAGGCAGTACCCCTGGACTTATACGGAAGCACCACTGGTCTTATACGGCAGCACCACTGGACTGGACTTATACGGCAGCACCACTGGACTTATATGGCAGCATAACTGGACTGGACTTATACAGCAGTACCCCTGGACTTATACGGCAGTACCCCTCGACTTATACAGCAGTACCGCTGGATTTCTACGGCATTACCCATGGATTTATACAGCAGTACCACTGGACTTATAGGCAGTATCCCGGACTTATACAGCAGTACCCCTGGACTTATACGGCAGAACCTCTAGACTTATACTACAGCACCACTGGACTGGACTTATATGGCAGCACTACTGGACTGGACTTATTCAGCAGTACCCCTAGACTTATACGGCAGCACCACTGGACTTATACGGAAGTACCTTGAAGTGTCTTGCGACCGGTAAGTTAGTAAAGTCTTTTGAGGTGTCTGTAGCAATTAGGAACTTCTTGATAGATGAGCGGTGTTGGCTGAGCCGTTCTTTCATCATTCTACTAGTCTTGCCGACATACAGACAGTTGCATGGGCATCTCAAAATGTAAACAACAAATCTACTGTTACAGTCCAGCCTATATTTGATGGAATATTCCCTCCCATCAGTGGGATTTTTGAAGCGATTGCCTATTATCAGAAGAGAGCAATTCGAACATCCTGTACACTTAAATACTCCCGGTTTGGTGGTAAGCCAATAGGACATCTGTCTAGGTTTCCGCTGTGAAAAGTCTGTCTTGACCAAAAGGTCCTTGAGATTCGGTCCTCGTCTATAAGCAAATCTTGGTATTAGAGATAAAACTTTTTTCAATGTCAGATCACTGGAGATCAAATGCCAATGTTCCCTGATGCGGTTACGTATAAAGGCTGATGCCGTGGTGAACATACTGGAAAAATTGATCCTATCCCAATCTTTATTGGTAGGATCAGTTTTCACATGTAGAAGTTCAGTTCTGTTAAGTTTCTCAATCCGCGATAAAGCATTATTGATTTCATTCTTGGATTATCCTCTGTTCAAGAATCTCTGGCACATAGATTCCAAAGCTCCTGGTAATTCCGTTGTATTAGAGGTGATGCGTATCACCCTCAGCAGTTGAGAGAAAGGCAAGCCCTTTTTCAAAGGCGCTGGATGAAAACTGGAGTGGATTTATACGGCAGCACCCCTGGATTTATACAGCACTACCACTGGACTGGACTTATATGGCAGTACCACTGGACTGGACTTATACGACAGTACTCCTGGACTTATATGGCAGTACCCCTGGTGGCAGCACCGCTGGACTGGACTTATATGGCAGTACCCCTGGACTTATACGGCAGCACCACTGGACTGGACCTATATGACAGTACCCCTGTACTTATACAGCAGCACCACTGGATTTATACGGCAGTACCCCTGGACTTATTCGGCAGCACCACTGGACTTATATGGCACTACCACTGCACTGGACTTATACAGCAATACCACTGGACTGGACTTATACAACAGTACCTCAGGACTTTTACGGCAGCATCACTGGACTGGATTATACGGCACTACCCATGGACATAGATGACAGCACCACTGGACTGGACTTATATGGCAGTCCTCCTGGACTTATACGGCAGCACCACGGGACTGGACTTATACAGGCAGTACCCCTGGACTTATACAGCAGTACCGTTGGACTTCTACGGCAGCACCATTGGATTTATACGGCAGCACCACTGAACTGGATTTATACGGCAGCACCACTGGACTTATACGGCAGCACCACTGGACTGGACTTATACTGCAGTACCCCTGGACTTATAGAGCAGTACCTCTGGACTTCTAAGGCAGTACCCCTGGACTTATACGGCAGCACCACTGGTCTTATACGGCAGCACCGCTGGACTGGACTTATATGGCAGCACCACTGGACTTATACGGCAGCATAACTGGACTGGACTTATACGGCAGTACCCCTGGACTTATACGGCAGTACCCCTGGACTTATAAGGCAGTACCCCTGGACTTATACAGCAGTACCACTAAACTTCTACGGCAGTACCCCTGGACTTATACGGCAGTACCCCTGGATTTATACAGCAGTACCCCTGGACTTCTACGGCAGTACCCCTGGACTTATACAGCAGTACCACTGGACTTATATGGCAGTACCCCCGGACTTATACAGCAGTACCCCTGGACTTATATGGCAAAACCTCTGGACTTATAATACAGCACCACTGGACTGGACTTATATGGCAGCACCACTGGACTGGACTTATTCAGCAGTACCCCTAGACTTATAAGGCAGCATCACTGTACTTTTACGGCAGTACCATCGGACTGGATTTATACGGCAGCACCCCTGGACTTATACGGCACTACCACTGGACTGGACTTATACGGCAGTACCACTGGACTGGACTTATACGACAGTACTCCTGGACTTATATGGCAGTACCCCTGGACTTATATGGCAGCACCGCTGGACTGGACTTATATGGCAGTACCCCTGGACTTATACGGCAACACCACTGGACTGGACCTATATGGCAGTACCCATATAATTATATGGCAGCACCACTGGATTTATACGGCAGTACCCCTGGACTTATTCGGCAGTACCACTGGACTTATACGGCACTACCACTGGACTGGACTTATACAGCAATACCACTGGACTGGACTTATACAACAGTACCACTGGACTTTTACGGCAGCACCACTGGACTGGATTATATGGCAATACCCCTGGACATACATGACAGCACCACTGGACTGGACTTATATGACAGAACCCCTGGACTTATACGGCACTACCACTGGACTGGAATTATACGTCAGTACCACAGGACTGGACTTATACGGCAGTACCCCATGACTTATTCGTCAGTACCACTGGACTTATACGGCACTACCACTGGAGTGGACTTATACGGCAGTACCCATGGACTGGACTTATGCAGCAGTAGACCTGGACTTGTACAGCAGCACCACTAGACTGGACTTATATGGCAGTACTCCTGGACTGTACTTATACAGCAGTACCCCTGGACTTTTACGGCAGCACCACTGGATTTGACTTATATGGCAGTACCCCTGGATTTATACGGCAGCACCACTGGACTGGATTATACGGCAGTACCTTTTGACTTATATGGCAGCACCACTAGACTTATACAGCAGTACCACTGGACTGGACTTATACGGCAGTACCCCTAGACTTATACGGCAGCACTACTGGACTTAAACGGCAGCAACACTGGACTGGACTTATGTGGCAGCACCCCATGACTTATACAGCAGTACCCCTGGATTTATATGGCAGCACCACTGGGCTTATACAGCAGTACCCATGAACTGGACTTATACGGCAGCACCACTGGGCTTATACGGCAGTACCCTTGGTCTTATATGGAAGAACCACTGGACTTATACGGCAGCACCACTGAATTTGACTTATACAGCAGTACCTCTGGACTTATACGGCAGTACCCCTGGACTTATACGGCAGCACCACTGGACTTATACGGCAGCACCACTGGACTGGACTTATACGGCGGTACCCCTGGACTTAAACAGCAGTACCCCTGGACTTATACGGCAGTACCACTGGACTTATACAGCAGCAACACTGGACTGGACTTATACGGCAGTACCCTTGGAATTATACAGCAGTACCCCTGGACTTATACGGCAGCACCACTGGACTTATATGGCAGCACCATTGAACTGGACTTATGCGGCAGAACCCCTGGACTTATATGGCAGCACCACTGGACTTATACGGCAGCACCACTGGACTGGACTTATACAGCAGTACCCCTGGACTTATACGGCAGCACCACTGAACTTGACTTTTACAGCAGTACCTCTGGATTTATACGGCAGCACCGTGGACTTACACGGCACTACCACTGGACTGGACTTATACGGCAGTACCCCTGGACTTATACGGCTGCACCACTGGGCTTATACGGCAGTACCACTGTACTGGACTTATGCGGCAGTATCCCTGTACTTATACGGCAGTACCCCTGGACTTATACAGCAGCACCACTGGACTTAAACAACAGTACCACTGGACTTATATGGCAGCAACACTGGACTGGACTTATACGTAAGTACCCCTGGACTTGTATGGCAGCACCACTGGACTTATATGGCAGTACCACTGGCTTTTACAGCAGCACCACTGGACTTAAACCGCAGTACCCCTGGACTTATACGGCAGTACCCCATGACTTATATGGCAGCACCACTGGACTTATACAGCAGCACCACTGGACTGGACTTATGCGTCAGTACTCCTGGACTTATACGGCAGTACCCCTGGACTTATACGGCAGCACCACTGGACTGGACTTATACGTCAGTACTCCTGGACTTATACAGCAGTACCTCTGGACTTATACGGCAGTACCCCATGACTTATACGGCAGCACCACTGGACTGGACCTATATGACAGTACACCTGTACTTATACGGCACCACCACTGGATTTATACGGCAGTACCCCTGGACTTATTCGGCAGTACCACTGGACTTATATGGCACTACCACTAGACTGGACTTATACAGCAAAACCACTGGACTGGACTTATACGACAGTACCTCTGGACTTTTTTATGGCAGCACCACTGGACTGGATTATATGGCAATACCCCTGGACATAGATGACAGCACCACTGGACTGGACTTATATGGCAGTCCTCCTGGACTTATATGGCAGCACCACTGGACTGAACTTATACAGGCAGTACCCCTGGACTTATACGGCAGTACCCCTAGACTTATACAGCAGTACCGTTGGACTTCTACGGCAGCACCATTGGACTTATACGGCAGCACCACTGGACTGGACTTATACTGCAGTACCCCTGGACTTATACGGCAGTACCCCTGGACTTAGACAGCAGTACCGCTGGACTTCTAAGGCAGTACCCCTGGACTTATACGGAAGCACCACTGATCTTATACGGCAGCACCACTGAACTGGACTTATACGGCAGCACCACTGGACTTATACGGCAGCATAACTGGACTGGACTTATACAGCAGTACCCCTGGACTTATACGGCAGTACCCCATGACTTATACAGCAGTACCGCTGGACTTCTACGGCAGTACCCCTGGACTTATACAGCATTATCACTGGACTTATACGGCAGTACCCCCGGACTTATACAGCAGTACCGCTGGACTTCTACGGCATTACCCATGGATTTATACAGCAGTACCACTGGACTTATATGGCAGTACCCCCGGACTTATACAGCAGTACCCCTGGACTTATACGGCAGAACCTCTAGACTTATACTACAGCACCACTGGACTGGACTTATATGGCAGCACCAATGGACTGGACTTATTCAGCAGTACCCCTAGACTTATACGGCAGCACCACTGAACTTACACGGCACTACCACTTTCCCGCACAGACACTGAGGAGAGACGTCCTCTCGCTACACTCTCCAGGACTGGAGTAGAAATGGCGGCAACGTGCGGCTCCTTATATGGAATCCAAAACCTCTGAGAATCCGACAGCGGGATGATGACATTTTGCCTCATTCTGGTTTCCGAGTCTGACGGGAAAACCGAAGCCAGACTGGGATCCGGGCTTGGGACGTGATGTTCGGGGGGTTTGGTTCTCAGGGAATCGAACCCGCTGATCCCTAAAATATGTATATATATATATATTTATTTATTTAATTATTTAAAACACGGCGCAGTCCTAGACCGGAGGTAAATATCAGAATACTCGTACAATATATTCTGTAATAGGTACACTCTTTCTTAACCAACGCTGTCTGTAACAAGACATGTAGAATACTCAAGTGTCTGTAAAGTTTCAGCGCTGTGTACAGGCGGCTTTACAGGAGAGGAGATGGTGCCCTGGGCTGGGGGGAGGGGCTACAGGTCAAGCGCCAACTCTCCTATGCTGGACCTCACTGCCGGTACTACGGAGCCTTACCAATAGGGGCGCTAGTACACCCGACCTGTACTCCTATGCACTGGCGGATATAGGGGGTCATTCCGAGTTGTTCGCTAGTTGCCGATCTTCGCAACGGAGCGATTAAGGCAAAAATGCGCATGCGCATGGTACGCAGCGCGCATGCGCTAAGTATTTTAGCACAAAACTTAGTAGATTTACTCACGTCCGAACAAATAATTTTCATCGTTGAAGTGATCGGAGTGTGATTGACAGGAAGTGGGTGTTTCTGGGCGGAAACTGACCATTTTCTGGGAGTGTGCGGAAAAACGCAGGCGTGCCAGGAAAAACCGCAGGAGTGGCTGGAGAAACGGGGGAGTGGCTGGCCAAACGCAGGGCGTGTTTGTGACGTCAAACCAGGAACGAAACGGGCTGAGCTGATCGCAGTGTAGGAGTAAGTCTCGAGCTACTCAGAAACTGCTAAGAATTATTTAAACGCAATTCTGCTAATCTTTCATTTGCTATTCTGCTAAGCTAAGATACACTCCCAGAGGGCGGCGGCCTAGCGTGTGCAATGCTGCTAAAAGCAGCTAGCGAGCGAACAACTCGGAATGAGGGCCATAGTGTGGTCCCTGCTCTGTGACATTGTCCACGCCAGCGTCGCAGTCCCGTCTCCCTAGACTGTGACCAGGAACGCAATTTAATGGCGGGTCCTGCCTGGTGGACCATCTTACCTCCTCCATTCGTAGCTGCCACGCCTGGGGGCTTAACCCTATATCTGCAGATATACGCAACTAAGATCTCCGTATTATCTGACTGTTATGAAGTAATATTTTTCACTCGGTGTGCATTAGGGAACACAAATTGTTTTTTCCTAGCTGCCACACGAACCAGGAGAGCATCTGCGACCATGTGCCTAAGCCTGTGCGTCTCTGCCGCCAGTTCCCGGGATCTGAGCCGCAGGAGTATGCAACGCTGCTTGGGAGGTGACGGAGAAGCAGCAGTGAATGTCACCCTGACATAACAGTGCTGCGGCCCTTGAAGTCTTCAGCTTTTTCAGGGCTGCCCAGTGCAGACCGCCTGTTAGGTGACCTGCTGCCTGCTGTCACCACTCGAAACTGAGCTCTCAGTGCCTGGTGGCAGGGTTATAGAGGAGGCCCCAGTGCATCCTGGGACAGTCAAACCTTGGCCTCTGGATCAAGCTCCCACTCTACACCCCTGATGTTTTCCCTCTGGAACACAGTGTACCCCGTTGCAGAAAGTTGTATTAACTCCCACCAATTAGCGGGGCCGTTAGCGGCTTGTACTGTGCGGCTGTCAGGTCTGTATTTGTGTCTGTTCTGGAGGAGGCACTGGTGGGTCAGTGGTGGTGCAATGGAGAAAGCGAGGAGGCTGGAGTAGATTTCTGCACATGTGCGCAAATTATGTTTATTGGTAATACACACACAGGGTATTGGAAACTGGAACAATGTGGTATGTGCATATAAATCAGCATGGAAGCTAATATAGTCTCTGATAACAGAAAAGTCACTAGGAGAATGTTCGGTCTGGGAACCTATGATGAACAGGAACTAACAACTATAGGCCTAGGAACTGATGGTGGACAGAAACAAATGATGTTCGGCCTGGGAAGGGATGGTGAACAGGAGCAATTGATGGTTGGCCTGGGAACCCACGACCAACAGAAGCAATTGATAGTTGGCCTGGGAACTGAAGGTAAACAGGAGCAGATGATGATTGGCCTGGGAACCTATGGTGAACAGAAGCAGATGATGATCGGCCTGCGAACCGATTGTGAATGGGAACTTTATGACTAGCGGCCTTTAAAGCAAAGGTGAACAGGAGCAACTGATGATCGAACTGGAAACCGATGGTGAACAGGTGCTGGAACTACACAGACAGCAGGTACACTTGGCAGCAATGGAACCAGGTTTGGCTAAGCAGGAGACAGCTGAGGAATAGAGCAGGATTCCCAATGCAGATAGAATGGCACTGATAATGCTGCAGGCAGCTAACAAACAAACAAACAAACAAACAAACAAACAAACAAACAGATGTGAGTAATAATGCAGCACCTGGGAGTCTATTCATGAACTGCTTCATGAATAGACCCCCTGGAGATAGTCTCTGACTGCTAGTGAATGCTGGAGTAGAATGCAGATGGAGCTGCAACCAAACTGGATGGCTGGTGCCTGTAGCTCCATGGAGCACTGACACAGGAGGTTCTCAGGAAACTGGAGCCAGGCGACGCTGTGCATAGGATGCATCGCGTTGTTCAAGGCACTGGAGAGAAGTCTGAGCTTCCCCTATATTCCCCTTAGTCAGCAGGGATTGGAGAATCAAGTCATGTGAGTGCTCCGGTGCTCATGAGTAGATAGCAGGGCTGGATTAACAATGGGGCGGATGGAGTTGCAGCTCCAGGCCCCCCATTGAAAATAGGCCCACCGCCACAGTGAAGGGACCGATAGCTGCCAGCATTACAATGAGTCACACTGACTCATTGAATGTCGTCGCCAGCGCTGCACCCACCGCGCCGCCACCGCCACTGCCTACAGTGTACCAGTCACTCACTCATTGAAGACGAAAACTCCTGGCCTGAGCGGGAGGAGGAGCCGATCGCGTCTCTCCTCCTGAGTGCCTCCGCCCACCAGCCTATTAGTCGTGCTGCTGTGCTGAGTGACGCGAGGGAAGGGGGAGGAGCAGCTCTCCCATCTACTTCCAGCTTCTCCCCCCCAGACAGTGCTGCTAAGTGATGAGGATGGGCCGGACGGAGGGGGAGGAGGCAGAGCTGCTTTCTCAGCTCTTTCCCTTTCCTGCTGTGACTCAAGCACCGCATGGGCAACCAAAATGGCCGCACAATGTAGCCCTGGGACTCGCAGCAGTTATTTTTGGCTGCATGAAGAGTGAAGAGTGCTACATTCTACATTCCTGGATGCTAAAGGAGGAGGAGCTGAGCTGCCATGAGGAAACCAGGTAAACACCAAGGGCAGGGCAGGGATGCAGACTACAAATTATAGGTAAGGGGGCAGGGGGGGAGGAGTCAGGACACAATATGTACATAAAGAGTAGGAGGAGGGGGGTTCAGTAAAGCACATAGGGTACAAAGAGGGGAGGGGGAGCACACTAATACATAGACTAGGAGGGAGGCTCGGACGGACCGGGGCTGCTTTAAGGCCCCGGCATTTCTGTACATGTGTGCTCGTCACAGAAGAGGTGGGGGGGGGGAGGGGAGCACTAGTCCCCTGGGTCTCCTCATCCCATTTGAATGGTACCTGTTTCCGTAAGTTTATGTGTTGTATGTACAGTATTTGTGAGTCAGTAATTGGTTTCTGAAAGTTAGTGATGTCTGTGTCAGTAAATGTGTGTGTGTGTGTGTGTGTGTGTGTGTGTGTGTGTGTGTGTGTGTGTGTGTGTGTGTGTGTGTCTGTCAGTAATGGGTGTCTGTCAGGAAGCATCTATGTGCTAATAAATTGTGTGTGTGTCAGTAAGTGTAAGCTATGTCAGTAACGGGTGTCTGTGTTATTAACTGGTATCTGTCAGTAATGGAAATCCACAGTGTCGTTTATTGCGGCGGGCGAAGCGTGCATTCGCACGGGGCGCCCACCATGGCTCTAAGTCGCTCTGTTTGGCTCCCCCTCCTCCCCGTCATTACTATTCCGCTTAAGGGGCAGGGTTTCATGCAATGACGAATTTGCATCATGACATCCCGACGCAAACATCTCATTGCACGGAACTCCGCCCGAGCGCAGTACTGATGACAGGGAGGAGGGGGAGATGGGACACAACGGGAGACTGGAGAGGCGGGCCGGTGCGGGACGAACGAAGAGCGGGAAGCGGGATGGAAGAAGATCTCTGGCCGGCGGATGCCGCTGCAATGCAAACGCAATTATAGCTTTTTTTTTTTCTTTCTCTCTGTCTCTCTTTGTTGAAGGGTTATCTGGCTGCTATCATGTGTAAAATGGGGACACTTGCCTGCCGTAATGTGTAAAATGGGGACACTTGCCTGCCGTAATGTGTAAAATGGGGACACCTGCCTGCCATAATGTGTAAAATGGGGACACCTGCCTGCCGTAATGTGTAAAATGGGGACACCTGCCTGCCGTAATGTGTAAAATGGGGACACCTGCCTGCCGTAATGTGTAAAATGGGGACACCTGCCTGCCGTAATGTGTAAAATGGGGACACCTGCCTGCCGTAATGTGTAAAATGGGGACACCTGCCTGCCGTAATGTGTAAAATGGGGACACCTGCCTGCCGTAATGTGTAAAATGGGGACACCTGCCTGCCGTAATGTGTAAAATGGGGACTCTTGCCTGCCGTAATGTGTAAAATGGGGACTCTTGCCTGCCGTAATGTGTAAAATGGGGACACCTGCCTGCCATAATGTGTAAAATGGGGACACCTGCCTGCCGTACTGTGTAAAATGGGGACACCTGCCTGCCGTAATGTGTAAAATGGGGACACCTGCCTGCCGTAATGTGTAAAATGGGGACACCTGCCTGCCGTAATGTGTAAAATGGGGACACCTTCCTGCCATAATGTGTAAAATGGGGACACCTGCCTGCCATAATGTGTAAAATGGGGACACCTGCCTGCCGTAATGTGTAAAATGGGGACACTTGCCTGCCGTAATGTGTAAAGTGGGGATTCAATGTATCAAGGGCATAATATGGTGCAGGGGGCATTACGATGTAAGGCTTAATATGGTAGAATTTTTTTTTCCTGTAGTGGGCGTGATTGTTGGTGCAGGGTCAAAAACTGGGGTGTAAGGTAGTCTTTTCAGATGAGGCCACACCCACTTTAATTGGGCCATGCCCATTTCAATGAGGCGCGCAAGTTTTTTTTTTTTATATCTAGGGTAGGGGGCGCTTTTTATGTCAATGTGTGTGTGTGTGCGGGGGGGGGGGGGCACATTTTAAAATTTCGCACTGGGAGCCAAATTGGCTAGGAACAGCACTGGGTATCCATCAGTAAATGTGTTTGTATCAGTAAGGGGTGTCTGTGTATGTAAGTGTGTCTGTGTCAGTAAGGTGTGTCTACAAGTGTATTTGTATCAGTAAGGGGAATCTTTGTCAGTAAGGGGTGTCTGTCAGAAAGATGTGTGTCAGTAAGTGGTATCTGTCATTAGGTATGTATGTGCCAATAAGTGTTATCTGTGTCAGTAAGGGGTATCTATCAGTAAGTGGTGTATGTGTAAAATGTTTGTGTCAGTAAGTGTGTGTGTGTGTGTCCGTAATAGGGTCTGTGTCAGTGTGTTTGTGTCGGTGAGAGGTGCCTGTGTCAGTAAATGTTGTCTACGTCAGTATCTGTGTCATTAAGTGTGTCCCAGGAACCCTCAGTTCCCTGTCTGCTTTGTTTTGTCCCCATCTCTGCTCCCCTTTCCCCATTTGCTCTGTATTGCCCCCATCTTTTCTAATCTTTCCACATCTGCTGTTTTTTCCCATCATTGCTCCCTTTTCCACCTTCTTTTCAAGTTAATACAACTCTCTGTGTCATATGGCGGTCACTGCGATGCTCTCTGTATCAGATGGCGGTCACTGCGATGCTCTCTCTATCATACAGTGGTCACTGTTGCTCTGCTCCACTATTAACTGGTTGAAGGTAGGCCAGAGCCGGATTAAGGGGGGGTTCTGGGGTTAAGTATCCGGGGCCCCCCAATCTGAAAGGGCCCCCCGCCACAGATCGGATCTATGTACTGATCTGATCCGCAGCACTGCACTCCCCTCTGACACCGCTTCACAGCTGCAGAGCTTTGCTGGGCTGCCTAACGAGTGACAGCTCAGCTGTCCAATGGTGTGTGTAGCTGCAGCCTACGCTCCAGCCAGTCACGGAGCCGCAGGCTGCTGCTGCACATACCATTGGACAGCTGAGCTGTCACTCGGCAGCCAGAGGAAGCAGGATTCCTAGCGTGCCGTGCACTGCACACAGTCACAGCTGACAGCATGCTATGTGGATGTGCTTGTTGGAGGAGAGAACTTCAAGCTCTTCTCCTACTGTTCTGTGAGTCAAGCAAACGTGAGACAGGCTGTATTTTGTCATTAATTAAATTTGAAGTTGAGGTTCCTATATACAGTGTGTATATATATATATATATATATATATATACATGTGTGCATATAAGTGTGTGTGTGTGTGTGTATTATCTATCTATCTATCTATCTATCTATCTATCGATCTATATGTGTACGTGTATGTATAAATGTGTATGTATATATTTTTTTTATGTGTGTGTGTATAAAGAAAAATAGCACTAAATTCTCCACTGTTAACACATATACAACTGGCAGAGACAGGCAGCACTTCCAGGAATTAAACAGTGGCGGTAATTAAGAGACCGAGTCCCAAATGTCCGTTCGTCCGTTCGTCCGTCCGTCTGGTCCGTCCGTCCCGTCCGTCCGTCCGGTCCGTCCGTCCGTCCGGTCCGTCCGTCCGTCCGGTCCGTCCGTCCGTCGTGCCCGATACTCCCCCAGTTCAAATTATACAGTGTGTATCATATATATCAGGGCTGGCCAAACCGGTCCTCGAGATCTACCAACAGTTCACATTTTCCAGACTACCTAGCTGGTGCACAGGTGTAGTCATTACTAATTAAGATGTGCTGCATTCATTCCTAACTGACAATTCTACAGATCTCCAGGAGGCCTGGAAACCATGCACTGTTGGTTGATCTCGAGGACCGGTTTGGCCAGCCCTGATATATATGTATGTGGATGTATGTATATTACTATATATGTATGCATTTGTATTGGGGTTTTAATTTTAGACCTGAGGGCCCCCCCTGTTTTACTTTCCCCAGGCCCCCCGAAGTCTTAATCCAGCTCTGAGGTAGGCACTAGCTATGACCTCCATGGATATAGCCACACCCATGGTAAAGACTACACTCCCTATTTCTGCTGCAGGGTACACTGGGCTCCACAAGGAATAACATCAGGGTGTAGAGTAGGATCATGATCCGAGGCACCAACAGGCTCAAAGCTTTGACCTTCTTCCCAAGATGCATAGCACCGTCTCCTATATCACCCCGCCTCCGTGCACAGGAGTTCAGTTTGTAAGTTGGTGCCATGCAGTAAGCAGGCAATCAACAGGGGGGGCTACTCCTGCAGCCCATTTTCTAAGCTAAAGTTCAGAAGAAAGAAGAAATTTGAAGACTTCAAGGGCTGCAGCTTTAATGAATGTCAGTCAGACATCCTTTGCTGCAGCTCCATCACTCCCCCAGCGGCGCTGTATACTCCTGCGTCCTGGTTGCCGGGTAACTACAACGGAGGCTCCGGTGTTCTTCTGATCAGTCACACACACTCGCCGCTGACCTCTGGGATCGCTTGGCCGCAGGTACATGGGGAGGTAAGGAGTCTCTTTGGCCCGCTGTTAATCGCGATCCGGCGCTGCCGTGGGAGGCGGTCGCGCACGCTGGCGTGGACACTGTAATTGGGCAGCCGCTCCACTAGTCACCGGGACACAGGGCACAGGTGGGGGTTGTTTCTCTCTAATAACCCCGTTTTTACATAGCCCGCAGCGCCCGGTGGGGAAGCCAGCAGGGGGATAAGGCCTAACCTGTAGCCCCTCCCCCAGCCCCAGGGCGCCATTTCAGTACATGTTCCCGCCCTGGAGCTGCTCACTCCCTGTCAGCAGCCATCACAACAGAGCTGAGCTGTTCCTGGGACTGCTGGGGCAAAGCCTCCTCTGTAAAGCCGACTGATCGCCAGCGCTGTGCATTTTTTTTTAAATTCAATTCTTTTTTATTGATTTTCAGTTTTTACTTAAACAAAAACACAAAGAAAAAAAAAAAAAGAAAAAAAACAGCGCAACTCACATCAGAGCCCCACCCTGGGAATACGCAGATTCCCATGTCGAGTAGGGACCAATTATCATACTTATCATAGTAAACCGATGCAGGCTCAACCTTCGAATCGTAAATTATAAATTAGAATCAATATCACATGGTAGCATATAACTTGTATAACAATGTGCCGTGCATAATCCTCTACGGCCACACTTCTTAAATATTAAGCTAAACGCAGAGCTACAGCACTGACACTGGAGCGGGAGTGGCTGACCGCGGGCGCCAGGGGACAACGCAAACAACAAGAGGCAGTTCACCCGATATAGAATTAAGGTACCCACCCACTCTAACCCCCGTTGTATGTCTAGATGTTCCGGGTCCTAGAGAGCGGGGACTCAAGCCAGCGACCCCACAGGTCCTGATATTTATTCTCCGCTTTTCTAGCTAAGTATACATATTTCTCATGAGAGACTGTAACATTTACAAGTGAGACCCAGGACCGTAACGTGGGCGCATCCCTGGCTAGCCAAAGCCTTGCGATGCACACCTTGGCCAGGCCACACAGATTGATTACATAACGTCTGGCAGGGGGGTCCAGGGCATCCTCCTCCACAGCAGATAGCACACATGTCATCGGGGAGCATATAGACGAGGGAATACCTGTTGACACCAGGGCGTCAATAACACCCGACCAGAATACGGCTACCTTAGGACACAGCCAAATAATGTGCCAAAAGTCCGCATCCAGAGTATCGCACTTAGGACACCTGGAGGAGTGGGTACCCCCTATATGTCGCAACCGCACTGGTGTCATATATACTCTGTGTATTATAAACAGTTGAATTTGTTGATATCTAGTGGTGGTAGTGGATAATCGTGGAGAGCATAAAGCACCCTCCCATATCTCATCAGAGATGGCGCCCAAGTCAGATTCCCACCTGCTCCTGAGAAGGGACAACGGGTCAGAATAGTGAGATCGAAGCATACTTGCATAAATGTTGGACACCAGATGTCCGCTTCCCAGGGACTGCAGGAGAGACTTGACCGGGGAGTCGGCAATCGTCGGAGGAGCTCCGGGAAATTGTGCGTTAAGTGCATGTCTCAACTGCAGGTATCGGTAGAAATGTGAAGAGGGTATACTGTAATCCCGCTGAAGCTGCAGGAAGGACCTCAGTATACCATCACTATGTAAGTGTCCCAGGGACGTCACTCCCCACCTCCCCCACACCGTCCCAGTCCGCAGCGAAGCCAGTTCTGGGAAGCCAAGGGCATTGTCCAGAGGAGTATCCGGGTCAATACCCTGGCCCAATAGGATAACATGTACCTGTTTCCATATGAGGACGGCCTGTCTAATTATAGGGATCTTGGACAAGTTAGGGTTCCCACAAAGAAGCATCTGTAATGGAGAGCCGTCAGGGTAGACCCGGAAAAGCATTTGGGAGTGTATAGTGAGAGCATCCGGGGCATTCACCCACTCCCATATATGTGCCAACTGCGCGGCATAATAGTAAAATCGAAAGATAGGGAGAGCTAAGCCTCCCAGCACCTTCGGCCTGGACAGAACGTCAAGTCTCAACCGCGCTCTCCTGCTGGCCCATATCAAAGAAGAGAGCAAACTGTCAATCTGTCGAAATATTTTCAAGTTAATATATATAGGGGACTGCTGGAGGACATAAAGGAGTTTAGGCAAGTATACCATTTTTACCAAGTTGACCCTGCCGGTAACAGTCAGGGGCAGAGACCCCCAAACCCTGACCCTCGAGCGTAGATAACCCATCAGCGGCATGATATTAAGGGAAACATAGGTACAAGGGTCATTCGATACCCATATACCCAGGTATTTGAAAGAATCTACCCATTTAAGGGGGGTTTGAATCATGGGGGCTTCCGAGACTGGGCCGCAAAGTGGAGTAATGGTGGATTTGTCCCAGTTAATTTTGAGCCCGGAGAAACGTCCATAGTCAGTTATTAAGTCAAGGAGTTTAGGTAAGGAGGAGACTGAATCGTCCACAAAAAGCAACAGGTCATCAGCGTATAACGCTATCCTGTCTTCTTTTGCGCCGACCCTAATACCCACAAAATCCTGAGAAGCCCTAATCAAACATGCCAGTGGCTCAATAGCAATGGCAAACAGAGTCGGAGACACAGGGCAGCCCTGCCTCGTTCCCCTGGTTAGGGGGAAGGAGTCCGAAACAAACCCGTTCACCGAGACTCTGGCCATGGGCTGAAAGTATAACAATTTAACCTAATTGATAAAGTTGGGGCCCACACCAAACCTACTCATAGCCTCCCAGAGGAAGGCCCACTCCACTGAGTCAAAGGCCTTTGCGGCATCTAAGGAGGCTATAACGGCAGAGCAGTCCTCCTCCTGAGAAACCTGAAAATGAGCAAACAGGCGCCTCAAATTCACAGCAGTGGACTTGCCAGGCATGAAGCCCGTTTGGTCAGGGTGAATAATTTGGGAGATAACCTGGCCGAGTCTGGAAGCTAAAACCTTGGCCAGGATTTTAATATCCGTGGGCAACAGGGAAATAGGACGGTAGGATTCAACCTTCCTGGGGTCCTTATCTGGCTTGGGAATTACTATAATCAAAGCCTCCGCCATAGACGGGGGAAGCACATTTTGGGCAAAAATTGCATTGAACAACTCAAGCAACTGAGGGGCAAAGAATTTTGTATATTTCTTATACAGCTCTGACGGGATGCCATCAAGGCCAGGGGCCTTACCATCGGGGGAGGCAGAGATCACAGTCTCAATCTCCTCCATCGACAAAGGAGCGTCTAGAAGGGCCCTGGCCTCACTGGAGATACGGGGCAAGTGGACTCCATCCAAGTAGTCACATAGCTCCAGCGGGGAACAGGTCAACCCAGAACTGTATAGTGCCTGATAGTATGAGACAAATTCCGCCACGATCTGGGGGGTGCGGTCCAGCATAGACCCAGCTGAATCTAAAATCTCCACTACAGTATGAGAGGAACGATCACCCCTTGCAAGATTGGCCAAATAAGAACCTGGTCTATCCCCAGTAGCATACTGGACATGCGAGGAAAAGAGAAGTCTGTGCTGGGTTTTCCCCCACAGGTAATCATTCCATTCACCCTGCTCATGAAGCCACATCAACTTAGAGGCATCCAAGCCATCCCGCACATATGTCAACTCTGAAGCAACCACCCGGGCCTCCAATTCAGACTCATGTTTCTTAAAGGAGGATTTAAGACTCCCCACCCGCTTAATCAATGTTCCTCTCAAGAAAGCCTTGAAAGTGTCCCATAACAGAGACACATCCGAGGTGTCATCATGCATAACGAAGAATTCTAACCAGCTAGCCTCCAAATCAGATCCCTCGCCCATATGCGTCAACCAGAAGGGATTAAATTTCCACACTGCCTGGCCTCGCTGGCAGTTTAAGTCAATATGTAACGATATAGGGGAGTGATCCGAAATACCCCTAGTCTCATATTTAACATTTTGAACTTTGGGCAAAAGCTCCCGGGACAGAAGAGCCAAATCTATCCTAGAGAAAGAAGAGTGAGAGCGTGAAAAACATGAGTATTGCCTCAAATCAGGATTCTTCAATCTCCAGGGGTCGATCAGACCCAACTCCGACACAGTGTCTGCAAATGGGGAATGCCCGGGCCGTGGGTTGGAGGACGCCCCGGACAACCTATCCAAGTCGCGATTTAAAACGTTGTTGAAGTCCCCCATACAGATTACGGCTACGTCAGGAGAGGCAGCCATAAAGGCAGATGCCTTTTTAAGGACGTCATGCGAGTATGGATGGGGTACATACACAGCCAACAATAACAAGGGGATGGAGTTAATTCTGCACTTGAGAAATACATATCTACCCCATTGATCTGTTTGCACAGAATCAAGCGCAAAGGGAACAGATTTCCTAATTAGAACCGACACTCCCCGGGACGCTGCAGTATGCATAGAATGGTAAGCCCAGCCCACCCATGGTTTTTTAAGGGACATAATCTTAGTACCCAGTAAGTGGGTTTCCATCAGGCAGGTTATATCCGAAGCATAGTGCTTAATCTGTCGTAGGATCAAGGAGCGCTTAATCTTGTCATTGATCCCCCGCACGTTCCACGACAGAAACTTAACCACCGCCATAGCAGGGCATCGTTGTAATATTGCAAAGCACCCGCGGCCAGCCACCGCCAGTGAACATCAAAGAAAATAAGCCTGCAGTTAGTTGCAACTTTGACACAGCGGGAAAAAACACATCGCACAGCAAAAAATGTAAACTTATCAATACTAACAGTCCAAAATAACCCCCACCCCCACCCCGTATACCACCTAAAACTAGCAGCATACCTGGTTCCCCAACAACGAAACACCCTAATTAGTAACAATCCCAACTAAGGCAGAGAGCACCGTAACATACTCCGCCAACACCAACTAGGGTTAAATTCCTATATCCACTAAGGGGGCCAAGAATATAATGACCTTGAGACAGGAGAGTCCCCCAGCCAAACTTAAAACAAAACCGATCCACCCCCCCCCCCCCCCAGACCAGCACCCCCACAAAATAATCGCTTACCCCGTAAAAACTGTATGGCGGAGAAAAAACCGAGAGCGTAAAGCCCAAGAGCAACATAGAGGCAGCATCAAACAACGCCCATCTCCACAGAGCCACCCCCTCCCAGTGAAAGCCCATAAGGGCCACAGAAAGCCCCTACGTGAACAACATAGCAGCACAATGCAAACAGTAGCGTATTTGACTAGCTGAGAAATCACATATATAAGTGCAATCAGCGGCTACCGCTCCCTGAGTCGGAATGAGTCTATCCAGGCAGAATATCAACTCGCAGGGAATCATAAAAAGAAACCATAACCACTAACAACTATACATCCCTCCCAAGACAATGTAACAATAACATAGCAGACATGAAAAACAGTATGTTTGCAGCTAGAGAAATCAAATGCAAAAGTTCAATCAGCGGCTAACGCCCGCCGTGCCGGAAAGCGTCCGTCCAGCCACACTGATGCTTCACGAGGGGTCATGAAGAATTTTGTTTCACCATCCGAGACCACTCGCAGTTTAGACGGAAAGAGCATGGCATAGGGGATATTCAGTTCCCGCAGCCTGCGTTTCACAGGGACAAACTGAGCTCTATCCTTCTGAACGTCGACAGCAAAATCCGGAAAAACTGATACTGGGGAACCGTTCCACTTAAGAGGACCCTTGATGCGGGCCAGTCTCAGAATCACATCTCTATCCCGATAATGGAGGAGTTTGGCGATAAACGTACGGGGAGGAGCCCCCGGAGGTAACGGGCGCATCGGGACCCTGTGGGCGCGTTCCACCGCGAAGTGTGAGGTGAACTCCTCCGCTCCAAACGTATCCAACAGCCAGCGTTCAAGAAATTTTTCAGGGGAGGCACCCTCTTCTTTCTCCGGGAGCCCAACGAAACGGACATTATTTCGCCGCAGTCTCCCCTCCATATCAGTCATCTTTTTATGCACTTCCGTCATCTGTGACTCCAAAGCAGAAGTGCGTCGACCGAGAGGCGTAACAGTGTCTTCCAGTGTGGAGGTGCGCGTCTCAACCTCACCGACCCTCTCTCGCACCCGCTGAAGGTCTTGGTGTATAATGGATAAGTCCGCCTGGACCTGACCAATCCTGTCGGCCAAGCGGGCTTCACTGGCCGTGACCGCATCCAGCACCTTTTGCAAAGCAGCATCGGTGGCCTCCGCAGATGAGGAGCTAGCCGACGGAGAAGGCGGTGCCGAGGTCGACTGCACCTCCCCCCCCTGCTGGGACCTTGTCGGCGGATTTCTGGCATACTTCTCTAGCTCCGCCGCAGCCGCAGCAGACTGCTGCGGTTTGACCATTATAGCCGAGCGGACGGCAGGGAGCAAGACGTATAATAAATAGTATATCAGGAACTGTCCAGGGACGGCCAATAAGTAACTTGATGTAGTATATCAGAATTATCCAGTCGCTGCCTGCGGGTAAGTATAGTATATCAAAACTGTCCAGTGACCGTGTATATTATTAAAAGAGTCAGCCTCGGTCAGCACAGAATGAATGAATGCAGCAGGATGTTAAAGTGTGGTTCCCCTCCCCCTCAGCATATGGGGCACATGCAGCATAAAGCTGGTTCCAATCAGGTGAAAATTAAATGTGTGCAGTGCTGCTGAGATTGGGCAACATCATCATTAGAGCCCTCCAAGGGTTAATAGCACAGTCAAAGAGCCCAGCAGGGTAGCAGCAGCGTGGGGAGAGCACAGGCACTTGTAGACTCCAGCCCCACCACACACTTCCCCCTCAGCAGAGCAGAGCACAGAGCGATCGTGCAGGAGCTGGGGCCGCCGGAGCGAGCAGGGAGAGCGGCAGCGGGTCACGTGATGGCTCTGCGGCCAGGGATCCCCCGCAGACCTCCAGAGCAGAAACAGTAGCGAGGTGCCGCAGGCGAGAGAGACGCCCGCCACAGCGTCCTTAGCGACGGCAGAGGGGAAGCCGCGGACTCGATGTGAGTCGCGCTCAAGACGGGAGCCACGTGTAGATCTCAGCGCGGGCAGCAGGATGGCGGCGTCTCGCGTGCTCCAGCAAGTCCGGGCCCCCGCTCACCAGAAACTCCGTGCTGCAGCAGGTATCGGGCTGACGGGTCCCAGCGCGGCACAGGGGTATCCCCACACCATAGTGCAGGTACTGGGGTGGATCGCAGGCCCAGGGGGGGACACAGGATGGTATTACAGGAGTTTATAGCTGGAGAGACACACAACCTGTGTGCTACTCCATGTCCGCCGAAGCCACGCCCCCCCAGCGCTGTGCATTTGACAGGAAACTTAAGTATTCTACCTGTCATGGGACGGTGTTAGTTAAGAAAGAGTGCATACATTCAGGGCTGTGTGGTACCAACACCCTGTGATATACATCCAGTATCTACTGTGTTTTGTTATATCTACTGTTTACATATATAGCTATACTGAGTATTACTTTATATTGCTAGTCCAGTGCAGTTTTATCGTGTATAATTTCTGCATGGTACGCTTGTGACTATATATGTGTGTGCATGTAGCTGCTGCGTGGCTGCCTGATTGGGTATTTCACTCAGCGTGCTACTCCTATATTCTGTAACCTGAGGGGAATAAGTGTTTCAGGTTTTTCTGAATAATATAGGTATTTCACAAGATATGTCATTTATAGTCACCATATATCTCTTGGATTCCCAGTTTGTGCTGACAGGAAGGCCACACTGCACTGAGAGTTCTTGATAGGTATATCGCTGCTAAGATTGTACCGGGTTGCCCAATATTGTGCTTACTAGTATGTCAGCTACACGAGGCAACGGAGCTGGGGCTCTGGGGCTTCTCCCACATTGCGTGGTGGTGATGCCGCAGACATTTTGGAGGAAAATATGGCAGCAGAGAGTTCAGGTTCAGGGGGTTCCTTACCCCCCAGTGGGTCTGTAGCACCGGGGGCAACAAATGACCCACCTTGGGCTACCTTATCCACGCTGTTAAACACGCTTGTAACTAAACTGGCACCCCGTGTGGGACCACCTGTGCCAATGCAGCAGTTTATGGTCCCTGCAATTAATCCGCCATGGGCAGATCAAATCTCCACTCAGTTACAGCAATTGAACCGGTCACTGACTAAATCTAAATCTCACTCTCGCCCACCTAAGACTAAGACGTCTTCTAAACGGGCCATTACCTCCTCACAATCCACTGCTATCCCAGACACATCCTCTGAGGAGGATGGTGCATATACTGATCCCACAGACACTGACTCAGATGCTTCTGATGGGGAGGGGAAGTCAATAGTGGATGTCCCTGATTTGATTGAGGCTATCAGGCTCATTCTTCAGGTCTCTGATGATCCTGAGCCTGAGGCTGTCTCTAAAAAGCTGGACAGATTTAAATGTAAGAAGGTGGTTAAACAAGTTTTACCTCATTCTCAATACCTGGCTGACATACATCAGGAGTCCTGTGAAAATCTGTGGACAAAATTTACACCGAATAAGAGACTGTTGGCTCGCTATCCTCTCTCTGCAGAGCTTTGTAAAAATTGGGAAACTCCTCCGCAAGTAGATTCTCATGTGGCTCGTATGGTAGTTTCCTCTGCTTTGCCAGTAACTACCGTCACCTCTCTGAAGGAACCGACAGATAGACGTGTGGAGGGTTGTTTGAAAGCGATTTACACCCTAACGGGGGCTGTGCATAGACCAACCATTGCAGCAACTTGGGCTGCTGAAGCTGTTGAGGCGTGGGCTCAGGAGCTAGAGGCGCAGCTGCCTTCTAATGCATCTGAGCATGCTCGACAATGTCTCTCGTATATTACCACGGCTTCTCTGTACCTTAAGGAGGCGGCCTCCGATGTCGGGGTGCTGGCGGCCAAGGCTGCTAATACGTTCGTCTTGGCCAGACGTAACCTTTGGTTGAGATCCCGGTCGGTGGATATGGATTCCAAGAAAACCCTGGAGGTGCTTCCTTTCAAGGGAGACATTCTCTTTGGAGAAGACCTCAATAAGATTGTGGCTTATCTGGCTACTGCTAAAACAGCTTGCCTACCTAGTACGGCTTCTTCCACGCAGAAGGCTAAAAGTACTTTCCATCGGCCCTTTCATCCTTCAGGTAAAGCAAAAGGTCAGGCGTACCCAAAGCAAGCTCATGCTTCCAGACCTGCCAAGCCCAGTGTCAGGAATCGACTCACCATGGTGACATCTGTCCGCCGCTGCGGACTCCGTTCTGGGTCCCTGCGTTCATCTGTCGTCCGCGTCTCTGCCATCGGACGCCATCCTGGGCCTGGGAGCGCTCCTGTGATAGCGGGCGTGTAGCACGCCGCGTTCCCGCTAGGCCGCGGCATGGGCGCCGCCATGACAGCCTCCAGCAGTCAGCATACGGCGGCCAATCCGGTGCTTGGCCGCACCCACTTTTCCTCACTCCACCAATGACTGTGTAACAAGGGGTATATATGAAGCTGCAGGATCAGTCTGCAGGCATCCTGAACTTTGTGTCACTCCTGCGACTCATGTGTAAGGATCTGGTTCCTGTTTCCTCCGTGTACCTGGATACCTACCTGCTGTTCCGTGTTCCTGGCTATCTACTTAAGACTCTGTACTCCTGGTTACTTCTCACAGCTCCGTGGAACTACAAGCCCCAGCAATACCTGCTTCCATCTACAGGCTTCACACTCACCACCATCTCTGTGTGCTTCAGCCTAGCAGTAGAGACTGACTCCAGGTGTGTTCCATCTCTCCACCTGTGATGCAGCTTGCATGCTGCCAGTGCCTCATCACCTGCACTGTGGACATAGTCAGACTCCTGCCTCTGCTACCAGGTTTGCCATACAACACCATCTCTGCTGGTTCCATGATTTAATCTGCTCTGGTTCCCATACCAGAATATTCTCTGCCAAGTTATCACTCATCTGTTATCATCACTACCGGTTATCATTTCATCAGTCACCATTCATTCTGTTACCATAGACTTTCAGCTGCCACGCTGTACAATTGACATTTGCATTTCCTACTGTTATTTTCTGCTGCCGTTTTGTGAACCATCTGTCTAATAAATATCATTGCGCTCATGCGCAGAAACATAATCCAGCCTCCTCGTTTTCTCCCATCCACCTCCACTGACCCACTAGCGCCCCCTCCGGGGACACAGACAAAACCAAGTCTGACAGTAAGTTCAGGATCGATGGACTCGGACGGTGGACGGAGTGTGGGGTCAGAGGCCTTGCAAAATCTGGTCTCCCGTTTGGATGGTCAAGAGGCTGCGCAGCAGCAGATGTTCCAGTTCCTGCAAGGGATGTCCTCCCGGATAGATACACTACAGCAATCCCTGCCTAGTGTACACACTCCTACAGTTCCTGTTACTCCAGCACCTGCCAGTACTGTGAGTCCTTCTATGCCGGCTGCATCAGCTCCAGTGTCACGTCTGCACCTGCCCGTGCCAAGCAAGTATGATGGCAGCCCAAAGTTATGTCGCGGGTTTCTCAACCAATGTGAAATCCAGTTTGAATTGTTGTCACATAATTTCCCCACGTCAAGATCCAAGGTTGCCTACATCATCTCTCTACTTTCTGGATCTGCTTTGAGTTGGGTGTCTCCTCTGTGGGAACGTGCCGACCCTCTGATTAACAACTATGCAGAATTCGTGTCAACCTTCAGACGGATCTTTGACGAGCCTGGTCGTGCAACATCAGCTTCTGCCGACCTAATCCAACTTCGTCAAGGTACCCGTAGTATGGGACAATATGTCATCCAGTTCCAGACGTTGGCCGCAGAGATTCAGTGGAACAATCAAGCCCTGGTAGCAGCTTTCTGGCATGGACTCTCTGATCGGATCAAGGACGAACTGGCAACCCGCGATCTTCCTGTACAATTGTCCGATTTAATTTCCTTGTGCATCAAGTTGGACTCTCGCATCCGCGAACGCAACAATGAACGTGCTCGGAGTGAGCCACGCAGATCAAGGATGATACCTTCCGTACAGTTCCAGTCTCCACCTTCTGATGAGCCTATGCAAATAAATAGGTCCCGCCTAACTCCTGAGGAGCGGTCAAGAAGACTTCGTGAGAGACTATGTCTTTATTGTGCGGCTGCAGGTCACCAGATTAATTCCTGCACAGTGCGTTCGGGAAACGCCAGATCCTGACTTGTAAAGGAGGAGTCAAGTTGGGATCTTCTAGACAAGCTCCTTCTAATCAAGACCTTATCCTTCCTGTGACTTTAGAGACTTCAGTTGGGCTTCAGTCTGCATCAGCATTAGTGGACTGTGGAGCCGCAGGAAATTTCATCACCCAAGCTGCGGTAAATAAATTTTGCTTGCCTGTATGTGAGCTTTCTTACCCAGTCTACATTACCGCCGTGGATGGTAGCCGAATCTCCAAGGGGAATATTTCTCACCAAACTGCACCAGTGGTTTTGGGAGTTGGGTTCCTACACTCAGAATGAATAAAGTTCTTAGTCATTCCTCAAGCCACCCAGGAGATCGTTTTGGGCATGCCCTGGCTCCAGCTACACAATCCACAGTTTGACTGGTCAACGTTACAACTTACTTCATGGGGTTCACATTGCCATCAGTCCTGTTTAGCCCAAGTTTGTCCAATCAAGTCTACTGAAGTAAAAACCCAGTCAAGTCTTCCTGCGGCTTATCAAGATTTCTCTGATGTCTTCAGTGAAAAAGCCGCGGATGTCCTGCCGCCCCATAGAGAATGGGATTGTCCCATCGATCTCCTTCCTGGCAAGAAGCCACCTAGGGGGCGTACCTACCCGTTATCTGTTCCCGAAACTGAAGCGATGAGCGACTACATCAGGGAGAATTTACAGAAGGGATTCATTCGTCCTTCATCATCACCCGCTGGTGCAGGCTTCTTCTTTGTTAAAAAGAAGGATGGTGGACTGCGTCCATGCATTGACTACCGGGGTCTCAATGACATTACCATTAAAAATAGTTATCCATTACCACTCATTACCGAATTATTTGACAGAGTTAAAGGAGTCCGCATCTTCACCAAGCTAGATCTCCGCGGTGTCTACAACCTCATCAGAATCCGGAGTGGTGACGAATGGAAGACAGCTTTTAACACTCGAGATGGTCATTACGAGTACCTGGTAATGCCATTCGGGTTGAGTAATGCCCCAGCAGTGTTCCAACACTTTGTGAACGAAATCTTCCGTGACGTTCTGTATAAATACCTCGTTGTTTATCTGGATGATATCCTCATCTTCTCCCAAGATCTTCCCTCTCATCGTCTACAAGTCCGTGAAGTCCTCCGACGTCTTCGTGAGAACCGGCTCTACGGTAAACTATCCAAGTGTACCTTTGAAGTTTCCTCTATACCCTTCCTGGGATATATAATTTCCGGATCGGATCTCCAGATGGACCCGACAAAGTTGGAAGCCATTGCCAATTGGTCCATTCCAAATTCTCTCAAGTCTATTCAGCGGTTCCTGGGATTTGCCAACTACTATAGGAAATTTATTCGGGGATTCTCCACTCTCATCGCTCCTATTACCAACTTAACTCGGAAAGGGGCAGACCATTCCAACTGGTCAGAAGAGGCTTTAGCGGCCTTCCAGAAAATCAAGCTGGCCTTTATGTCTGCTCCAGTTCTGTCCCAGCCAGATGTAAACAGACCGTTCGAGTTGGAGGTGGATGCCTCTACAGTTGGAGTTGGAGCTGTTCTCTCCCAGAAGGGAACTGATGGGAAAATCCACCCCTGTGGATTTTATTCTCGTAAATTCCTCCCTGCAGAAGCTAACTATTCCGTTGGAGATCAAGAACTACTGGCGATTAAGCTGGCCCTCGAGGAATGGAGGTATCTCCTGGAAGGGGCCAAACATCCGTTCAACATCTACACGGATCATAAAAATCTGCTATATTTAAAGGCAGCCCAGTGCCTTAATCCTCGCCAGTCCAGGTGGGCTATGTTTTTCTCACGTTTTAACTTTAAGCTTCATTTCCGCCCAGGTTCGCAGAATGTTAAAGCTGACGCCTTATCCCGATCTATGGAATCCGTAGAGGAAACGTCTGACTCAGTTCCACATTCCATCCTGAGTCCAGTGGTATTTGCTGCATCTCAAGTCTCCCCAGCTCCTCCTCCTGGTAAGACTTTTGTTTCCCCAGAACTCCGTCCCAAGTTGCTGTCTTGGGCCCATCAATCCAAGTTCACTGGTCATCCCGGTGTTCTGAAAACCTTCAAGTTCCTCTCTGAGACATACTGGTGGCCAAAGATGAAAGCTGACATCAAGGATTTCGTGGCATCCTGTCCTAAGTGTGTGCAGCACAAGACTCCTCGTCAGTCTCCAGCAGGTCAGTTACAACCATTGTCTGTTCCTAGTCGCCCTTGGTCACACCTGTCCATGGACTTTATCTCCGACCTTCCTCCTTCTCAAGGATACAATACCATCTGGGTTGTAGTGGACAGATTTACCAAGATGGCCCATTTTGTTCCTCTCCAGGGTCTCCCTTCTGCCCCAAAACTCGCCCAAATCTTCCTACGGGAGATTTTCCGCTTACATGGTCTACCCTCAGAAATAATATCCGACCGAGGTGTACAGTTTGTAGCGAGGTTTTGGAGGGCTCTCTGTTCTGCCATGCAGGTTAAACTGAAGTTCTCGTCATCTTACCACCCTCAGACGAATGGGCAGACAGAGAGGGTAAATCAAGAACTAGAGACATTTTTAAGGTTGTATGTTTCATCTTCTCAGGATGACTGGTTTGATCTGCTCCCATGGGCCGAGTTTGCCCACAACTTCCGCTACCACACTGCTACTGAGACAACTCCATTCTTTGCAGTGTATGGGCAACATCCTCGTGTTCCAGATTTCCAAGAACTCCCTCACATGGATGTTCCTGCTGCCACTACTGCCCTGAGTCAGTTTTCTTCAATCTGGAGGAAGATTCACACTTCTCTCAAAAAGGCCTCCAGCCGGTATAAATACTTTGCTGATCGCAAAAGACGTGCAGTTCCTAGCCTGAAACCTGGGGACAAGGTTTGGCTGTCTACCCGGAACCTCCGTCTTAGGGTCCCGTCTATGAAATTTGCACCACGTTTCATTGGTCCCTTTCCTGTCGAAAGAGTCATCAACCCTGTGGCCTACAAGCTGAAGTTACCACCTTCTCTGCGAATACCTAATGCTTTTCATGTTTCTCTCCTCAGACCTTTAGTCCTGAATCGTTTCCAAAGAGCTCTTCCAGTTGGTCCCAAAGTTCGAACTCAGCGGGGCGTGGAGTTCGAGATTGGCAAGATTCTGGATTCCCGTTGCCGGTATGGACGTCTTCAATACCTTGTCGATTGGTCCGGTTATGGCCCAGAGGAGAGAAGTTGGGTAAATTCGTTGGATGTCCATGCTCCAAGGTTGGTCCGTGTCTTCCATAACACTCATCCTTCCAAGCCACGTGGGTGTTCGGTGCCCACCCTTAAAGGAGGGGGTACTGTCAGGAATCGACTCACCACGGTGACATCTGTCCGCCGCTGCGGACTCCGTTCTGGGTCCCTGCGTTCATCTGTCGTCCGCGTCTCTGCCATCGGACGCCATCCTGGGCCTGGGAGCGCTCCTGTGATAGCGGGCGTGTAGCACGCCGCGTTCCCGCTAGGCCGCGGCATGGGCGCCGCCATGACAGCCTCCAGCAGTCAGCATACGGCGGCCAATCCGGTGCTTGGCCGCACCCACTTTTCCTCACTCCACCAATGACTGTGTAACAAGGGGTATATATGAAGCTGCAGGATCAGTCTGCAGGCATCCTGAACTTTGTGTCACTCCTGCGACTCATGTGTAAGGATCTGGTTCCTGTTTCCTCCGTGTACCTGGATACCTACCTGCTGTTCCGTGTTCCTGGCTATCTACTTAAGACTCTGTACTCCTGGTTACTTCTCACAGCTCCGTGGAACTACAAGCCCCAGCAATACCTGCTTCCATCTACAGGCTTCACACTCACCACCATCTCTGTGTGCTTCAGCCTAGCAGTAGAGACTGACTCCAGGTGTGTTCCATCTCTCCACCTGTGATGCAGCTTGCATGCTGCCAGTGCCTCATCACCTGCACTGTGGACATAGTCAGACTCCTGCCTCTGCTACCAGGTTTGCCATACAACACCATCTCTGCTGGTTCCATGATTTAATCTGCTCTGGTTCCCATACCAGAATATTCTCTGCCAAGTTATCACTCATCTGTTATCATCACTACCGGTTATCATTTCATCAGTCACCATTCATTCTGTTACCATAGACTTTCAGCTGCCACGCTGTACAATTGACATTTGCATTTCCTACTGTTATTTTCTGCTGCCGTTTTGTGAACCATCTGTCTAATAAATATCATTGCGCTCATGCGCAGAAACATAATCCAGCCTCCTCGTTTTCTCCCATCCACCTCCACTGACCCACTAGCGCCCCCTCCGGGGACACAGACAAAACCAAGTCTGACACCCAGACCGAAGCGACCCTGGGCTGCCTGTCAGCCTGCTTCCAAAACTGACAAGCCTGCCGCATTACGGGGCGGGCCTCCCTCTGGGGGATCCCAGGGTGAAGGGCCGACTTCTAGGTTTTGCCCAGGAATGGTTGAAGACCACTTCCGATGCCTGGGTAAGGGAAGTCGTCACTCGAGGTTACAACGTATCCTTCAAGAATCGACCCCCTCATGGATTTTGCCTGACAGATGTTCCTCTGGACCCGACGAAGGCAAACACTCTGCATTCGGTGGTACATTCCCTCCTGTCCACAGGAGTGGTAGTACAGGTGCCTCTGGCTCAGAGAGGCAAAGGGTACTATTCACCGTTGTTTCTAGTCCCGAAACCGAACGGGTCCCCATGGCCCATTCTCAATCTGAAGTATGTGCGGGTCTCCAAGTTTCGTATGGAGACTCAGCGCTCTATTGTGCTGGCCTTGGAGCCTGGGGACTATATGGTCTCCCTGGACATACAGGATGACTACCTGCATATTCCTATTGCAGTGTCTCATCAGCAGTACCTCAGGTTTGCGGTGGGCATTCTTCATTACCAATTTCAGGGGTTACCCTTTGGTTTGAAACTCCCCCGAGTTTTCACCAAAGTAATGGCGGTCGTGACGGCTACACTCTGCCGTCAAGGGGTCAGGATCCTACCGTACTTGGACGATTTGTTGATTCTGGCAAATTCCCCAGAACTTCTCCTGTGTCATCTAGATCTGACAGTCCAGTTCATGAAAGCCCACGGGTGGCTGATCAACTGGAAGAAATCCTCCTTGGTTCCTGCTCGGAGCATGGTACACCTGGGAGCGTTATTGGACACTCACAACCAACGGTTGTTTTTGTCTCAGGAGAAAGTGCTGAAGCTTCAGGACAGGATTTGATGCTTTCTATCTCGACCGCAAGTGTTGATACATTCGGCAATGCAAGTGCTAGGTCTCATAGTGTCAGCTTTCGACATGGTGGAGTATGCTCAATTCCATTCTCGCCCTCTGCAGAAGTTAATTCTGACCAAGTGGGACGGCCTGCCTCACCGGATCAGATCTCACATGATCTCCTTGTTTCCGGAGGTCCGCCTGTCGCTGAGCTGGTGGCTTCAGGACCAACGATTAAGCAGGGGCCGTCCCTTCTGGATACCCAACAGGGTCCTTCTGACGACGGATGTCAGTCTGAGAGGATGGGGCACAGTGTTGGAACAACACTCTCTTCAGGGTCGGTGGAGCAAGGAGTCTCTACTCCCGATAAATATTCTGGTCTGCGGGCAGTGTTCAATGCATTGACAAAGGCCTAATACAGAACAGACCTGTTCAAGTACAATCGGACAACGCCACCACGGTGGCGTACATCAATCATCAAGGCGCCACTCGAAGCCGCATGTCAATGAGGAAAGTATCACAGATTTTTCAGTGGGCAGAACGCCATCTGCCGGCCAAATCCGCAGTGTTCATTCCGGGGGTCTTAAACTGGGAAGCGGACTTTCTCAGTCGTCAGGACGTACACACCGGAGAATGGAGCCTCCATCCAGAGGTGTTTCAACTTCTCGTGGACAAGTGGGGCCTTCCAAATGTGGACCTGATGGCGTCTCGACACAATCACAAGGTTCCGGTCTTTGGAGCAAGGACAAGGGATCCTCACGCAGCGTTCGTGGATGCTCTGTCAATCCCATGGAACTTTCGGCTGCTGTATGTGTTCCCTCCGGTGTCACTCCTGCCCAGAATAATACGGAAGTTCAAGCAAGAATGAGGAAACCTACTTCTGATTGCTGCAGCGTGGCCCAGACGGCACTGGTTCTCTGATCTACAGGGTCTCTCGCTAGATCGTCCCCTTCTACTTCCACAATGACTAGACCTCCTTGTTCAGGGCCCTTGTGTTTACCAGGATTTGGCCCGTCTGGCTTTGACAGCATGGCTCTTGAAGCTTCCGTCCTGAGGGCCAAGGGTTTTTCTGAAGCGGTCGTTCAAACTATGTTGAAGGCCTGTAAGCTGGCTTCTGCACGGATTTACTTTAGGGTCTGGAATGCTTACTTTACTTGGTGTGCGTCTCACAATCATGACGTTTTCAAGTTTAGCATGGCCAAACTGTTGGCCTTCCTACAACAGGACCTGGACTTAGGCCTGCATCTAGCCTCCCTCAAGGTTCACATTTCTGCCTTGTCAGTTTGGTTTCAGAGAAAGATTGCTGCCCTTCCTGATGTTCATACATTCACTCAGGGCGTGTTGCAAATTCAGCCTCCTTATGTACCTCCTGTGGCCCCTTGGGATCTGTCGGTGGTACTGGAGGCCTTGCAAGAGTCTTCATTGGAACCTCTTGTCTCTGCTGACCTTAAGGTGCTATTTTTGCTGGCTATTGCTTCAGCTAGAAGGGTATCGGACTTGGGTGCCTTATCCTGTAAGTCCCCCCATTTGATTTTTCATCATGACCGGGCGGTTCTTAGAACGCAACCAGGTTATTTACCCAAGGTGGTGTCTTACTTCCACCTTAACCAGGAGATTGTGGTTCCGGCCTTTAATTCTCCTGAGTTGTCTTCCAAAGAGCGGTCTTTGGATGTGGTACGTGCTCTCCGTATCTATGTGAAGAGAATATCCTCCATTAGGAAATCTGATTCTCTGTTTGTGCTGTTTTGTTTTCACAAACGTGGCTGGCCTGCTTCCAAGCAGACCCTGACCAGATGGATTAGAATGGTGATTGCACAGATTCTGTACAGGCTGGTCGTCCAGTTCCTGCTACCATCATAGCCCATTCTACTCGGTCGGTTGGACCTTCTTGGGCGGCCCACTGTGTTGCGACCCTTGAACAATTGGGCAAGGCGGCTACGTGGTCCAGGATGCTTCCTTTGGACGCCGGGTTACTGTGCTCGCTACAGTGCATCCCCTCCCATAAGGAACTGCTTTAGGACATCCCCGATGTTATTCCTTGTGGAGCCCAGTGTACTCCGCAACAGAAAACGAGATTTATGGTAAGAACTTACTGTTGTTAAATCTCTTTCTGCGAGATACACTGGGCTCCACAAGGCGTCCAGCCTGACGCACTTAGCTTCTTTGGGTTGGTGTGGCATAGCCGCTGACACCCTCTCCTGTGGTGAGTGTGTGGTGTAATTGGCTACGAGCGATTGTCGTCTGTAGTACCTGCTACTGCATTGGGCTGGTTAACGAAACTGAGCTCCTGTGCACGGAGGCGGGGTGAAATAGGAGGCGGCGCTATGCATCTTGGGAAGAAGATCAAAGCTTTGAGCTTGTTGATGCCTCGGATCAAGATCCTACTCTACACCCTGATGTTATTCCTTGTGGAGCCCAGTGTACCTCGCAGAAAGAGATTTAACAATGGTAAGTTATTACCATAAATCTCGTTTTAGACCACTCCCACTGCAGCGCTTGTTACACCTCCTGCCAAGGCACACAATAGGCCCTTCATAAATTTCAGCTCCAGACCCATGTGGACCTTAATCTGGCACTGGTGGATAGTACCATGTCAGCTGACTGCAGGTGTCATGGCGGTGCCCATCCTCGGGAGATGGTGGGAATACATCAGGGTACATGCCGTATAGGCAAGCGGGGTACACACTGGAGAGAGTCTCTGCACATTACAGGCAAGCATGGAACATGCTGCCAGGCTGAAGATATGACCTTCGGAGGCCAGTGCATCAGAGCACCAGTAAGTGACTTGATGCAAAATGCAGATTCCTGACAGGGGCTTGTAAATGCCGGGGTGATGCTGCGCCTGGCATCGCGGGGTACAACGGGGAGGGAGGACATCTGTCCCATGGGGTGAGGGGTGCAGTCTGCGCCGATTGGGAACATCGGCATACTGATGTCATTTGGTCATGTGTAAGGGGGTCTGTCGCGATTACCGAATGATCGGGGAGGTGAATGTCGGTATTGTCACTGTCTGCATTTAGGGACATCAGGATTTTACCAGTCGGTATTCAGACCTGAAGGGGGGCCTGTCGGGATTAATGATGATCGGTGAGGTGGATGTCGGTATTGTCACCATCGCCATTTAAGCACAGTCGGTATTCTGGACTGCAGGGGGGTTTGTCGGTGTTGTGATTTTCGGTATTTGAATTATGTACACAAGTCAGTTGTCGGGATGTTGAGTGTGTCGGCATTGTGAGATGTTCTGTATTTGTGTAATTATTTTACCTGTCGGCATTGTGGTTGTGTCTGTGTTCTGTTCTTGTGTTTATTTTTATTGTTGCTATTTTGATGTTTGACGTGTATATGCCGGTATATTGTCCTTCGGTATTTGGTTGAGTGGATTCTGTCAATCTGTATTTCTTTCGTCGGTTACCTTAACTACATACCAATAGGGCACGTAAGGGGTGTGAATTGATGGGAGGTGGGTTTACTGGGTATGTGTTATTGCAGTTTATAATAGTGTGAACTAGACGAAAGGGAGGGTTAATATAATAACAGGGGGATGATTATAATTTAATTTAGTGTGAATTGAAGGGTATTTAATTACGTGAAGATGGGGATATGTGTGTGTATGGCATCCCACGTATATACTTAGCTATGGCGTACTCTTTTCAAACCAGTGAAAGGGATTTGTTTAAAATAAATAAATCAATTATATACAGGTGTATGTCTATGTATGTATGTATGTATGTATGTATGATTGTATGTATGTATGTGTGTGTGTGTGTGTGTGTGTGTGTGTGTGTGTGTGTGTGTGTGTGTGTGTGTGTGTAATGGAAGCAGCACTCTCAATACAAAATAGATTTTTTGGTGCCTTCCTTAAGACTACACAGCAAGAGGTCTCATATAAATCTCTGTATAGGCAGATCTCAGAAACAGTTCTCACAGAAGCAGGGAATATGCCATCAACGTTTGGAAGTTTATTCGCACCTCTTTATACATACATATATTTACGAGGCTGAAGTTAGCTTCTTATTCCGCCAGCTTCTTATTCACTTCTTATTCGGCTCCAGCTTCTTATTCACTTCTTATTCGGCTCCAGCTACTTATTCAGAAATTATTATATTAAAATAAATGAAATAAAGATAGATCACTAAGATAACATTGCATAAACTTCAAATAGAGTCCCTTACACCAATTTACATTACATTTTGCATTAAAAAAAAATGATTTAGGCATGAAAATGGTGGTAAAGCGGGCACAGACACCAGATTTCATCATTTTGAATAAAAAGCTGTAGTTGTGCAAGGGTTAAACAGCGTTGGTCAAAAAATTTGACACTTGAAACCCACACAGAGTGGTCACTTACATATCACCCACCTGCAATTTGCCTTGACCAACAAGCATTTCGGCATAAAAATGGTGGTAAAGCGGGCACAGACACCAGATTTCATCATTTTGAATAAGAAGCTGTAGTTGTGCAAGGGTTAAATAGCGTTGGTCAAAATATTTGACACTTGAAACTCACACAGGGTGGTCACTTACATATCACCCACTTGCAATTTGCCTTGACCAACAAGCATTTGTGCATGAAAATGGTGGAAAAGCGGGCACAGACACCATATTTCTTCATTTTGAATAAGAAGCTGCAGTTGTGCAAGGGTTAAACAGCGTTGGTCAAAAGATTTGACAGTTGAAACCCACACAGGGTGGTCACTTACATATCACCTACCCGCAATTTGCCTTGACCAACAAGTATTTGGGCATGAAAATGGTGGTAAAGCGGGCACAGACACCAGATTTCATCATTTTGAATAAGAAGCTGTAGTTGTACAAGGGTTAAACAGCATTGGTCAAAAGAATTGACACTTGAACCCCTTACAGAGTGGTCACTTACATATCACCCACCTGCAATTTGCCTTGACCAACAAGCATTTGGGCATGAAAATGGTGGTAAAGCGTGCACAGACACCAGATTTCATAATTTTGAATAAGAAGCTGTAGTTGTGCAAGGGTTAAACAGCATTGGTAAAAAGATTTGACACTTGAAACTCACACAGAGTGGTCACTTACATATCACCCACCTGCAATTTGCCTTGACCAACAAGCATTTGGGCATAAAAATGGTGGTAAAGCGGGCACAGACACCAGATTTCCTCATTTTGAATAAGAAGCTGTAGTTGTGCAAGGGTTAAATAGCGTTGGTCAAAATATTTCACACTTGAAACTCACATAGGGTGGTCACTTACATATCACCCACTTGCAATTTGCCTTGACCAACAAGCATTTGTGCATGAAAATGGTGGAAAAGCGGGCACAGACACCATATTTCTTCATTTTGAATAAGAAGCTGCAGTTGTGCAAGGGTTAAACAGCGTTGGTCAAAAGATTTGACAGTTGAAACCCACACAGGGTGGTCACTTACATATCACCCACCCGCAATTTGCCTTGACCAACAAGTATTTGGGCATGAAAATGGTGGTAAAGCGGGCACAGACACCAGATTTCATCATTTTGAATAAGAAGCTGTAGTTGTGCAAGGGTTAAACAGCATTGGTCAAAAGAATTGACACTTGAACCCCACACAGAGTGGTCACTTACATATCACCCACCTGCAATTTGCCTTGACCAACAAGCATTTGTGCATGAAAATGGTGGTAAAGCGGGCACAGACACCAGATTTCATCATTTTGAATAAGAAGCTGCAGTTGTGCAAGGGTTAAACAGCGTTGGTCAAAAGATTTGACACTTGAAACCCACACAGGGTGGTCACTTACATATCACCCACTTGCAATTTGCCTTGACCAACAAGCATTTGGGGATGAAAATGGTGGTAAAGCGGGCACAGACACCAGATTTCATCATTTTGAATAAAAAGCTGTAGTTGTGCAAGGGTTAAACAGCGTTGGTCAAAAGATTTGACACTTGAAACCCATACAGGGTGGTCACTTACATATCACCCACCTGCAATTTGCCGTGAACAACAAGCATTTGGGCATGAAAATGGTGGTAAAGCGGGCACTGACACCAGATTTCTTCATTTTGAATAAGAAGCTACAGTTGTGCAAGGGTTAAACAGCGTTGGTCAAAAGATTTGACACTTGAAACCCACAGAGGGTGGTCACTTACGTATCACCCACTTGCAAGTTGCCTTGATCTACAAGCATTTGGGCATGAACATGGTGGTAAAGCGGGCACAGACACCAGATTTCTTCATTTTGAATAAGAAGCTGCAGTTGTGCAAGGGTTAAACAGCGTTGGTCAAAAGATTTGACAGTTGAAACCCACACAGGGTGGTCACTTACATATCACCCACCCGCAATTTGCCTTGACCAACAAGTATTTGGGCATGAAAATGGTGGTAAAGCGGGCACAGACACCAGATTTCATCATTTTGAATAAGAAGCTGTAGTTGTGCAAGGGTTAAACAGCATTGGTCAAAAGAATTGACACTTGAACCCCACACAGAGTGGTCACTTACATATCACCCACCTGCAATTTGCCTTGACCAACAAGCATTTGGGCATGAAAATGGTGGTAAAGCGTGCACAGACACCAGATTTCATAATTTTGAATAAGAAGCTGTAGTTGTGCAAGGGTTAAACAGCATTGGTAAAAAGATTTGACACTTGAAACTCACACAGAGTGGTCACTTACATATCACCCACCTGCAATTTGCCTTGACCAACAAGCATTTGGGCATAAAAATGGTGGTAAAGCGGGCACAGACACCAGATTTCCTCATTTTGAATAAGAAGCTGTAGTTGTGCAAGGGTTAAATAGCGTTGGTCAAAATATTTCACACTTGAAACTCACATAGGGTGGTCACTTACATATCACCCACTTGCAATTTGCCTTGACCAACAAGCATTTGTGCATGAAAATGGTGGAAAAGCGGGCACAGACACCATATTTCTTCATTTTGAATAAGAAGCTGCAGTTGTGCAAGGGTTAAACAGCGTTGGTCAAAAGATTTGACAGTTGAAACCCACACAGGGTGGTCACTTACATATCACCCACCCGCAATTTGCCTTGACCAACAAGTATTTGGGCATGAAAATGGTGGTAAAGCGGGCACAGACACCAGATTTCATCATTTTGAATAAGAAGCTGTAGTTGTGCAAGGGTTAAACAGCATTGGTCAAAAGAATTGACACTTGAACCCCACACAGAGTGGTCACTTACATATCACCCACCTGCAATTTGCCTTGACCAACAAGCATTTGTGCATGAAAATGGTGGTAAAGCGGGCACAGACACCAGATTTCATCATTTTGAATAAGAAGCTGCAGTTGTGCAAGGGTTAAACAGCGTTGGTCAAAAGATTTGACACTTGAAACCCACACAGGGTGGTCACTTACATATCACCCACTTGCAATTTGCCTTGACCAACAAGCATTTGGGGATGAAAATGGTGGTAAAGCGGGCACAGACACCAGATTTCATCATTTTGAATAAAAAGCTGTAGTTGTGCAAGGGTTAAACAGCGTTGGTCAAAAGATTTGACACTTGAAACCCATACAGGGTGGTCACTTACATATCACCCACCTGCAATTTGCCGTGAACAACAAGCATTTGGGCATGAAAATGGTGGTAAAGCGGGCACTGACACCAGATTTCTTCATTTTGAATAAGAAGCTACAGTTGTGCAAGGGTTAAACAGCGTTGGTCAAAAGATTTGACACTTGAAACCCACAGAGGGTGGTCACTTACATATCACCCACTTGCAAGTTGCCTTGATCTACAAGCATTTGGGCATGAAAATGGTGGTAAAGCGGGCACAGACACCAGATTTCTTCATTTTGAATAAGAAGCTGCAGTTGTGCAAGGGTTAAACAGCGTTGGTCAAAAGATTTGACAGTTGAAACCCACACAGGGTGGTCACTTACATATCACCCACCCGCAATTTGCCTTGACCAACAAGTATTTGGGCATGAAAATGGTGGTAAAGCGGGCACAGACACCAGATTTCATCATTTTGAATAAGAAGCTGTAGTTGTGCAAGGGTTAAACAGCATTGGTCAAAAGAATTGACACTTGAACCCCACACAGAGTGGTCACTTACATATCACCCACCTGCAATTTGCCTTGACCAACAAGCATTTGTGCATGAAAATGGTGGTAAAGCGGGCACAGACACCAGATTTCATCATTTTGAATAAGAAGCTGCAGTTGTGCAAGGGTTAAACAGCGTTGGTCAAAAGATTTGACACTTGAAACCCACACAGGGTGGTCACTTACATATCACCCACTTGCAATTTGCCTTGACCAACAAGCATTTGGGGATGAAAATGGTGGTAAAGCGGGCACAGACACCAGATTTCATCATTTTGAATAAAAAGCTGTAGTTGTGCAAGGGTTAAACAGCGTTGGTCAAAAGATTTGACACTTGAAACCCATACAGGGTGGTCACTTACATATCACCCACCTGCAATTTGCCGTGAACAACAAGCATTTGGGCATGAAAATGGTGGTAAAGCGGGCACTGACACCAGATTTCTTCATTTTGAATAAGAAGCTACAGTTGTGCAAGGGTTAAACAGCGTTGGTCAAAAGATTTGACACTTGAAACCCACAGAGGGTGGTCACTTACATATCACCCACTTGCAAGTTGCCTTGATCTACAAGCATTTGGGCATGAAAATGGTGGTAAAGCGGGCACAGACACCAGATTTCTTCATTTTGAATAAGAAGCTGCAGTTGTGCAAGGGTTAAACAGCGTTGGTCAAAAGATTTGACACATGAAAACCACACAGGGTGGTCACTTACATATCACCCACCTGCAAGTTGCCTTGACCAACAAGCATTTGGCATGAAAATGGTGGTAAAGCGGGCACAGACACCAGATTTCATCATTTTGAATAAGAAGCTGCAGTTGTTCAAGGGTTAAACAGCGTTGGTCAAAAGATTGTCTTTATTTTTATTTTATTTTATTTTATTATTTATTATTATTATTATTATTATTATTATTATTATTGTCTAAAAATAACACAGGATATATCACAACTATCTCCTGCTTACCTTTCTGTTCCAATCTGGTCCGGCATCCCTAGCTCCTATATATTAGACCAGATCTGTGACTATGTGCCTCATTTGCTAACGCTGGGCGGAGTCACATAGCTGGGCGGAGTCCGGCCATAGAGATCTGGGCTAATATATAGGAGATAGGAGATAGCCATAGGAGATCTGCCCTAATATATGTGAGCAGGATACATAACTGACCGCAGGTTATATCAGCGTGGCCGTGATTGTGCAGAGACAGCAGCACCAGGCCACCAGTTTAAGCCTCCGTCACCGCTCCGCCCCCCCTCAGCAGCAATAGGCCACCATCTTAAGCCTTCGTCGCGGCTCCGCCCCCCCTCCACAGAATTTAAGGCTCTGTTGCGCCCCCCCCCCACCCCCTCCGCCAGCCATTGGTTGAGTCTCCATCGAGCACGCCCCCAGCCCCCCCCGCACACTCCGCCCGCCATTGGCCAGATGCCGCCAGGACGCGCTGTGATTGACAGCCCGCGCAGCTGCCACTGGAATGCCTGTCTCCTGCTGGCCCACCACTCACACAGGGAGATGCTGCCGCCAACGGGACAGCGAAAGAACGCGAGGGACAGCCCGTACACTCCGTCCCCTGCCACTGAGCCACACCAGGTAACCAGCCTCATCGCAGCGCGCCCCCTGTACCAGTGACACACATGTAACGCCCCCTGTAGCAGTGACGCTTACACGCGTAACGCCCCCTGTAGCAGTGCCGCTTACATACGTAATGCCCCCTGTAGCATTGCCACTTACACACGTAACGCCCCCTGTAGCAGTGCCACTTACACACGTAACGCCCCCTGTAGCAGTGACGCTTACACACGTAACGCCCCCTGTAGCAGTGCTGCTTACATACGTAATGCCCCCTGTAGCATTGCCGCTTACACACGTAACGCCCCCTGTAGCAGTGCCACTTACACACGTAACGCCCCCTGTAGCAGTGACGCTTACACACGTAACGCCCCCTGTAGCAGTGCCACTTACACACGTAACGCCCCCTGTAGCAGTGACGCTTACACACGTAACGCCCCCTGTAGCAGTGACGCTTACACACGTAACGCCCCCTGTAGCAGTGACGCTTACACACGTAACGCCCCCCTGTAGCAGTGCCACTTACACACGTAATGCCCCCTGTAGCAGTGCTGCTTACATACGTAATGCCCCCTGTAGCATTGCCGCTTACACACGTAACGCCCCCTGTAGCAGTGCCACTTACACACGTAACGCCCCCTGTAGCAGTGCCGCTTACACACGTAACGCCCCCTGTAGCAGTGCCGCTTACACACGTAACGCCTCCTGTAGCAGTGCCGCTTACACACGTAACGCCCCGTGTAGCAGTGCCACTTACACACGTAACGCCCCCTGTAACAGTGCCGCTTACCTTACACACGTAACGCCCCCTGTAGCAGTGCCGCTTACACATGTAACACCCCCTATAGCAGTACCGCTTACACACGTAACACCCCCTGTAGCAGTGCCGCTTACACACGTAACGCCCCCTGTACCAGTGCCGCTTACACACGTAACGCCCCCTGTACCAGTGCCGCTTACACACGTAACGCCCCCTGTACCAGTACCGCTAACACACGTAACGCCCCCTGTACCAGTGCCGCTTACACACGTAACGTAATAAAAACATTGCACGCCACAAGGGTGTGCAAGGGTTAAGGGGGCGTAGCCCCTTACGACGGTGTGAAGAGCGCCCGTAGGGTGCAATGAATCACCTAGTACAATAGTATGGGTCCGTACCTAAATTCATCAAGTTCCAAAAATACTGAAGGGCCTATTTATCACCATCCGCATCTTGGATGCGGATGTAATATGATAAAATAGCTGAAACTCGAAATGCGATAATTAATTACATTGCAGGGATACCACCATTATCATGCCCAAATGCTTGTTGGTCAAGGCAACTTGCAAGTGGGTGATATGTAAGTGACCACCCTGTGTGAGTCTCAAGTGTCAAATCTTTTGACCAACGCTGTTTAACCCTTGCACAACTGCAGCTTCTTATTCCAAATGATGAAATCTGGTGTCTGTGCCCGCTTTACCACCATTTTTATGCCCAAATACTTGTTGGTGAGGCAAATTGCAGGTGGGTGATATGTAAGTGACCACCCTGTGTGAGTTTCAAGTGTCAAATCTTTTGACCAATTCTGTTTAACCCTTGCACAACTACAGCTTCTTATTCAAAATGATGAAATCTGGTGTCTGTGCCCGCTTTACCACCATTTTCATGCCTAAATACTTGTTGGTCAAGGCAAATTGCAGGTGGGTGATACGACAGTGACCACCCTGTGTGAGTTTCAAGTGTCAAATCTTTTGACCAATGCTGTTTAACCCTTGCACAACTACAGCTTTTTATTCAAAATGATGAAATCTGGTGTCTGTGCCCGCTTTACCACCATTTTCATGCCCAAATACTTGTTGGTCAAGGCAAATTGCAGGTGGGTGATATGTAAGTGACCACCCTGTGTGAGTTTCAAGTGTCAAATCTTTTGACCAACGCTGTTTAACCATTGCACAACTACAGCTTCTTATTCAAAATGATGAAATCTGGTGTCTGTGCCCGCTTTACCACCATTTTCATGCACAAATGCTTGTTGGTCAAGGCAAATTGCAGGTGGGTGATATGTAAGTGACCACCCTGTGTGAGTTTCAAGTGTCAAATCTTTTGACCAATGCTGTTTAACCCTTGCACAACTACAGCTTCTTATTCAAAATGATGAAATCTGGTGTCTGTGCCCGCTTTACCACCATTTTCATGCCCAAATACTTGTTGGTGAAGGCAAATTGCAGGTGGGTGATATGTAAGTGACCACCCTGTGTGAGTTTCAAGTGTCAAATCTTTTGACCAACGCTGTTTAACCATTGCACAACTACAGCTTCTTATTCAAAATGATGAAATCTGGTGTCTGTGCCCGCTTTACCACCATTTTCATGCCTAAATCATTTTTGTTTAATGCAAAATGTAACGTAAATTGGTGTAAGGGACACTATTTGAAGTTTATGCAATGCCATACCTCCCAACATTACCCTCTCCAGGAGGGACAGAATGCTCTGCTCCTGGACTTTTCTCTTAATGTATGATTGCCATCACCTGTGCTGTAATAGCCCCTACACACTGGCCGATTTTTTGAAAGATATGAACGATCTCGTTCATGAATGAACGAGAACTCGTTCATATCTTTCAGTGTGGAGACTCCAGCGATGAACGATGCGCGTCCCCGCGCTCGTTCATCGCTGGTCTCCCGTCGGCTGTGCATGCAGGCCAATATGGACGATCTCGTCCATATTTGCCTGCACTTCAATGCAGCCGCGTGACGGGGGGAGTGAAGAAACTTCACTCCCCCCGTCACTGCCCCCCCGCCGCCGGGTCGCTCGTCGGCCGTATCCGCCGTCGGGCAGCTCGGCGGCGGGTCGGCCAGTGAGTAGGGCCCTTAACACCTTTCTTATCCATTAACCTGTTCCACACAGGTGCCGGCAATCATAATTTAAGAGGGAAGTCCAGAAGCAGAGTATTCTGTCCCTCCTGGAGAGGGTCACGTTGGGAGGTATGCAATGTTAACTTAGTGATCTATCTTTATTTAATTTATTTGAATATAATAATTTCTGAATAATAAGCTGGAGACGAATAAGAAGTGAATAAGAAGCTGGAGCTGAATAAGAAGTGAATAAGAAGCTGGCCGAATAAGAAGCTAACTTCAGCCTCGTCATATATTTTATGTTTTAGAGAAAATGCCTAATCTTGTTGTAATACATTGCATTGTCCTGCTTTACTGTGGAGCTCTAGCCACTGTTCTAGACTGGGCTTTAGGGCCTGAAGGAGTTAATGCAATCAGGAAGTGAGAGAGAGACTCTGCCTAGGCTCATAGCGGAGGACATGGATTGGACCCTGTAGAGCAGGAAGGGAAAGGAGGGGTGTGGAAAACCAGCCTGTGTGTGTGCGTGGAGAGACAGACAAGCAGGAGTGAGGACGCAGGTGCTGCACTTGTTTATCACTCATCAGTTGCTTGTTTTTTTAATTTTAGGGTTGAAAACACTGCTGCCAACACCGGACTACAGGAACGCATGCACGGTTTCATGGTGAGTGCCCACAAGTACCGGCAGTAGCAACAGCAAACACTGTTTGCCTAGTATGTGTGCTTACAGATATCAGCAGCACTTGTCATCAAGGAAGATATTGTGGGGAAATAGCTTGAAATAAGCAATAGAAGATGTGTCTCATTATGAGATTTACAGAGTAGAAGAGAAGCAGCTCATCAGTAACACGTACACACACGTTACAATGTGTGGGAAACCATTTTCCAGCAGTGCTACTGATGGGCAGGTACAGCATTAATTCAGTAGTGAGGTAAGTAAATACACTCCCAGAATAACGTGCACACTTACTGTCATGAGACAGGGGCTGATAGAGCACAACTGAGCGCTGATGTACTAAGCTGTGGAGAGAGTTAAAATACCAATCAGCTCTTAATTTACAGTTTTCAAACACAGCCTGTAACATGGCAGTTAGGAGCTGATTGGCTCATAGTTAATCTCTCTCCACATACACTATCCAAGGCTTAGGGTTGTATTCAATAACTGTCGGAAGCTGCCGTCTTGTCGGAAAGACGGCAGCTTCCGACAGATTTAAAAAAAACCTATTTGACCTATTAAAAAAATGCATTTTTGTTTTCCGACAAGTCGGGAATTCCCGACTTGTCGGAAAACACGTGGATCGGCGGAATAGCCGCCGATCCGCGTGCTTCTGTCGGAAATGGGGCCAAATCCGACAGGTTTTGGCCCCCTTTCCGACAAACTCAATCAGACTTGAAAACAAGTCGGATTGAGGTGGGGAGCGGTGCGGCGGGCTACCGGGATGAAAGGTACCTTGCCTGGCCGTCCCCCAGCCAGGCATTTCTCTCCCTGCAGCGCCTCCCCAACCCGCCGCAGACATCACTCTCCACTGCCACAGACGCTGGCAGCCCCCCCTCGCCGCTGTCCAGCTCTGCTCGCCACCGTCCAGCTCCCCCCGCCGACCTCACCTGCCCCTGCCGGCCACCACCATCTGCTTCCCTCGCCGCCGCTGTCCGCACACCTGGCAGCCGCTGACAGCAGCAGCAGAACAGCACCCTGGGTACGGCACAAATCCGATAGTCGGATTTGGACGACCATTGTCGATCCATTCCGACAAATGCATGTCGGAATGGATCCGACAGTTACTGAATACACCACTTTGTACATCTTCCTCTCAGTATCTTGAGACAGGAGCTGTCAGATCAGTGGAAGAGACCGTCACATATACTATAGCTAGGGAAGAAGTGCTAGGGAAGAAGTGCCTCAACTGACATCAGTAGAAGTTAGTCCCAATAGACATTGTTTTGACGTATTGCCTACTTTGCTCATGGGATTTGTCCAGCTCTGTTTTAATTTAATTTATTTGAACACTTCCTTTAATAAATAGTATTATACAAAATAGGCTGTACAATTGTTGGCAAAATAATCAAGATGTTGGAGGCGATTCAATTGTTTTTGCGCACCCGATCTCCTGTCTAAAGTGATGGAAGCTCGGGAGTCGCAATTCAAATGTTTTTTTTTATTGCGCTGATCGCGCCAAAAGAGATAGCGTTTAGCTGCATGTAGCAGCTAATCCCCTCTAAAGTCCTTGCTAAGGCGCCTCAACCATGGACTTTGCACACATTTCTTCTTGCACTTCTGAAGGATGCAAAAAGAAATGTCAACCCCGCAGCTAACGGACATCTAAACGGAGCAGCAATTGAATTGCTCTGTTTTGCGCCCCCTAGTGGTACCTGCAGGGCAAAACAATGTAATCGCCCCCATGGTTTGTTAAAATTAAAAACTGGTCAATTGATTACTCCTGATATTTATTATTATTATTATTTAATTTTTTTTTTTTTAATTTCTTCTTCTTTAGGGCCCATAGGCATCCACAGGGATGACCTTGGTGTATGATGGTGGAGACCAGGACAGGCACCAAATAGTTAAGCTCTTGAAGGTCCCAATATGCACTGGTCCATCTCCCTCATACACCACCCACAGATCAGGCTCTTCAGTTTTTGTTTGGTGACAGCAGGAGCTGGTCACCGATTAAATAGTGGGGCGGCTTTATGCAGCCCAAGCTTTTATTTTATGATTTGTTTTATTTCAGTGTATTTTACATTGAGCATGCAGTGCTAGGCAGTCCTTTGCACACCAGTGCTGCTGCTCCAACAGCCCCACCGGAGCCGCGACTCCAGCCACGGTGAGGAACTTTTGTCAGGGACACTGTGCAGCCCTTACTAGCAGGGGCACACAGGGGAGGCCTGGACTGCAACTGGAGCATGGGGAACAGGTTAGGAGTGCTCCCTATTGCGAGACCCACGATTGTGAGACCCACATTCATGGCAGTCCATACCTCCGGTCCCGGGAGACAGACCGGAGGTGTTGATGTGCACCTAAGCCATGCCTGTGGACTGCACTAAACCATCAGGGCTTATGTTACTGGAGCTGGAGACCATTTCATACAGGCCAGGTAACCGGTGGTTGAGGTCAGCGCTTCCCCAGTAGCCCCTTCCCCAGCCCAGGGCGTCATTCTACTGTGGCTGAGTAGTTGAACTTAGTGCCCATTGCAGCTAAATTATGTTTCTGGCCCAAGCATCCATAAAGAATATTGGGGACTCTAGTACGATGGGGTATAGACGGGGTCCAAAGGAGCCAGTGCACTTTAAATTTCTTCAGCTGGGTGTGCTGGCTCCTCCCCTCTATGCCCGTTACCACAGGCAGTTTAGAAAAAAGTGCCCTCAAGAGAGGACGCGCATCTTTGAGCTGCAGAGAGTTTTCTTCATTTTATTTTTCATGTTTATTTTCGGTATGCTGTTTGGGCAACAGCATACCTGCACTGTGGGAGTTAGGGGAGGTGGTCACCAGCCTTACGAGGCGCAGAACCGCTTCCCTGCTGCAGGACCACCGTCCTGAGGGGTTGTTGTTCAGCAGGGCATTGCGCCTTGGCTGTCACAGCCGCAGCACGCCGCACACCCCTAACACTGCCTGAAGGTGACATCTGTTGTGAGTACAAACCGGGGCCACCGCTATGGGGGTCCCCCGGTTCACTGTGCGGCTGAATGCGGGTGCAGCGTACTGTACCCGCCCGGGGGATCCCGCTAAGATCCCCCGTGTAGACTAGCACTTGTTGTGATGTTTTTAAGCTGAAAGGAGACTTTGCCAGTATAATACAGTATATCACTATAGCTCCGGTGCCATTGGAGGGAGCGGAGCTTCCTCAGAGCGGGGCCAGATGCGTTTTGGCGCCTTCCTCTGCCTACTGCAGTCATCCACAGCACACACAGCGCTTCCTGACTCCTCAGCCACACTGGATATCTGGTACAGGGTGTAGCAAAGGGGGAGAGCCGCTATTGTACACTATCTGGGTCCTGTACAGAACAGAATTTGTTAGTATTTACTGTGATATAGTTAGCCGACAGCCTCACTGGGGCTGTGCAGCTAAGGGTGTGCTGGTGTCCTTCTCTGTGTGTCTCCTCTCACATACAGTAGGGCAGGCTTACAATTTAACTGTCTGGGTGTATGTGTATGTTATTGTGCTTACTGTGAAACATGGGTAAACAATAGCTGTGCAGTGTATGCCACACCAGATTTACTCCATTATCATCTGATTCTGTTTCATGTGAACAATGCAGCCAATCTTCACAAATCAGTGAAGGGGCTGGGGGAGAGGGTCCAGAGCCCCACTGGCTAGGGTCTCTTAAAACTATGATGTCCGATATGTCAACCCTTTGAGGTTGAATTGTATACCTGGATTTTCAAAGTTACAGCTGGGAAATCCGCGTTTCTCCCCTCTGGGGCCCCACCGGTGAGACGCTCCTACCCGGGCCGTCTGTCCAGTCCTTTCGGTCTCTCAGATTTCGATCTAAGGCCAGAAGTGCCTCCAATGCGACTAGAGGCACCAGAGGTAAGTCCAGAAAGCCTGCAAGCACCAGCTTTCAGGAGCAGACCACCAGTTCTGCTTCCGCTAAGGCCTCAGCATGACGGTGCCCACCCACCCCGAAAGGATCTCGAGGTGGGAGCTCGACTACGTCACTTCAGCTGCGTCTGGGAGGTTTCCTGCCAGGATACCTGGGTCACATCTCGTTTCTCAGGGCTACAAGCTGGAGTTCAACAGTACTCCTCCCCAATGATTTTTCAAATCAAGCTTACCAGCTTTGGAGGATATGCAAGTTGTGTTGCAACAGGCCATCCTAACGTTGGTCCAGTCCCATGTCATTGTTCCAGTACCACTACCGCAATACGGCAAAGGGTTTTTTCTCAAACCTGTTTGTGTTCCGAAACCGGACGGTTTGGTAAGACCCATTTTGAATCTAAAATCCTTGAATCCTTACTTGAAGGTGTTCAAGTTCAAAAGGGAAACCCTGCGAGCAGTGGTTGCGGGCCTGGAAGAACAGGAATTCATGGTCTCCTTGGATATCAAGGATACCTACCTCCCATATTCCGATTTGGCCGCCTCATCAGGCATACTTGCGGGTTGCACTGCTGGACAATCGCTTCCAATTCCAGACACTGCACTTTGGCCTGTGCACAGCTTTGAGGGTTTTCACAAAGGTGATGGCTGAGATGATGATCCAGCTTCGGGGAGTCAACATTGTTCCTTGATGACCTTCTAATCAAAGCAAGATCCAGGGAGCTTTTGTTGCTCCATATCGACAGCACTATCCTACTTTGGTCACGCCATCGGATCCTCAACTTACAGAAGTCCCACCTGGAGCCGTCTCAACGGCTTCTGTTCCTGGGGATGTTGCTGGATACTGTGGCCCAGAAGGTGTTCCTACTAGAGGACAAGGCGAGAACACTTCAGGAAATGGTTCACATGGTACTCTGACCTGCTCGAGTGTCCATCCATCTTTGCATAAGATTGTTGGGGAAGAAGGTCACCTCCTACGAGGCGATCCAGTATGGCAAGTTCCATGCCAGAACTTTTCAGCTGGATCTCCTGAGCAAATGGTCCGGTTCACATCTTCAGATGCATCGGATGATACAGTTGTCACCTCAGGCCAGGATTTCCCTCCTGTGGTGGCTGCAGTCCTCCCAATCTACTGGAGGGCTGGAGTTTCGGATTCAGGATTGGACCCTCCTCATGACAGATGCGAGTCTAGGAGGATGGGGAGCTGTCACCCAAGGGGCGCAGTTCCAGGGCAGGTGGTCAGCCCACGAAAGCCTCCTTCCAATCAACATTCTGAATCTTCGGGCAATCTACAATGCTCTGCTTCAGGCCTCTCCTCTGCTCAAGGATCACGCAATCCAGGTACAGTCGGACAACGCCACAGCAGTGACGTATATCAATCGACAAGGAGGGACAAAAAGCAGAGCCTGCATGCGAGAGGTGTCACAGTACTCCTCCTGGGCGGAAAGAAATGCAAAAGCAATTTTCATTCCAGGTGTGGACAACTGGGAAGCAGACTTCCTAAATCGTCACGATCTCCACCCGGGGGAGTGGGGACTCCACAGCAGGTGTTCCAGCAGGTCATCAACCGGTGGGGCTAACTGCAAATCGACATGATGGCTTCTCGTCTCAACAAGAACCTTCCCTGGTATTGCCCACGAACCAGGGACCCTCAGGCAAGGGCACTGGATGCACTGACATCGGTTTGGCCTTACCGGCTGGTCTACCTATTTCCTCCGATTCCGTTACTCCGCAGGGTGCTCAAGCGCATCAGAAATCTGGGAGTCCAGGCAATTCTAATTGCCTCGGATTGGTACGCGGATCTTCTGGCCATGTCCGTCGAAGACTCTTGACCTCTACCACATGAAGAGATCTTCTTCAACAAGGACCGTTCGTCTACCCGGACTTATGGCGACTTCGTTTGACGGCATGGAGGTTGAGCGGTACATCCTATCTCACAAGGGCCTTTCCAAAAAGGTTATTGCTACCATGGTTCAGGCCAGGAAACCTGTGACGTCAAAACACTATCATCACATCTGGAGGAGATATGTCTCTTGGTGCGAGAAACGCACAAATACGCCTGCTGAGTTTCACTTGGGACGTTGCTTACGTTTCCTGCAGGCTGGTGTGGATAAGGGCTTAAAGTCTGGGTTCCATTAAGGTCCAGATTTCAGCCCTCTTCATTTTCTTCCAGAAGACATTGGCAGTGTTGCCAGAAGTTCAAATTAAATAAATGTATACAAGTCACCAGTTCCCGTCTACTGATGGTGATAGTGTGTTTTGTTTCTTGTATGCACCATCCTTCTCTCCTCTCTAGCTCCTGCTTTGGGTTTGCTAAAACTTAAGATCCTAAGCTGTGGGCTGGGTATGAGCGAGTGGGACCAGTGCATCTTGGGAGCTTCAAAAGCTTAACTGTTTGGCACCTGTCCTGATCTCCACTATCACACCCCAAAGTCATCCCTCTGGATCCTATGGACCTCAAAGAAAAAGAGCTAAGTGGCGCGTCAGGTCAGTGTCTGGGTTGGAGAAATCCTGGATATAGGCATGGGAGAATGTCATCGGGAATGAGGAGAGGTGGCTATCTAGGAATGGCCATCATACAGTTAACTATTGATGGTACCATTGGTGGTTTACCTCGATGTAAAAACTATCTGCTAGGTCATCCCTGCTTTACTGTTCCCTGGACAGCAGGTCAATCAGAGCTTTGGGGTGGGTGTGTCGGGTGGAAGGAGGGGAGCTATGCTCCATGTGCCAGTACCTTGTAAAGAAAAAAAACAAAACATTTGGGTAATTCTGTACCATCATGGCGGTAAACCATTAAACATGATGGTTTTTAATCATCTAGTTGCTGGTCAGCATTCACAGCCAGTGAGAAGATGCCATGCACATAGCGTCTATTATCAATGTGTGGGAATAGTGATGAGCCTAAAAAGCCACTCCCCCTTCCGGGGTGGCGACATCCCTTTTTGGGCCATGTGTGCGTACAACTGCCTTATCTCCCGGATGCGCTCTGTCTGCTGTTTGCCCTAGAGTGAACACTAGAGACTGTGTAACAAGTGGCACAGGAGAACAGCACAGGTAGGGTGATTAAAGAGAGAAATAAAGCAGGCAGAAATGTTAAGGATAGACTTGTGATGATGCTATGTGGGAAATGGTCCAGGGAGTACAGCAATCATGGTGAGAGAAGCTGAGGGCTTGGATAAATGTTTTAGTGACTTCCAGAAAGAGCCTGATTATGCAAATATTGCAGAGATGGAAACAGGAGAGAAAGGTAGTGAATATAGGAGAGAGAGTGGAGAGAGTTGAGGATGACTCCTAGACATCGAACTTGGGGCCTAATTCAGCATGGATCGCTATTGCTACTACTGCACTCTCAATTGCAAAGAATTTGCACAGGTAGTTGCCAGACAGAAATGGAAAAAGGCAGCCCCTGCAGTTGCGTATGCATCGCAATCCATAAGCAAAATCAGGAGCATCAAAGGGGTAAATTCAATCTGCGCCAAGCCAGAGCATCCACAAACCTGCACATACTGTTGCATGCAAGTGATCGCAGATGTCAGAGGCCCGACCGCCAAACGGCCATTACATGCCTGCGTTTTGGCCACCACTCCCAAAAAACACCATGTTACCACCCCAAAAGCTTACAACCTGTCAATCATTATGCAATCGCTTCACTTTAATATTTGCGAATGCACCGCGATCGCAATGTGTCTCTGGCGCATGCACATTGCATATGCAGTGCATGCGCAGTCTTTCAATAATCGTCCAAATTTGCGAAAAAAACTCTAAATTGCTTTCCATGCTGAATTAGGCCCTTAAGGAGGAGAAAAGTTTGAGTTATTAATAACAGTCCAGACATACTAAAATGGGGCATATTCAAGTGTGCACGTGTTTTTTAAAAACCCTGCACTTTCCTTTTCAATTTCAGAAAAGAAAATGAGACGCAATGATTTCTAGGTATGCACCGCAAGAGCAAGTCTGATTTTTTCCTACAAATTTTTATTTTTATAAAAAATCAGCAGAGCTTGCTCTGGTACCTTTTGTGACCCCCCCCCCCCCCCCCCCCAATCCCTAATGACCAATTACACAATTGGAAGTCTTCAATTTGCTTAATTAGGCATTAATTACTCACCTTCTGAAGTGCTGTCTTCCTTCGGAACCCAATGGGCTGGTCTTCTGCAGCAGTGTGACCAACCCCCCCCCCCCTGCCTAATGTGTCTTTGAGCAGCAGCTGGGACAACTACATCTCCCAGTAGGCCCCTCACCTCTAATTTGGCATCAAGAGCTGGCTGTGATGAAGTTCCGGAGTTTGCCCAGGAACCTGCACCTCCGGCCAACTTGTACTTCATTACATTAAATTTGGGTTGTAAATCCACTCAAACGTTCTTGTGTATAGTTACTTTTTTTTTTTATACTCCTGAGGAAGCTGGATGCCTAATAACCAGCGAAATGCATTGAGCTTATTCAACTCTTTTATTCACCTGGCGCTCATTCCACTCTCCATCTATCTAGACTCCTGTTATCTAAATTGGCATTGTTTGGACACTTGCTCCACCACTGGATTTGCACTGCAGCACTTTATCCAGTTCATCCCCCAGCTACTTATGGATCATTCCTAAGCTAAGATATCATCAAGGGATCATTTCATATTAATATCCAGTTAAAACATACTGCATTTACAGTGACCTGATTGGAGAATGTCCTAGCCAAGTTTTTGGAACTATACATAGGAACGTATGAGTGGATTTACAACCGGGATTTAACATAGAGAGGTGGCTACAAATGATTTAAACTCCCCATATAACCATTGCATGTGAACTTTTAATATATATATATAATTTGCTATTTTTTATGTATTTTATGTAATTGTGTTTATTTTTCACAAAACAAACCGTCCAATTGTTAGATATATTCTCTACAGCCAGCGCTGGTATACTTATTTTTCTTTTTACTTTATATACAAGGGATTTTGACCATCCCTACACCAACTGCTCTTGGTTGCGCACTTGTACCTATCTGTGTATATATTTGTTATCAGACTTCATTACATCCGGCCCCATGTGTTTATAGCAAAGTACCAATCTATTGTATCCTTGCCATTTTATTATTTGGTTTGTGACACCATTGTAAAAATAATACAGTAACTGAAATAAAAAAAAAAAAATTAGATTCAGTCAACCATGATTTAGTGCATACCATAGAAGTAATTGGCAAAGACCTTGTTGTTTGTTTAACCACTTGAGCGACGATTTTTCCCTCCCCAAAAAAACGCTCAGAAATTGCAGTGGTTTTTTTTTTTTTAGGAGTGAATCAGGTGAAGAACATGAATTTAACCTCATCCAAAATGATTTTAGTGTGTGTATAATATATATGTGTGTGTGTGTATATATACATATATACTGCTCAAAAAAATAAAGGGAACACTAAAATAACACATCCTAGATCTGATTAAATGAAATATTCTTATTAAATACTTTGCTCTTTACATAGTTGAATGTGCTGACAACAAAATCTCACAAAAATGATCAATGGAAATCAAATTTATTAACCCATGGAGGTCTGGATTCGGATTCACCCTCAAAATGAAAGTGGAAAAACACACTACAGGCTGATCCAACTTTGATGTAATGTCCTTAAAACATGTAAAAATGAGGCTCAGTAGTGTGTGTGGCCTCCACGTGCCTGAATGACCTCCCTACAACGCCTGGGCATGCTCCTGATAAGGTGGTGGATGGTCTCCTGAGGGATCTCCTCCCAAACCTGGACTAAAGCATCTGCCAACTCCTGGACAGTCTGTGGTGCAACGTAGCGTTGGTGGATGGAGCGAGACATGATGTGCTCAATTGGATTCAGGTCTGGGGAATGTGCGGGCCAGTCCATATCATCAATGCCTTCATCTTGCAGGAACTGCTGACACACTCCAGGCACATGAGGTCTAGCATTGTCTTGCATTAGGAGGAACCCAGGGCCAACCGCACCAGCATATGGTCTCGCAAGGGGTCTGATGATCTCATCTTGGTACCTAATGGCAGTCAGGCTACCTCTGGCGAGCACATGGAGGGCTGTGCGGCCCCCCAAAGAAATGCCACCCCACACCATTACTGAGTCACTGCCAAACCGGTCATGCTGGAGGATGTTGCAGGCAGCAGAACGTTCTCCTTGGCGTCTCACATGTGCTCAGTGAGAACCTGCTTTCTTCTGTGAAGAGCACAGGGCGCCAGTGGTGAATTTGCCAATTTCTCTAACGTCCTAGTGGATGCTGGGGACTCCGTAAGGACCATGGGGAATAGACGGGCTCCGCAGGAGACTGGGCACTCTAAAGAAAGATTTAGTACTACCTGGTGTGCACTGGCTCCTCCCTCTATGCCCCTCCTCCAGACCTCAGTTAGAATCTGTGCCCGGCCAGAGCTGGGTGCTTTTAGTGAGCTCTCCTGAGCTTGATAATAAGAAAGTATTTTAGTTAGGTTTTTTATTTTCAGAGAGCTTCTGCTGGCAACAGACTCTCTGCTACGAGGGACTGAGGGGAGAGAAGCAAACCTACTAACTGCGGCTAGGTTGCGCTTCTTAGGCTACTGGACACCATTGGCTCCAGAGGGTTCGAACACAGGATCTTAACCTTGGTCGTCCGTTCCCGGAGCCGCGCCGCCGTCCCCCTCGCAGAGCCAGAAGTCAGAAGCCGGCAGAAGCAAGAAGACATCGAAATCGGCGGCAGAAGACTCCTGTCTTCACATGAGGTAGCACACAGCACTGCAGCTGTGCGCCATTGCGCCCACACTACCCACACACTCCGTTCACTGTAGGGTGCAGGGCGAAGGGGGGGCGCCCTGGGCAGCAATTAGGATACCTCTTGGCAAAAAGACACATATATACAGCTGGGCACTGTATATATGTACGAGCCCCCGCCATTTTATTTACACAGACCCGGGACAGAAGCCCGCCGCTGAGGGGGCGGGGCCTTCTTCCTCAGCACTAACCAGCGCCATTTTCTCTCCACAGCTCCGCTGAGAGGAAGCTCCCCAGGCTCTCCCCTGCAGTATCAAGGTAGAAAAAGGGTAAAAAGAGAGGGGGGGCACATAAATTTAGGCGCAAATTATCATAAACAGCAACTACTGGGTAAACACTAAATTACTGTGTAATCCCTGGGTTATATAGCGCTGGGGTGTGTGCTGGCATACTCTCTCTCTGTCTCCCCAAAAGGCCTTGTGGGGTCCTGTCCTCAATTAGAGCATTCCCTGTGTGTGTGTGCGGTGTGTCGGTACGTTTGTGTCGACATGTTTAACGAGGACGGTTACGTGGAGGCAGAACAAGTGCAAGTGAATGTGGTGTCGCCGCCGACGGCGCCGACACCTGATTGGATGGGTATGTGGAAGGTGTTAAATGATAACGTAAGCTCCTTGCATAAAAGGTTGGATAATCAGTCAGGGTCTCAACCCATGTCTGATTCTACAGCTCAGAGGCCGTCAGGGTCTCAAAAGCGCCCACTATCCCAGTTGGTTGACACAGATGTCGACACGGATTCTGACTCCAGTGTCGACGATGATGCAAAGTTGCAGCCTAAAATGACTACAGCCATCCGATACATGATTATAGCAATGAAGGATGTATTGCACATATCGGAGGAAAACCCTGTCCCTGACAAGAGGGTTTATATGTTTGGGGAGAAAAAGCAAGAAGTGACTTTTCCCCCTTCACATTAATTAAATGAGTTATGTGAAAAAGCGTGGGATTCCCCTGATAGGAAAGTACTGATTTCCAAAAGATTACTTATGGCGTATCCTTTCCCGCCAACAGATAGGTTACGCTGGGAATCCTCCCCTAGGGTAGACAAAGCGTTGACACGCTTATCTAAGAAGGTGGCCCTGCCGTCACAGGATACGGCCGCCCTAAAGGATCCTGCGGATAGGAAGCAGGAAGGTATCCTGAAGTCTGTTTATACACATTCTGGTACTCTTCTGAGGCCAGCAATTGCTTCGGCCTGGATGTGTAGTGCTGTAGCAGCATGGACAGATACTCTGTCTGAGGAGTTAGATACCCTGGACAGGGAGACTATTTTACTGACGCTAGGACATATCAAAGACGCTGTCCTATATATGCGGGATGCCCAGAGGGACATTTGCCTGCTGGGCTCTAGAATAAACGCAATGTCGATTTCTGCCAGAAGGGTCCTATGGACTCTGCAATGGACAGGTGATGCCGACTCTAAAAAACACATGGAGGTGTTACCTTATAAGGGTGAGGAATTGTTTGGGAACGGTCTCTCGGACCTAGTTTAAACAGCTACGGCTGGGAAGTCAAATTTCTTGCCATATATTCCCTCACAGCCAAAGAAAGCACCGTATTACCAAATGCAGTCCTTTCGTTCACAAAAAAGCAAGAAAGTCAGAGGTGCATCCTTTCTTGGCAGAGGCAGGGGTAGAGGAAAAAAGCTGCACCATGCAGCTAGTTCCCAGGAACAAAAGTCCTCCCCGGCTTCCACTAAATCCACCGCATGACGCTGGGGCTCCACAGGCGGAGCCAGGAGCGGTGGGGGCGCGTCTCCGAAATTTCAGCCACCAGTGGGTTCGCTCACGGGTGGATCCTTGGGCTATACAAATTGTGTCTCAGGGATACAAGCTGGAATTTGAGGTGACGCCCCCTCACCGTTACCTAAAATCGGCCTTGCCAGCTTCCCCCATGGAAAGGGAGGTAGTGTTGGCAGCAATACACAAGCTATATCTCCAGCAGGTGGTAGTGAAGGTTCCCCTCCTTCAACAGGGAAGGGGTTACTATTCCACCATGTTTGTGGTACCGAAACCGGACGGTTCGGTCAGACCCATTTTGAATTTAAAATCCCTGAATATTTATCTGAAGAAATTCAAGTTCAAGATGGAATCGCTCAGAGCGGTCATTGCAAGCCTGGAGGAAGGGGATTTTATGGTGTCTCTGGACATCAAGGATGCGTACTTGCATGTCCCCATTTATCCACCTCATCAGGAGTACCTCAGGTTTGTGGTACAGGACTGTCATTACCAATTCCAGACGTTGCCGTTTGGCCTGTCCACGGCACCGAGAATATTTACCAAGGTGATGGCGGAAATGATGGTGCTCCTTCGGAAGCAAGGGGTTACAATTATCCCATACTTGGACGATCTCCTCATAAAGGCGAGGTCCAGGGAGCGGTTGCTGATCAGCGTAGCACACTCTCAGGAAGTGTTGCGACAGCACGGCTGGATTCTGAATATTCCAAAGTCGCAGCTGATTCCTACGACGCGTCTGCCCTTCCTGGGCATGATTCTGGACACAAACCAGAAAAAGGTGTTTCTCCCGGAGGAGAAGGCTCAGGAGCTCGTGACTCTGGTCAGAGACCTCCTAAAACCAAAACAGGTATCGGTGCATCACTGCACGCGAGTCCTGGGAAAGATAATGGCGTCATACGAAGCCATTCCCTTCGGCAGGTTCCATGCGAGGATCTTTCAGTGGGATCTGTTGGACAAGTGGTCCGGATCGCATCTTCAGATGCATCGGCTGATCACCCTATCCCCCAGGGCCAGGGTGTCTCTTCTGTGGTGGCTGCAAAGTGCTCACCTCCTCGAGGGCCGCAGGTTCGGCATACGGGACTGGGTCCTGGTGACCACGGATGCAAGCCTCCGAGGATGGGGGGCAGTCACTCAGGGAAGAAACTTCCAGGGGCTGTGGTCAAGTCAGGAGACTTGTCTGCACATCAATATCCTGGAACTAAGGGCCATATACAACGCCCTCAGTCAAGCGGAGCCTCTGCTTCGAAACCAAACAGTGCTGATTCAGTCAGACAACATCACTGCAGTGGCCCATGTAAACCGCCAGGGCGGCACAAGAAGCAGGGTGGCAATGGCAGAAGCCACCAGGATTCTTCGTTGGGCGGAGAATCACATACTAGCACTGTCAGCAGTGTTCATTCCGGGAGTGGACAACTGGGAAGCAGACTTCCTCAGCAGGCACGACCTCCACCCGGGAGAGTGGGGACTTCATCAAGAAGTCTTCACGCAGATTGCAAATCGATGGGAACTGCCACAGGTGGACATGATGGCGTCCCGTCTCAACAAAAAGCTAAAAAGGTATTGCGCCAGGTCAAGGGACCCTCAGGCGATAGCTGTGGACGCACTAGTAACACCGTGGGTGTTCCAGTCGGTCTATGTGTTTCCCCCTCTTCCTCTCATACCAAAGGTGCTGAGAATTGTAAGAAAAAGAGGAGTGAGAACAATACTCATTGTTCCGGATTGGCCAAGAAGGACTTGGTACCCGGAATTGCAAGAAATGCTCACAGAGGACCCATGGCCTCTGCCTCTCAGACAGGACCTGTTGCAACAAGGGCCCTGTCTGTTCCAAGACTTTCCGCAGCTGCGTTTAACGGCATGGCGGTTGAACGCCGGATCCTAGCGGAAAAAGGCATTCCGGATGAAGTTATTCCTACGCTGATAAAGGCTAGGAAGGACGTGACAGCAAAGCATTATCACCGTATATGGCGAAAATATGTTGCTTGGTGTGAGGCCAGGCAGGCCCCTACAGAGGAATTCCAGCTGGGTCGATTCCTGCACTTCCTACAGTCAGGAGTGACTATGGGCCTAAAATTAGGGTCCATAAAGGCCCAGATTTCGGCCCTATCCATTTTCTTTCAAAAAGAACTGGCTTCACTGCCTGAGGTTCAGACGTTTGTTAAGGGAGTGCTGCATATTCAGCCCCTTTTGTGGCACCTTGGGATCTTAACGTGGTGTTGAGTTTCCTGAAATCCCACTTGTTTGAGCCACTTAAGACCGTGGAGCTAAAGTATCTCACGTGGAAAGTGGTCATGCTGTTGGCCTTAGCTTCGGCTAGGCGTGTGTCAGAATTAGCGGCTTTGTCATGTAAAAGCCCCTATCTGGTTTTCCATATGGATAGGGCAGAATTGCGGACTCGTCCGCAATTTCTGCCAAAGGTGGTGTCATCCTTTCATTGGAGGTGTGAGGTGTGGTGCCTCTGGACTGGCTGAGCTGGATGGCTTTAGTGTGGCATACCTTTACATTCTATTAACACTTTTCACTTATTAATTTTTTAACACTATTTCTCTATTTTAATTACATTTCATGTTTGTATCACCCTCCCTACAGCTTCGGCTTCCTAAATACTAATTTATTAACACTATAGTTTTTTACACTGGTATTCTAAGCTGGGATTTCTGGCTTATGCTGGTGTTTTGGGGTGCCACACCCTGCACCTAGATATAGCGCTAGGGACCCCAAATATACAGAGACGCCTTGATGCGGCTTTGGGGCTTAACCACACATTTGTGCAAATATGTGTAACGAAGATCTCTGAATTCTATTATTATGTGGGATTTACATCTAGTTACGGTTATCATTCAGGGTGCTGGGGGAACCAAATGCTTTTTTTTTTCTTGCTCAGAAATACCCCTCCCTTACGAGCACCTGAATGATATCACTAAGCTAATTGAGCATCTACCAATATATATATCCTATTATTTGAACCAACCTATTGTGGTGCCTGCGGCTACTTGTGACTTGGAGGATTCCAAGTTGCTTGACGTAGTCCGGGCTTTGAAGATTTATGTGACCAGAACAGCTAGAGTCAGGAAGACTGACTCGCTGTTTGTCCTGTATGCATCCAACAAGCTGGGTGCTCCTGCTTCAAAGCAAACTATTGCTCGCTGGATCTGTGGCACGATTCAGCAGGCTCATTCTGCGGCTGGATTGCCGCATCCAAAATCAGTGAAAGCCCATTCCACAAGAAAGGTGGGCTCTTCTTGGGCGGCTGCCCGAGGGGTCTCGGCATTACAGCTTTGCCGAGCAGCTACTTGGTCGGGTTCAAACACATTTGCAAAATTCTACAAGTTTGATACCCTGGCTGAGGAGGACCTTGTGTTTGCCCATTCGGTGCTGCAGAGTCATCCGCACTCTCCCGCCCGTTTGGGAGCTTTGGTATAATCCCCATGGTCCTTACGGAGTCCCCAGCATCCACTAGGACGTTAGAGAAAATAAGATTTTACTCACCGGTAAATCTATTTCTCGTAGTCCGTAGTGGATGCTGGGCGCCCGTCCCAAGTGCGGACTTTCTGCAATACGTGTATATAGTTATTGCTTAATTAAGGGTTATGTTATGTGGCATCAGTTGAGTGATGCTCTATTGTTGTTCATACTGTTAACTGGGTATGTTATCACAAGTTGTACAGTGTGATTGGTGTGGCTGGTATGAGTCTTACCCTGGATTCCAAAAATCCTTTCCTTGTACTGTCAGCTCTTCCGGGCACAGTTTCCTTAACTGAGGTCTGGAGGAGGGGCATAGAGGGAGGAGCCAGTGCACACCAGGTAGTACTAAATCTTTCTTTAGAGTGCCCAGTCTCCTGCGGAGCCCGTCTATTCCCCATGGTCCTTACGGAGTCCCCAGCATCCACTACGGACTACGAGAAATAGATTTACCGGTGAGTAAAATCTTATTTTTGGTGTTCTCTGGCAAATGGCAAAGTCCTGCACGGTGTTGGTCTGTAAGCACAACCCCCACCTGTGGACGTCGGGCCCTCATACCACCCTCATGGAGTCTGTTTCTGATCGTTTGAGTAGACACATGTACATTTGTGGCTTGCTGGAGGTCATTTTGCAGGGCTCTGGCAGTGCTCCTCCTGTTCCTCCTTGCACAAAGGCGGAGATAGCGTTCCTGCTGCTGGGTTGTTGCCCTCCTACGGCCTCCTCCACGTCTCCTGATGTACTGTTTGCCGCGTCAGGATACGCGGGCCTGGGCGCGCGAGAATGACACTGCGCTGTAGGTCCGACCGCGTCATTACATGCGGCCGGACGAGGATGAATGACGTGACGGGATGGGATCCGATCGCGTCACCCTTATCCTACCTGTATAAGTAGAATAACAGCGTCAGGTGAGGGGATTTAGACCCTCACGTGGTTATTACGAAAATGTGGTCCGGGATCAGACTTTAGCAGGAGTTTATAGGTTAAGTACAATGGGATATTATTCCCTGTTTTAGATATAACATCTCGGGTGAGGCATCCCTAAGCGGTCATGTGACCATTAGATATGTGAATAAACATATTATTAAACTAGTTTAGGTACCTTTTTAAATGCATTAACATGTGGTTTATTGTAGATATATATGTCTGTCATTAATTGGTGATATTATGAGATGAGCTGGTTAATCTCAATCTTTTATGCAAATGAGCAGCCATATTGGTTGGGTATATAAACCCTTATTTACAGCCCAGTTAGCACCTTGAAAAAGTTGTGTGAACACAACGAAACGCGTTAAGGGTGTGAGCTGCTCCCTTGTATCACTCCCTGTACCTACAATTATTTGGAGATAGAGGACCTGAACCAAGCCCCCATACGGAACCTCATGGACCTTTGCTGGAGGTAAACCATCTGAATTTAGGAACCTACTTTCACCACTACACCAAGGAACTGCAATACTGCGGAATGCAGAGCCGCTTAATAATCCTTGATCATCTGTGGTAATTATTGCTAACAAAAGACTGTTCTATTGGTACATTTGGATACAGAAGGGGACTCTCTATATAGGAACAGGTCCTATCACCACCTCCATTTTTCCAGTTAAATGTGTCTGGGAGTTATGCCGTACACCCTTTTCTAGGGTTTATTAACATCTTTTGTTGTATTTGTTATTCCATGGACGTTTTTAGTGAATTTTATATGAAATAAATATGTTTGTGTATTAATTTGCTCATCTCATATATGACCGTTTAGCGCTAGAATTTTTATTGTTGCTCCTGATGTACTGGCTTGTCTCCTGGTAGCGCCTCCATGCTCTGGACACTACGCTGACAGACACAGCAAACCCTCTTGCCACAGCTCGCATTGATGTGCCATCCTGGATGAGCTGCACTACCTGAGCCACTTGTGTGGGTTGTAGGGAGGTCATACACACTACTGAGCTTCATTTTGACTTGTTTTAAGGACATTACATCAAAGTTGGATCAGCCTGTAGTGTGTTTTTCCACTTTCATTTTGAGGGTGACTTCAAATCCAGACCTCCATGGGTTAATAAATTTGATTTCCATTGATAATTTCTCTAACGTCCTAGTGGATGCTGGGGACTCCGTAAGGACCATGGGGAATAGACGGGCTCCGCAGGAGACAGGGCACTTTAAGAAAGAATTTGGATACTGGTGTGCTCTGGCTCCTCCCTCTATGTCCCTCCTCCAGTTTGAATCTGTGCCCGGACGAGCTGGGTGCTTTTTAGTGAGCTCTCCTGAGCTTGCTAAAAAGAAAGTATTTTGTTAGGTTTTTTTTATTTTCAGAGAGATCTGCTGGCAACAGACTCTCTGCTACGTGGGACTGAAGGGAGAGAAGCAGCCCTACTCACTGAAGATAGGTCCTGCTTCTTAGGCTACTGGACACCATTAGCTCCAGAGGGATCGTACACAGGATCGCACCCTTGGTCGTCCGATCCCGGAGCCGCGCCGCCGTCCCCCTCGCAGAGCTGGAAGACAGAAGCCGGTGACAGAAGCAAGAAGACTTCGAAATCGGCGGCAGAAGACTCCAGTCTTCATATGAGGTAGCGCACAGCACTGCAGCTGTGCGCCATTGCTCCCACACTAAACCCACATCCTCCGGTCACTGTAGGGTGCAGGGCGCAGGGGGGGGGGGGGCGCGCCCTGGGCAGCAATTAGAGACCTCTTGGCAAAAGTGGGCATATATACAGTTGGGCACTGTATATATGCATGGGCCCCCGCCATATTTTTACACAGAAACGCGGGACAGAAGCCTGCCGCTGAGGGGGCGGGGCTTCTTCCTCAGCACTCACCAGCGCCATTTTCTCTCCACAGCTCCGCTGAGAGGAAGCTCCCCAGGCTCTCCCCTGCAGAATCACGGTAGAAGAGGGTAAAAAGAGAGGGGGGGCACAAAAATTTGGGGCAAAAACAGTATATACAGCAGCTACTGGGTTAACACTAAGTTACTGTGTGATTCCTGGGACATATAGCGCTGGGGTGTGTGCTGGCATACTCTCTCTCTCTGTCTCTCCAAAAGGCCTTGTGGGGGAACTGTCTTCAAATAGAGCATCCCCTGTGTATGTGGTATGTCGGTACGCTTGTGTCGGCATGTTTGACGAGGAAGGCTATGTGGAAACAGAGCGGGAACAAATGAATATGGGGTCGCCGCCGACACCCGATTGGGTGGATATGTGGAAGGTTTTAAATGATAATGTTACTTCCTTGCATAAAAGGTTGGATAAAGCTGAATCCTTGGGACAGCCGGGGTCTCAGCCCATGCCTGATCCTATGTCGCAGAGGTCGTCAGGGTCTCAGAAGCGCCCACTATCCCAAATTGTTGACACAGATATCGACACTGATTCTGACTCCAGTGTCGATGGCGATGATGCAAAGTTACAGCCTAAAATGACTAAAGCCATCCGTTACATGATTATAGCAATGAAAGATGTGTTGCACATCACAGAGGAAACCCCAGTCCCTGACGAGGGTTTATATGTATGGGGAAAAAAGGCAAGAGGTGACCTTTTCCCCTTCACACGAGTTAAATGAGTTATATGAAAAGGCTTGGGAATCTCCAGATAGAAAACTGCAGATTTCCAAACGGATGCTTATGGCGTATCCTTTCCCGCCAACGGACAGGTTACGCTGGGAATCCTCACGTAGGGTAGACAAAGCTTTAACACGCGTATCCAAGAGGGTAGCCCTGCCGTCACAGGATACGGCCACCCTAAAAGATGCTGCGGATAGAAAGCAGGAGGGTATCCCGAAGTCCATTTATACACATTCAGGTACCTTACTAAGGCCGGCGATTGCGTCGGCCTGGATGTGTAGTGCTGTAGCAGCATGGACAGATACCTTATCTGAGGAACTTGATACCTTGGACAAGGATACTATTACTGACCCTGGGGCATATAAAAGACGTTGTCCTATATATGAGAGATGCTCAAAGAGACATTAGCCTACTGGGCTCTAGAATAAATGCAATGTCGATTTCTGCCAGAAGGGTCCTGTGGACTCTGCAATGGGCAGGAGATGCCGACTCAAAAAGGCACATGGAGGTTTTACCTTACAAGGGTGAGGAGTTGTTTGGGGAGGGTCTCTCGGACCTGGTCTCCACAGCTACGGCTGGAAAGTCAAATTTTTTGCCATATGTTCCCTCACAACCTAAGAAAGCACCGTATTACCAAATGCAGTCCTTTCGATCACAAAAAGGCAAGAAAGTACGAGGTGCGTCCTTTCTTGCCAGAGGCAGGGGTAGAGGAAAGAAGCTGCACAATACAGCTAGTTCCCAGGAACAGAAGTCCTCCCCGGCTTCCACTAAATCCACCGCATGACGCTGGGGCTCCACAGGCGGAGCTAGGCCCGGTGGGGGCGCGTCTCCGAAATTTCAGCCACAAGTGGGTTCACTCCCAGGTGGATCCCTGGGCTATAGAGATTGTGTCTCAGGGATACAAGCTGGAATTCGAAGAGATGCCCCCTCACCGTTACCTCAAATCGGCCCTGCCAGCTTCCCCCTTAGAGAGGGAAATAGTGTTAGCTACAATTCACAAATTGTATCTTCAGCAGGTGGTGGTAAAGGTTCCCCTCCTTCAACAAGGAAGGGGTTACTATTCGACCATGTTTGTGGTACCGAAACCGGACGGTTCGGTCAGACCCATATTGAATTTAAAATCCCTGAACATATACCTGATAAGGTTCAAGTTCAAGATGGAATCGCTCAGAGCGGTCATCGCAAGCCTGGAAGGGGGGGATTTTATGGTGTCTCTGGACATAAAGGATGCTTACCTTCATGTCCCCATTTATCCACCTCATCAGGAGTACCTCAGATTTGTGGTACAGGATTGTCATTACCAATTCCAGACGTTGCCGTTTGGTCTCTCCACGGCACCGAGAATATTTACCAAGGTAATGGCGGAAATGATGGTGCTCCTGCGACGACAAGGAGTCACAATTATCCCATACTTGGACGATCTCCTCATAAAGGCGAGGTCCAGAGAGCAGTTGCTGATCAGTGTGGCACGCTCTCGGGAAGTGTTGCAACAGCACGGCTGGATTCTAAATATTCCAAAGTCGCAGTTGATTCCTACGACTCGTCTGCCCTTCCTGGGCATGATTCTGGATACAGGCCAGAAGAGGGTTTATCTCCCAATGGAGAAGGCTCAGGAGCTCATGACACTGGTCAGAGACCTATTAAAACCAAAACAGGTGTCTGTGCATCACTGCACGCGAGTCCTGGGAAAGATGGTGGCATCCTACGAGGCCATTCCCTTCGGCAGGTTCCATGCGAGGACCTTTCAATGGGATCTGTTGGACAAGTGGTCCGGATCACATCTACAAATGCATCGGCTGTTCACCCTGTCCCCCTGGGCCAGGGTGTCTCTCCTGTGGTGGCTGCAGAGTGCTCACCTTCTCGAGGGCCGCAGATTCGGCATTCAGGACTGGGTCCTGGTGAGCACGGACACAAGCCTCCGAGGGTTGGGAGCAGTCACACAGGGAAGAAATTTCCAAGGTCTGTGGTTAAGTCATGAGACTTGCTTTCACATCAAAATCCTGGAACTAAGGGCCATATACAACACCCTACGTTAAGCGGAGACCCTGCTTCGCGACCGATCGGTGCTGATTCAGTCAGACAACATCACCGCAGTGGCTCATGTAAACCGCCAAGGCGGCACAAGGAGCAGGGTGGCGATGGCAGAAGCCACCAGAATTCTTCGCTGGGCGGAGAATCACGTAAGAGCACTGTCAGCAGTGTTCATTCCGGGAGTGGACAACTGGGAAGCAGACTTCCTCAGCAGGCACGACCTCCACCCGGGAGAGTGGGGACTTCATCAAGAAGTCTTCACGCAGGTTGCAAGTCGGTGGGAGCTGCCACAAGTAGACGTGATGGCATCCCGCCTCAACAAAAAGCTACAGAGGTATTGCGCCAGGTCAAGAGACCCTCAGGCGATAGCTGTAGATGCACTAGTGACACCGTGGGTGTTCCAGTCGGTCTATGTATTTCCTCCTCTTCCTCTCATACACAAGGTGCTGAGAATCATAAGAAGAAGAGGAGTGAGAACAATACTCATTGTTCCGGATTGGCCAAGAAGGACTTGGTATCCAGAGCTGCAAGAAATGCTCACAGAGGACCCATGGCCTCTGCCTCGAAGACAGGACTTGTTGCAACAGGGGCCCTGTCTGTTCCAAGACTTACCGCGGCTGCGTTTGACGGCATGGCGGTTGAACGCCGAATCCTAGCAGAAAAAGGCATTCCGGATGAGGGTATTCCTACGCTGATAAAGGCTAGGAAGGACGTGACGGCTAAACATTATCACCGTATATGGCGAAAATATGTTGCTTGGTGTGAGGCCAGGAATGCCCCTACGGAGGAATTCCAGCTGGGCAGTTTCCTTCACTTCCTACAGTCGGGAGTGACTTTGGGCCTAAAATTGGGTTCCATTAAGGTCCAGATTTCGGCCCTATCCATTTTCTTTCAAAAAGAACTGGCTTCTCTTGCTGAAGTTCAGACGTTTGTAAAGGGAGTGCTGCATATTCAGCCCCCTTTTGTGCCTCCAGTGGCACCTTGGGATCTTAACGTGGTGTTGAGTTTCCTGAAGTCACACTGGTTTGAGCCACTTAAAACCGTGGAGTTAAAATTTCTCACGTGGAAGGTGGTCATGCTTTTAGCCTTGGCTTCAGCTAGGCGTGTGTCAGAATTAGCGGCTTTGTCACATAAAAGCCCCTATCTGGTTTTCCATATGGACAGGGCAGAATTGCATCCGCAATTTCTGCCAAAAGTGGTGTCATCTTTTCATATGAACCAACCTATTGTGGTGCCTGTGGCTACTCGTCACTTGGAGGATTCCGAGTTACTAGATGTGGTCAGGGCTTTGAAGGTTTATGTAGCCAGAACGGCTAGAGTAAGGAAAACTGAGTCGCTGTGTATCCTGTATGCACCCAACAAGCTGGGTGCTCCTGCTTCAAAGCAAACTATTGCTCGCTGGATCTGTAACACGATTCAGCAGGCTCATTCTGCGGTTGGATTGCCGCTGCCAAAATCAGTAAAAGCCCATTCCACAAGGAAGGTGGGCTCTTCTTGGGCGGCTGCCCGAGGGGTCTCGGCATTACAGCTTTGCCGAGCAGCTACTTGGTCAGGTTCAAACACTTTTGCAAAGTTCTATTAGTTTGATACCCTGGCTGAGGAGGACCTTGTGTTTGCTCATTCGGTGCTGCAGAGTCATCCGCACTCTCCCGCCCATTTGGGAGCTTTGGTATAATCCCCATGGTCCTTACGGAGTCCCCAGCATCCACTAGGACGTTAGAGAAAATAAGATTTTACTTACCGGTAAATCTATTTCTCGTAGTCCGTAGTGGATGCTGGGCACCCGTCCCAAGTGCGGACTTCTTCTGCAATGCTTGTATATAGTTATTGCTTACATAAGGGTTATGTTATGGTTGCATCAGGGTTGTTCTGATGCTCTATTGTTGTTCATACTGTTAACTGGGTAAGTTTATCACAAGTTATACGGTGTGATTGGTGTGGCTGGTATGAGTCTTGCCCTGGATTCCAAAATCCTTTCCTTGTACTGTCAGCTCTTCCGGGCACAGTTTCTTTAACTGAGGTCTGGAGGAGGGACATAGAGGGAGGAGCCAGAGCACACCAGTATCCAAATTCTTTCTTAAAGTGCCCATGTCTCCTGCGGAGCCCGTCTATTCCCCATAGTCCTTACGGAGTTCCCAGCATCCACTATGGACTACGAGAAATAGATTTACCGGTAAGTAAAATCTTATTTTTTTGTGTGATTTTGTTGTCAGCACATTCAACTATGTAAAGAACTAAGTATTTTATAAGAACATTTCATTAATTCAGATCTAGGATGTGTTATTTTAGTGTTCCCTTTATTTTTTTGAGCAGTGTATATGTATATGTATATGTGTGTGTGTATGTATGTATGTATGTATGTGTATATATATATATATATATATATATATATATATATATATATATATATATATATATATATATATATATATATATATATATATATATATTATATATATATGTATGTATGTATTCTAGAAAGAGAAAAGAAGACTCTATCTTGGGGGCACTCTTTGAAATATAAATAGGGCCAGATATACCCTTAGGTATCATTAAAATATAACCTTTAATTGTATCTTTAAAATTAATAGGAATTTGAAAAGGAAAAATATATAAACACACACAGGTTTATTCATATACACCTTGGGATCACTTGTCTATCACAAGGAGTTCAAAGAACACTGATTGCTCACTATGGAGCTTATTGGTTCAGAGAACACTGATTGCTCACCGAGGAGCTTGTTTTAATTATTTTTATTCAGATTTTTTTATAACCAATTATGATCTCTCACTGTTTAAACAACCATATCATGAATAGGTATTGATTTACCGAACGTCAGCTCCTATATTCTCAAACACATGTATAATTATAAAAATTCAAAATTTGCCCAAATGGTATATACACAGTGTTGAGAGATGCAGAATGCCCATCATATTTATATGGTATCCTATGCGCTCATTAGTAGCCCGACAGAAATAGTTAGTATAGAGAGAAAAAAGGAAAGAGTAAAAAAGATGATCAGTGTGTGTGTGTATGTATGTATGTATGTGTGTGTGTGTGTATATATATATATATATATATATATATATATATATATATATATATATATATATATATATATATATATATATATATATATATATATATATAATATTTCTCTTACGTCCTAGAGGATGCTGGGGACTTCAATAGGACCATGGGTGTGAACTGGCTCCTCCCTCTATGCCTCTCCTCCAGACCCCAGTTAGACTTTGCCCAGTACTGACTGGACACTCGCTAAGGGAGCTCTCCTGAGTTTTTCTGGAAAAGAATTTTGGTAGGTTTTTTATTTTCAGGGAGACCTGCTGGCTACAGGCTCCCTGCATCGTGGGACTGAGGGGAGAGAAGTCAGACCTACTTCTTAGTTTAAGGGCTCTTCTTCTCGGCTACTGGACACCATTAGCTCCAGAGGGTTCGATCACTTGGTGCGCCTAGCTGCTTGTTCCCGGAGCCACGCTGTCACCCCCCTCACAGAAGCCAGAAGACAGAAGTCGGGTGAGTATGAGAAGAACAGAAGACTTCAGGACGGCAGAAGACTTCAGTAACTAGGCGCTGCGCTCCATGCTCCCACACACACACTTCCTCCAGCACTCACAGGGTGCAGGGCACTGGGGGGGAGGGCACACTGGGCAGCATGTTACTGAGTTTTCTTGGGCCGGCAGATGCTTGTTCGGTGCCTTAGCACCGTTTTCGGGACCCCCGCCGGCATTTTCATGATTTTGAATTTGGCAGGCTGAAGCGCGTCGGGAGGGGGCGGAGCTTAGCCCGGCTCACAGGCGGCATTTTCTCCTCACATGCGGCATGCAGGAGACGCTGGTCCGGGACCTCCACAAGCTCCATTAAAGTAACGGGGAGCTTATCGGGGGGGGGGGGGGGGGGGGGGGTGAGAAACAGTAGCTGGTGCAGATTGGGTATTATTGGGCAGCGCTGGTACATATGTTCGTTGGTGGGAAATATGTGCGCTCGGGTGTGAGCTGGCATACTCCCTCTGTGTTTCTCTATCCGGCCTTCCTTGTGGGCCTGTCCCCTGGCTGAGGCATTGTATGTGTGTGTCGGTGGGTCGATACTAGGTGTCGACATGTCTGAGGCTGAATGTTATTCACCGGAGGAGGTTATTGGGGGGGGCAGATGCGGGTCTGGACTTGGCTCTGTCGACGCAGCCGACACCTGATTTACTTGCACTATTGAATACAATTAATTCTAATGTGACTTCTTTATCAAAGAGATTAGATAAATCTGAATCACAGACACAGGTGTGGAAAAAAATCCATGGAGGATGCTTTGTCGCAGGTACAGACCCCTTCGGGGTCGATAAAGCGGCCGTTTACTCAAGTTGTAGATACTGATACTGACACGGAGTCTGAGTCCGATGTCGACTTCACTGAGGCTCCTTTACATCCAAGATTAGTTAAGAGTATTCAGTACATGATTGTGGCTATAAAAGATGTGTTACGCATTTCTGAGGAACCTGCCGTACAGGAAACAAGGATTTGCTTGTTTAAAGAGAGAAAACCTGAGGTGCAGTTTCCCCCCTCTCATGAGATGAATACTCTTTGTGAAAAGGCTTGGGAGTTGCCGGACAAGAGGTGGCAGATTCCCAAGAGGATTTACATGGCGTATCCTTTTCCCTCTATTGATAGGGGAAAATGGGAGGCGTCTCCTAATGTTGATAAAGCTTTATCTTGTTTGTCTAAGAAGGTGGCGCTTCCATCTCCTGACACGGCAGCTCTCAAGGATCCGGCGGATCGCAAGCTGGAGACGTCTCTGAAGTCCATTTTCACTAATACGGGTGCATTACTCAGACCTGCTGTGGCGTCGGTATGGGTGAGTAGTGCTATTGCTAAATGGGCTGAGAATTTAGCTGCTGATATGGATACCCTTGATAAAGATATTGTTCTTTTGACTCTTGGTTATATCAAGGACGCTGCAGATTACCTGAAGGATGCGGCGAGGGATGTTGGTCTCTTGGGGTCAAGAGCCAATGCCATGTCGATTTCGGCAAGGAGGGCTCTGTGGATCCATCAATGGAATGCTGATGCCGATTCCAAGAGAGCTATGGAAGTGTTACCCTTCAAAGGTAATGTCCTGTTTGGGGAAGGCTTGGCGGACCTGGTTTCTACCGCGACTGCGGGTAAGTCGTCTTTTCTTCCCTATGTTCCCACACAACACAAAAAGCCACCACATCAGCAGATGCAGTCCTTTCGTCCAAATAAATACAGGCGAGGAAAAGGTTCGTCCTTTCTCGCTTCAAAAGGTAGAGGAAGGGGAAAGAAGTCGCCTGCAGTGTCAGGCGCCCAGGACCAGAAGTCCGCCCCTGCCGCTACCAAGTCCTCCGCATGATGCTGGGGCTTCCCTGGGGTAGTCCGAACCGGTGGGGGGCCGTCTGCAGTTCTACAGTCGGGTCTGGGTCTAATCGGACTTGGATCCGTGGGTTCTAGAGATTGTATCTCAGGGGTACAGGCTGGAGTTTCAGGAGACGCCCCCTCACCGGTTTTTCATGTCGGCCCTGCCAGTGTCTCTTCTGGACAGGGAGGTGGTGCTGGTAGCAATACAAAAGTTGTGTCATCAGAGGGTCATTGTTCCCGTTCCCCCGTCTCAACGGGGGGGAGGGGTTCTACTCGAGCCTTTTTGTGGTGCCGAAACCGGACGGTTCGGTCAGACCGATTCTGAACCTAAAGTCCCTCAATCCATACTTGGGAGTTTTCAAGTTCAAGATGGAATCTCTTCGAGCGGTGATTGCCAGCCTAGAAGGGGGGGACTTTATGGCGTCGGTCGACATAAAGGATGCCTACTTACACGTCCCGATTTATACTCCGCATCAATCTTTCCTAAGGTTTGCGGTACAGGATTCTCATTACCAATTTCAGACGTTGCCGTTTGGGCTTTCCACGGCCCCGAGGATTTTCACCAAGGTCACGGCAGAAATGATGGTTCTCCTTCGCAGGCAAGGGGTTACAATTATCCCGTACTTGGACGATCTCCTGATAAAGGCGAGGTCCAAGGAACGCTTACTGAGGAGTGTGAATTTGGTACTGTTGGTGCTGCGGCAGCACGGTTGGGTGCTAAATTTGCCGACATCTCAGTTGATTCCAGCCACTCGGCTGTCTTTTCTGGCCATGATTCTGGACACGGAGTTACGAAGAGTATTTCTTCCAGAAGAAAAAGCTCTAGAACTGCAGTCGATGGTCAGGGAACTTCTCCGGCCAAAGAGTGTGTCCATCCATCACTGTACTCTGGTTCTGGGGAAAATGGTTGCGGCGTACGAAGCCATTCCGTTTGGCAGGTTTCATGCCCGGGTGTTTCAGTGGGATTTGCTGAGCAAATGGTCCGGGTCTCACCTGCACATTCACCGGAAGATAAGTTTATCTCCCAGGGCCAGAATTTCTCTCCTGTGGTGGCTACAAAGTTCTCACCTCCTAGAAGGACGCCGTTTCGGTATCCTGGACTGGGTGCTTCTGACAACAGATGCAAGTCTCCAGGGCTGGGGTGCTGTCACCCAAGGAAGAAACTTCATGGGGAGATGGTCGCTCCAGGAAGCGTCTCTCCACATAAATGTTCTCGAGTTGAACGCCATTTACAACGGCCTGCTACAAGCAAGAAGCCTTCTTCAGGGTACAATCAGACAACATCACAGCGGTGGCACATATAAACTGTCAAGGCGGAACAAGGAGCAGGGCGGCAATGGCGGAGGCCACAAGAATCCTTCGCTGGGCGGAACACGGGAGCAGTTTTCCTACTGGGAGTGGACAACTGGGAAGCAGATTTCCTCAGCAGACACGATCTCCATCCGGGAGAGTGGGCTCTTCACCAAGAGGTTTTTGCGGAGGTGACTAAGCGTTGGGGAATTCCGTTGATCGACATGATGGCGTCTCAACAAGAAGCTCCCGAGGTATTGTTCCAGGTCAAGAGACCCCCATGCCAGCGCGGTGGACGCCCTGGTGTCTCCGTGGGTGTTCAAGTCGGTGTATGTGTTCCCTCCACTTCCTCTCATTTCAAAGGTACTGGGGATCATTCGTCGAGCAAGGGTTCAGGCGATTCTCGTCGTTCCAGAATGTCCAAGAAGGGCCTGGTATCCGGATCTTCAAGAATTACTTGTGGAAGATCCTTGGCCGCTTCCTCTAAGAGAGGACCTGTTGTTGCAGGGTCCGTGCGTGTTTCCAGACTTACCGCGGCTGCGTTTGACGACATGGAAGTTGAGCGCCAGATTTTAGCTCGTAAGGGTATTCCTGGGGAGGTCATTCCTACTCTCATTAAGGCTAGGAAGGAGGTTACGGCGAAACATTATCACCGTATTTGGAAGAAGTATGTTTCCTGGTGTGAGACTAAAATGGCTCCTGCGGAAGAGTTTCATTTGGGTCGTTTTCTCCCCTTTTTGCAGGCGGGTGTAGATGCAGGCCTGAAATTGGGCTCCATCAAAGTACAGATTTCGGCATTGTCTATTTTCTTTCAAAAGGAATTAGCTGTCCTCCCTGAGGTTCAGACGTTTGTGAAAGGAGTATTGCATATCAATCCTCCGTTTGTACCTCCTGTGGCTCCGTGGGATCTTGACATGGTCTTACAGTTTCTCATGTCTCCCTGGTTTGAACCTTTTGCGTAAGGTTGAGCTGAAGTTTCTTACCTGGAAGGTAGTCGTGTTGTTGGCGCTGGCGTCTGCCAGGCGGGTGTCTGAGTTGGCGGCCTTATCTCATAAGAGCCCGTACTTGGTTTTTCATTCAGATAGGGCAGAATTGAGGACTCGTCAACTATTTTTACAGAAGGTTGTGTCTTCGTTTCACATTAACCAACCTATTGTGGTGCCGGTGGCTACGGATGCTGTGACAGTTCAAAAGTCTCTGGATGTGGTGATAGCTTTGAAGATCTACATCGCCAGAACGGCTGTTGCCAGGAAAACTGAGGTGCTGTTTGTCCTGTATGCTTCTAACAAGATTGGTCATCCTGCTTCAAAACAGACTATTGCACGCTGGATTTGTAGTACGATTCAGCAGGCTCATTCTTCGGCCGGGCTACCCGTGCCGAAGTCAGTAAAAGCCCATTCTACCAGAAAAGTGGGCTCATCTTGGGCGGCTGCCCGAGGAGTCTCTGCTTTACAGCTTTGCCGAGCGGCCACCTGGTCAGGTTCAAACACTTTTGCTAAGTTCTATAAGTTTGATAAGCTGATGAGGACCTTGCGTTTGCTCAGTCGGTGCTGCAGAGTCGTCCGCACTCTCCCGCCCGGTCTGGAGCTTTGGTATAAACCCCATGGTCCTTTTGGAGTCCCCAGCATCCTCTAGGACGTAAGAGAAAATAGATTTTGGTACTTACCGATAAATCCTTTTTTCCTAGTCCGTAGAGGATGCTGGGCGCCCATCCCTGTGCGGACTGTTACTTGCAGTGTATTCTTGTGGGTTAACTTGGTTTGTACACGGGTTGTGTATTTCTGGTTTTCAGCTTGTTGCTGTTGTTATTTCATACTGTTATCTGGTTTACTGTCACTCCGGTTGTACGGTATGTTTGTGGTGTGGGCTGGTATGTTTGTAGCCCTTAGTTTACACAAAAATCCTTTCCTCGAAATGTCCGTCTCTCCTGGGCACAGTTCCTGTAACTGAGGTCTGGAGGAGGGGCATAGAGGGAGGAGCCAGTTCACACCCACGGTCCTTTTGGAGTCCCCAGCATCCTCTACGGACTAGGAAAAAAGGATTTATCGTTTTTTTATAGGAAGTACCAAAATCCTAATTCATTATATATATATATATATATATATATATATATATATATATATATATATATATATATATATATATATATATGTATATGTGTGTGTGTGTATATATATATATATATATATATATATATATATATATATATATATATATATATATATATATATATATATATATATATATATATATATATATATATATATATATGTATATGTGCAAAAGTCCCGGCACTCCTCTTATACTGTGTGCATGCTGCGGTGCCTTCCCAGGGGAACAAATCCTCTATAGCATGGGTCTTCATCCTGTGGCCCTCCAGCTGCTGTGAAACTACACATCCCAGCATGCCCTGCCACAGTTTTGCTATTAAGGTATGCTAAAACTGAGGCAGGGCATGCTGGGATGTGTAGTTCCACAGCAGCTGGAGGGTCGCAGGTTGAAGACCCATGCTCTATAGAATAACGTGGAAGAAAGGCGGCACTCAAGCAGTCTCGGGGCTCTACCCCTTCCTTCGTTGAGGCCCTGAGGAAGGGGTAGAGCACCGAAACATGTCTGTCTAATAAAGCTGACCTATTTATTCCATTTATGAAGACTGCTTGAGTGCCGCCTTTCTTCCACGTTAATATAAATATATATATATATTATAAAAATGTATTTAAAAAAACAAATAATCCTTCCCCCCTCCCAAACATCGGCAACATCGTGACCATCATGTCATCACTTTTTACACCCCACACAGCTGCCAGGAACACCTTGGGGGGGGGTGTTGGTTTATGCTTCCTGCTATTGTCTGTAACCACTGCGTGGGGGGTCCTGCAACACTGAGGGGAGGGAGCAGCCGCGGAGGGAAGTTTCTCTTCCCAGCCGCTGCTAACACTGTTTATCTAACTGCTCGCATTCTGTGTGACTAGGTCAGATAAAGCACTTGCTGGTATGGTCGCATCTGATGCGACAATGCCAGGCAAGTGGTTAGTATACATCAAGGCTGAATGCAAACCAATGTCAATGGGCTAAATACTAATCAATGTTTAAACTACTTTGACTCTAACACTTAGCAGCATAAATAATGTATATAACTAGTAGTAATTAATTGAGTCCACACTTTGTCATAATTATATAATGTTTAATTCTACAAGCAAATTATGTTCTAAGCCTTGGGTGCTGTGTTTGTGGTCGCATTTACATATCTGCATCTAGATGTGTGGATGCAGTCTGTATCATATGCCAGACAACCAAAGTTGGCATCACCAGCCAAGTCTCATATTAATTGTATGGAAAGTTGCCACACTATTATGTGACATCCATTCACCACTGATCTGCTATCAGAGTCCTCCCACCCCATTCCCTCAAGACACTGTAGCACGCTGATGGGACTTTTCCTCCACGTTATCTCCATCAGAAGTTTGATGCGTTTCTATGGTTTCCATTAGTTGCTTTTGTTATCTCTGGGGCGGCATACTGGTAGACGTCAATCCCATTTATTGAATTATTGTTTCTTGGTGTTGCAGGACAACAGTTACAGCGGGTGTAGTATGGTATGGCGGCGGTCGGGCTCCCGGCGACCAGCATACCGGCGCCGGGAGCCCAACCGCCGGCTTACCGACAGTGTGGCGAGCGCAAATCAGCCCCTTGCAGGCTTGCTGCGCTTGCCATGCTGCGCTCGCCACGCTGCACTCGCCACGCTGCGGGCACTGTCACGTTATTTTATTCTCCCTCCAGGGGGGTCGTGGACCCCCACGAGGGAGAATAATTGTCGGTATGCCGGCTGTCGGGATTCCGGCGCCGGTATACTGGGTGCCGGGATCCCGACAGCCGGCATACTGAAGACCACCCGTTACAGCAACACCTTATCCTACATTGAGTAACTTTACTGGCTTGTTGCTTCCTGCTCACCAGGTTTACACATACTTGCCTACCCTCCCGGAATGGCCGGGAGGCTCCCGAAAATCGGGTGGCCCTCCCGGCCCCAGGAAAGGTGGGCAAGCCTCCCGCTTTTTGTGCTGCCCCTCCACGACCCTCCTCGGTCGCCTGCAGCAGAGAACAAGTGGGGGTCCGATGACGTGATTCGCGCTGAATCGCGTCATCTTAGCTCCGCCCCCACTATACAGTGCCTCTTTTCTCGGCACTGCATAGCGGGGGGCGGAGCCACGATGACGCGATCCTGATGCCATGCCCCCGGACTGCCCACTACCCTGTTGGCCATGCCCATGGAACACCCATCCTGCTGCCGGCCACACCCCCATGCACCTACAACGCTGCCTCCTCCCAGAGGAGGGGCAGCACAGTAGGTAAGTATGGGTTTACAGTATGAACCAGTAGAAAGGTCTTACATGTGCAGAGACAGTATATCAAGCCTTGGAGGAGATAGTGATTCAAGGCTTGATACATCTCGCCAACAGTCACACAACCTTTAGAAGCTGCATGGCAGATGTAATTTTACCTCATTTATTTAACGCATGTTTCTCTTACGTCCTAGAGGATGCTGGGGTCCATATTAGTACCATGGGGTATAGACTGGTCCACCAGGAGCCATTGGCACTTTAAGAGTTTAATAGTGTGTGCTGGCTGCTCCCTCTATACCCCTCCTACCAGAGCCGGTCACAGCTAGGGGAGCTCTACAGAGCTTTCTTAGTAAAAGTTTTCTTAGAGTTTTTTCATTCTACAGGGAGGCTGCATCGAGGGACCGAGGGTGGGAGCAGTGTCCGCCCTGCGGGGTCTGAGCCACTGTCTCCGCTGACTGGACATTGAGCTCCAGAGGGGATAGATTGCTCCCCGCCACAGGAGAACGCTCAGTCCAGCATCATGCCGCCACCCCCTTGCAGAGCTGAAGTGTGGCGAGTGAGTCACCGTCCCCCCTAACAAGCAGGGGTCGGTGTGAAGATGGCAGCTACTTGGTCTGGGTCGAACACGTTTGCAAAGTTTTACAAGTTCGATACTTTGGCCTCTGATGACTTCAAGTTTGGTCAAGCGGTCTTGCAGGAGCCTCTGCGCTCTCCCTCACGTTCTGGGAGCTTTGGTACATCCCCATGGTACTAATATGGACCCCAGCATCCTCTTGGACGTAAGAGAAAATAGGATTTTAATTACCTACCGGTAAATCCTTTTCTCGTAGTCCGTAGAGCATGCTGGGCGCCCTCCCAGCGCTTCGTTTTCCTGCATTGGTTTTATAGTTCAGTACTGCCTGGTTCCTAGGTAAGTTCTGCGTTAGTTGCGGTTTTCAGCTGTTGCTGAGTTTTCCGGCATGTTAGCCGGATTTGCCTGTTGTGTGAGCTGGTATGAATCTCGCCACTATCTGTGTATTTCCTTCTCTCGAAGTATGTCGTCTCTGATTCTGGTAGGAGGGGCATAGAGGGAGGAGCCAGTCCACACTATTAAACTCTTAAAGTGCCAATGGCTCCTGGTGGACCCGTGTATACCCCATGGTACTAATATGGACCCCAGCATCCTCTACAGACTACGAGAAAAGTATTTACCGGTAGGTAATTAAAATCCTATTTTCAGAGTTTCTGAATGTTTAAATGTTGCTTCAAATGTGGTTTCTCCTTAATATCTGTTAATACAGATAACTGGATTCATGTCCTGAAGCATATATGTGACATGCTCTGCTAATACTACTGTCAGCAGCCTTGTGACCGTTGCAATCTGAATAAAGGTGCGGGGGAGGGGGGTTGCAGGATCTATGACTGAACAATGTCCTTTGATTAATATATAGAAATATTAAATTTTTTAGATGAAGCTGACTAGTGTGTAATATTTTCAACACCTTTGTCTGAAATGGACAGCATTGAGTTGATAATTAGCTGGAAAGTTTAATCCTGTAAATGTCTATCAGCAGTGACAGAATCATGTAACATTTACAATGTTAAAAAAAAAATTACATCCTCTGGGTACCTTTTTTTTTTATTTTTATGTTTTTCTCTAGCATCCATAAGGGACATTGGGGACAGATTTAGTACGCTGAGGTATAGACTGGTCCAAAGGAGCCAGTGCACTTTAAATTTTTTCAACTGGGTGTGCTGGCTCCTCCCCTCTATGCCTCCTCCCACAGACAGTTTAGAAAAAGTGCCCTCAGACAATGCACACTCTGCAAGCTCCCAGAGTTTTTCTTCAATTTCATTTAAACTTTAACTTATTTCGGTATGCTGTTTGGGCAACACCATACCTGCGCCGTGGGAGTTAGGGGGGAGACGGTCACCGGCCTCTTGATGTGCAGAGACACTTCTCCGCTGAGGGGCTGTTTGTTCAGCGGGGCACTGCGCCTTAGCTGTCGCAGCCGCAGCTTGCTGCACACCCCTAACAGAGCCTGAAGGTGATTGTCGTGGTGAGTACAAACCGGGGGTCCAAAAGGTTTTTAAATACCTTCCCATTTGCCCCTGAAGGCAGGAAATTTTGGGAAGAATCTCCAGCAGTAGACGTCTCAGGCTCTTGCCTTTCTAAAAAGGCGGTGCCTCCTGCTTCGGGTTCTTTTACGGTAAAGGACCCGGGGGATAGGAAAATAGAGACCACACTAAAATCGATCTACACTGCTGCAGGTGTACTGTAGCTCAAAGGCCGGTCATTGCTGGTTGCTGGATGACACATGCCATTCATACGTGGGCTACTCAGATTCAAGAGGGTCTTTCAGGTGTTATGACCTTGGTTACTACTGTAACTTTCCTAAAACACATTAAGGACACAGCAAGAGTCCTCTGTGACTCCCTTAAGAGATTGGCAATATAAATGCTAGAACCACTGCTATGGCTGTGTCTGCATGTAGAGCCATATGGTTGCGCCAGTGGACTGCAGACGCTGACTTCAAACGTAAACGTAATGGTTAATCTCTTCCCTTCAGAGGTGAATTGGACGCATGGATCTCCAAAGCTACTGTTGGGAAATCTGTGTTTCTCCCTTCAGGGGCTCCACCTGCTAGGCGTACCTACCTGGGACCGTCTACTCAGTCCTTACGGTCCTCCAGATTTCGATCTAGGGCCCGCGGTACCTCCAATGCAGCTAGTGGTTCCAGAGGTAAGCCTAAGAAACCAGCCATTGCTGGCTCTCAGGAACAGAGCACCAGTTCAGCTTCCACAAAGACTTTGGCATGACTGTGCCCACCCACCCGAGGGGATCTCTGGAAAATATGCGTGTTAAACTACTACTGGCCATCGACAAGTTGGTCCGGTCCCAGGTCATTGTTCCACAAGGTTACTACTCCAGTCTGTTCGTAGTGCCAAAACCAGACTGGTCTGTGAGACCCATTTTGAATCTTTACCTGAAGGTTTTCAAATTCAAGATGGAATCTTTGAGAGCGGTGATCGCGGGCCTGGAACAACAGGAGTTCCTTGTGTCCCTGGATATCAAGGACGCCTACCTACATATCCCAATTTGGCCTCCTCATCAGGCCTATCTGCGGTTCGCCATACTGAACGATCACTACCAGTTTCAGGCATTGGCCTTCGGCCTGTCTACAGCTCCGAGGGTGTTTACGAAGGTGATGGTGGAAATGATATTCCAGCTCAGAGTCCCAGGGGTCAACATTGTCCCTTACCAGGACGATCTCTTGATAAAAGCAAGTTCCAGGGAGCTTCTACTGCTCCATATAGATTGCACTATCCAACTTCTGTCTCACTACGGGTGGATCCTCAATCTACAGAAGTCTCAACTGGAACCGTGTCAAAGACTCTGGTTTCTGGTTATGATACTGGATACGGTAGCTCAGAGAGTGTTCCTCCCAGAGGACAAGGTTAGAACACTTCGAGAGATGATTCGCATGGTTCTCCGACCTGCTCGAGTTTCCATTAATCTTTGCATAAAATTGTTAGGAAAAATGGTGGCCTTGTACGAGGTTCCATGCCAGACCCTTCCAATTGGACATCCTGAACAAGTGGTCCGGTTCACATCTTCAGATGCACCGGATGATTCAGCTGTCACCCCAGGCCAGGATTTCACTCCTGTGGTGGTTACAGTCTTCCAACCTGCTGGAAGGTTGATGTTTTGGGATTTAGGATTGGATCCTCCTCGCGACTGATGCGAGCCTGAGAGGATGGGGAGCTGTTACCCAGGGGGCGCAGTTCCAGGGCAGGTGGTCTGCCCAAGATGCCCTACTTACGATCAACATTCTGGAACTTAGGGCTATCTACAATGCTCTGATTCAGGCCTCCCCTCTACTCCGGGATCAGGCAAACCAGGTTCAGTCGGACAACGCCACGGCAGTGGCATACATCAATCGACAGGGAGGGACAAAAAGCAGTGCTTGCCTGCAAGAAGTGTCAAAAATACTTCTCTGGGCGGAAAGAAATGCAAGAGCGCTGTCTGCAATTTTCATTCCAGGAGTGAACAACTGGGAAGTGGACTTCCTGAGTCGCCACGACCTCCACCTGGGGGAGTGGGGATTACATCCTCAGCTGTTTCAACAGATTGTCGACAGGTGGGGATACCCGCAGATCAACTTGATGGCGTCTCGCCTCAACAAGAATCTTCGCTGCTACTGCTCGCGAACCAGAGACCCTCAGGCGAGTGCAGTGGATGCACTGACGTCGCCTTGGCCTTACTGGCAGGTCTACCTATTTCCTCCGATTCTGTTGATCCCAAGGGTGCTCCAGCGGATCAGATATCAGAGTACAAGCAATCCTGATTGCGCCGGATTAGCCCCCAAGGGCGTGGTACGCAACTCTTCTGGCCATGTCCATAGAAGACCCTTGGCCTCTGCCGCTAAGAAAGGATCTTCTACAGCAAGGACCGTTCGTCTACCTGCACTTACGGCAGCTTCGTTTGACGGCATGGAAGTTGAGCGGAACATCCTAGCTCACAAAGGGCTTTCCAAAAAATTAATTGCCACTATGGTGCAAGCCAGAAAACCTGTGACGTCAAAACACTGTCCTCATATCTGGAGGAGATATGTCTCTTGGTGCGAGGACCACACGTATCCACCTGCAGAGTTTCACTTGGGACGTTTCTTACAGGCTGGTGTGGATAAGTGCTTGCGTCTGGGCTCCGTTTAAAGTCCAGATTTTAGCTCTCTCAATTTTCTTTCAGAAGAAATTGGCTGTGTTGACAGAAGTTCAGACCTTCTTACAAGGGATACTCCACATACAACCTCCCTTTGTGCCGCCTACGGCACCCTGGGCTTTGGATGTAGTGTTGACATTTCTACAGTCCTCCTGGTTTGAGCTCCTGATGATGATAGAAGACAAGTACCTCACATGGAAGACAGTGATGTTATTGGTGGAGTCTCGGCCTTGCAACTATGCTGAGCGGCTACCTAGTCGGGGAAGAACACTTTTGTGAAATTTTACAAATTTGATACTCTGGCCCAAGAGGATACCCAGTTTGGGCAGGCGTTGCTACAGCAGTCTCCACCCATTCCCGCCATTTCTGGAAGCTTTGGGACATCCCCATCGTACTAAATCTGTCCCCAATATCCCTTATGGATGCTAGAGAAAATAGGTTTTTAAATACCTACTGGTAAATCCTTTTCTCATAGTCCTTTTCTCTCTACGGTGACTTTCTGCAGGTTCTGTTATGTGTTACAGTTCAGCTGTTGCTGTTTTCTGTTTATTGTTATGTTCCTTCTCTCAAGTTCTTCTCCTTCTCTCCTTTAGGCACTGTTTTACCTATAACTGCCTGTGGGAGGGGGCATAGAGGGGAGGAGCCAGCACACCCAGTTGAAGAAATTTAAAGTGCACTGGCTCCTTTGGACCCCGTCTATATCCTATCGTACTAAATCTGTCCCCAATATCCCTTATGGACTACGAGAGGATATACCAGTAGGTATTTAAAATCTTATTTTTTTTTTTTTAAAGTTGTTACCCCTACACTTTTGCTCTCACCTTTTATCTAAACTATGATAGTTCGTCTTCTGGAACCCTGCAGTGTTAGAATTCTTGCAAAAATTGGACCATAGTGTGGATCCACATCTGGAGTAGCCTACAGCAGATTGCTATGATGTTCCCATCTCTTGATGCCTCCATCACAACGTCTCATAGCACTGACCATTAGCATCTTGTAGCAGTTGGGGTTGGGTAACTTTGTGAAATTTACCAAATGTGGAATGCTCCTTTACATTAGTATTGGCTTTTTGTCAAATTGCAAATGTATATTTTTATGAGATAAGGCAGTTTTTGTAGGGCTATGCAGACTTCTCAGACAATGTATGTTCTTCTACAGATAGACTGACTCTCGTAAGAAGTGAAATGTTTTCAGATGTGGACTATGATCTTGATGAAGACAAACTGTGAGTAGTTTGCAAAGAAACAAATTACTATTCATGTTAATTATTTTTGGAATTGTTTAATAAATCTTGAGCTAGGGTATTTCCCCTGATCCCATTGGTACTTCAGCAGAGCACCACAGAAATATATTAATAATTTCTAATGCTTTGGATCGTGGTCAGCTCCTAGCTTCAGTTATTTAGGGAGTTCTACCCCTTATTTTCCATCCACGGGAGGAGGAGTTAAAGCTAAGCCTTTTAAAAATGCTCTATAGAAAAAAAAAAGTAACATTGTAGCAACAAACAAGCCTCATACGTTGCATTTAGTGTAGAGAGTACAGCTCTAATTGGTGGCTTTATATGGCTATATGATACAGACCTTTAGTTTGGAAGCAAGGGTTCATTCAATTAGGGTCCATATTCTCACCCCCAACAGTAAGTGCGGCTATATACAATACCGTGGCACTCGTAGATTTGTGTTCTTAGGCCCATAAGGCTGTATACAAAACTCAGCGAGCCTGGGGTGATATCACGCTGGTGGGAGGGAAGGTGCATGAGTTCTCTGGAGATGTGTTTACGCCATTCCAATGGCAACTTGCCCCATTCTTCCCTAATACAATTGACCCCTAGGAGGGGATGCACTTAATTTGCCGGCGGTCAGGATACCGGCGCTGAAAACCCCGACCGCTCACAATACTGACTACCGGAATCCCGACTAACGGGCTATTCCCACTCGTGGGTGTCCACGACACCCATAGAGTGGGAATGGAACCTGTGGCAAGTGCAGCGAGCAACCGCGCGTAGCCAGCCCACAAGGGTACTTTTTGCGCTCGCCATGCTGCTGGCTGGGATCCCGACCGTCTGTATATCATACTGATTTCCTCATAGGCGTTTAAAGCAAACTTTTAATCTGTGTTATACCTGCCATTTTATTACTTGGTCTGTTAAACACTGATGTTAAAATATTGCAGTAAAAAAAGAAATAACAAAATATTTGATTCATACTCAAACTTAATTTAGTTCAATTAACAAAGACCATGTTGCAAGGTACATCAAGACTACAGGCAAACCAAGGTTGAAAAAAAAACATTTTTTTAAAGCCAAATAAACTGTTGGTGTAACCATTTAAAAAAAAAAAAAAAATGCATACATTTTTTTAATGAAAAATAATTGAATCCTGCTTATTATATTAATACTGTGAAACATTGCTATGTATTAGAAACCTTGATCAACCATGTTTTAGTGCTTTCTAACATTATCAATACAAAGTTATTAGGCTTTGATATGATTTGTTTTTCATCATTCCTATTACATCTGAATATGCCCCAACACCAGGGTCCTCCTTTCTCTTTGTTCTTTCACTATACATCTGAATATAGAATTTTTTTCTTAGTGGTACTGTAGTAAAAATGGGAGTAGCCACATGTCATGAGGGGGTGTGGTCACACAAAACTAGGGGAGTGGCTACATTACAATAGGGGCATGGCCACATTATGCCACACACCGTAATGTCCCTTACACATTATGCCACACCGTAATGCCCATTACACATTATGCCACACCGTAATGCTTTATATATTATACCACACACCGTAATGCCTATTACATAATATGCCACACACAGTTATGCCACTGACACCATTTTATGCCCCACACACGCAAATTGTCCCTTCTAAATTATGCCCCAGCAGTGGGCTCATGGTACTGAGTACCACCACCATATTTCTTAATGGTACTCCGTACCACCCCATACCACCCTACTTTCTCTGACGTCCTAGTGGATGCTGGGAACTCCGTAAGGACCATGGGGAATAGCGGCTCCGCAGGAGACTGGGCACAACTAAAGAAAGCTTTAGAACTACCTGGTGTGCACTGGCTCCTCCCTCTATGACCCTCCTCCAGACTTCAGTTAGAATCTTGTGCCCGGCTGAGCTGGATGCACACTAGGGGCTCTCCTGAGCTCCTAGAAAAAAGTTTATTTTAGGTTTTTTATTTTCAGTGAGATCTGCTGGCAACAGACTCACTGCTACGAGGGACTAAGGGGAGAAGAAGCGAACCTACCGGCTTGCAGCTAGCTTGGGCACCATTAGCTCCAGAGGGATCGAACACAGGGCCGACCTCGATCGTCCGGTCCCGGAGCCGCGCCGCCGTCCCCCTTACAGAGCCAGAAGCAAGAAGACGGTCCTGGAAATCGGCGGCAGAAGACTCCGGTCTTCATTACGGTAGCGCACAGCACTCCCTGTGCACACCACATACTCCGGTCACTGATGGGTGCAGGGCGCTGGGGGGGGCGCCCTGGGCAGCAATTAGAGTACCTTAAAGGTGGCAAATCGCACATAATATAGCCTAATAAGCTATATATGTGTAAAATACCCCTGCCACATCATGATTATAAGAGCGGGAGAAGTCAGCCGAAAAAGGGGCGCGGCTATCTCCCTCAGCACACTGGCGCCATTTTCTCTTCACAGTGCAGCTGGAAGACAGCTCCCCAGGCTCTCCCCTGTAGTTTTCAGGCTCAAAGGGTTAAAAAGAGAGGGGGGGGCACTAAATTTAGGCGCAAATCTGTGTATTTTAGCAGCTATAAGGGAAAAATCACTGTGTGTAGTGTGAATCCCTGCATTATATAGCGCTCTGGTGTGTGCTGGCATACTCTCTCTCTGTCTCCCCAAAGGACTTTGTGGGGTCCTGTCCTCAGTCAGAGCATTCCCTGTGTGTGTGCGGTGTGTCGGTACGGCTGTGTCGACATGGTTGATGAGGAGGCTTATGTGGAGGCGGAGCAGATGCCGATAAATGTGATGTCGCCCCCTGTGGGGCCGACACCAGAGTGGATGGATAGGTGGAAGGTATTAACAGACAGTGTCAACTCCTTACATAAAAGGCTGGATGACGTAACAGCTGTGGGACAGCCGGCTTCTCAGCCCGCGCCTGCCCAGGCGTCTCAAAGGCCATCAGGGGCTCAAAAACGCCCGCTACCTCAGATGGCAGACACAGATGTCGACACGGAGTCTGACTCCAGTGTCGACGAGGTTGAGACATATACACAATCCACTAGGAACATCCGTTGCATGATCTCGGCAATAAAAAAATGTGTTACACATTTCTGACATTAACCCAGGTACCACAAAAAAAAGGGGTTTTATGTTTGGGGAGAAAAAGCAGCCAGTGTTTTGTTCCCCCATCAGATGAGTGAATGAAGCGTGGGTTCCCCCGATAAGAAACTGGTAATTTCTAAAAAGTTACTGATGGTGTACCCTTTCCCGCCAGAGGATAGGTCACGTTGGGAGATATCCCCTAGGGTGGATAAGGCGCTCACACGTTTGTCAAAAAAGGTGGCACTGCCGTCTTAGGATACGGCCACTTTGAAGGAGCCTGCTGATAAAAAGCAGGAGGCTATCCTGAAGTCTGTATATACACACTCAGGTACTATACTGAGACCTGCAATTGCCTCAGCATGGATAGTGCTGCTGCAGCGTGGTCTATTACCCTGTCAGGACAGGGATACTATTTTGCTAACCATAGAGCATATTAAAGACGTCGTCTTATATATGAGGGATGCACAGAGGGATATTTGCCGGCTGGGATCCAGAATTAATGCAATGTCCATTCTGCCAGGAGAGTATTTGGGACCCGGCAGTGGACAGGCGATGCTGACTTTAGAAGGCACATGAAGATTCTGCCTTATAAGGGTGAGGAATTGTTTGGGGATGGTCTCTGGGACCTCGTATCCACAGCAACAGCTGGGAAGAAAAAAATTTACCTCAAGTTTCCTCACAGCCTAAGAAAGCACCGTATTATAAGGTACAGTCCTTTCGGCTTCAGAAAAGCAAGCGGGTCAAAGGCGCTTCCCTTCTGCACAGAGACAAGGGAAGAGGGAAAAAGCTGCACCAGACAGCCAGTTCCCAGGATCAAAAATCTTCCCCCGCTTCCTCTGAGTCCACCGCATGACGCTGGGGCTCCACAGGTGGAGCCAGGTGCGGTGGGGGCGCTTCTCGGGAACTTCAGCGACCAGTGGGCTCGCTCACAGGTGGATCCCTGGGTTCTGCAAGTAGTATCACAGGGATACAAGCTGGAGTTCGAGGCGACTCCCCCTTGCCGTTACCTCAAATCAGCCTTGCCTGCTGCCCTCGAGGGGAGGTAGTACTGTCGGCAATTCACAAGCTGTACTTCCAGCAGGTGATAATCAAGGTACCCCTCCTTCAACAAATTCGGGGTTACTATTCCACAATGTTTGTGGTACCGAAACCAGACGGTTCGGTGAGACCCATTCTAAAATTGAAATCCTTGAACACTTATATACGAAGGTTCAAGTTCAAAATGGAATCGCTCAGGGCGGTTATTGCAAGCCTAGACGAAGGGGATTACATGGTATCACTGGACATCAAGGATGCTTACCTGCATGTCCCCATTTACCCTCCTCACCAGGAGTACCTCAAAATTGTGGTACAGGACTGTCATTACCAATTCCAGACGTTGCCGTTGGTCTGTCCCCGGCACCGAGGGTATTTACCAAGGTAATGGCCGAAATTATGATACTCCTTCGAAAAAAGGGAGTTATAATTATCCCGTACTTGGACGATCTCCTTATAAAGGCGAGGTCCAGGGAGCAGTTGTTCGTCGGAGTAGCACTATCTCGGGAAGTGCTACAACAGCACGGCTGGATTCTGAATAGTCCAAAGTCGCAGCTGGTTCCTACGACACGTCTACTGTTCCTGGGTATGGTTCTGGACACAGAACAGGAAAAAGGGTTTCTCCCGGAGGAGAAGGCCAAGGAGTTGTCATCTCTAGTCAGAGACCTCCTAATGCAAATACAGGTGTCGGTGCATCAATGCACGCGAGTCCTGGGAAAGATGGTAGCTTCTTACAAAGAAATTCCATTCGGCAGGTTCCATGCAAGGATCTTCCAGTGGGATCTGTTGGACAAGTGGTCCGGGTCGCATCTTCAGATGCATCGGCTGATAACCCTGTCTCCAAGGGCCAGGGTGTCGCTGTTGTGGTGGCTGCAGAGTGCTCATCTTCTAGAGGGCCGCAGATTCGGCATACAGGACTGGGTCCTGGTGACCACGGATGCCAGCCTTCGAGGCTGGGGGGCAGTCACACAGGGAAGAAACTTCCAAGGACTATGGTCAAGTCAGGAGACTTCCCTACACAAAAATATTCTGGGACTAAGGGCCATTCACAATGCCCTAAGTCAGGCTAGACCCCTGCTTCAACACCAGCCGGTGCTGATCCAGTCAGACAACATCACGGCGGTCGCCCTTGTAAACCAGCAGGGCGGCACAAGAAGCAGGATGGCGATGGCAGAAGCCACAAGGATTTTCCGATGGGCGGAAAATCATGTGTTAGCACTGTCAGCAGTGTTCATTCCCGGAGTGGACAACTGGGAAGCAGACTTTCTCAGCAGGCACGACCTCCACCCGGGAGAGTGGGGACTTCATCCAGAAGTCTTCAAAATGATTGTACACCATTGGGAAAGGCCACAGGTGGACATGATGGCGTCCCGCCTCAACAAAAAGCTAAAAAGATATTGCGCCTGGTCAAGGGACCCTCAGGCGATAGCTGTGGATGCTCTGGTAACACCGTGGGTGTACCAGTCGGTGTATGTGTTCCCTCCTCTGCCTCTCATACCCAAGGTACTGAGAATAATAAGAAGGAGAGGAGTAAGAACTATACTCGTGGTTCCGGATTGGCCAAGAAGAGCTTGGTACCCAGAACTTCAAGAAATGATCTCAGAGGACCCATGGCCTCTGCCGCTCAGACAGGACCTGCTACAGCAGGGGCCCTGTCTGTTCCAAGACTTACCGCGGCTGCGTTTGACGGCATGGCGGTTGAACGCCGGATCCTAACGGAGAAGGGCATTCCGGATGAAGTGATTCCTACGCTGATCAAAGCTAGGAAGGATGTGACCGCAAAACATTATGACCGCATATGGCGAAAATATGTTGCTTGGTGTGAGGCCAGGAAGGCCCCAACAGAAGAATTCCAGCTGGGTCGATTTCTGCACTTCTTGCAGTCAGGAGTAACTATGGGCCTAAAATTGGGTTCCATTAAGGTCCAGATTTCGGCCCTATCTATTTTCCTTCAAAAAGAACTGGCTTCACTGCCTGAAGTTCAGACGTTTGTTAAGGGAGTGCTACATATTCAGCCCCCTTTTGTGCCTCCAGTGGCACCTTGGGATCTTAACGTTGTGTTGGATTTCCTGAAATCCCACTGGTTTGAGCCACTTAAGACCGTGGAGTTGAAGTATCTCACGTGGAAGGTGGTCATGCTGTTGGCCTTGGCTTCAGCTAGGCGCGTGTCAGAATTGGCGGCTTTGTCATGTAAAAGCCCATATCTGATTTTCCATATGGACAGGGCAGAATTGAGGACTCGTCCCCAATTTCTCCCAAAGGTGGTATCAGCGTTTCATTTGAACCAACCTATTGTGGTGCCTGCGGCTACTCGGGACTTGGAGGATTCCAAGTTGCTGGACGTAGTCCGGGCCCTGAAAATTTATGTTTCCAGGACGGCTGGAGTCAGAAAAACTGACTCGCTATTTATCCTGCATGCACCCAACAAGCTGGGTGCTCCTGCTTCAAAGCAGACTATTGCTCGCTGGATCTGTAGCACGATTCAGCTGGCACATTCTGCGGCTGGACTGCCGCATCCTAAATCAGTAAAAGCCCATTCCACAAGGAAGGTGGGCTCTTCTTGGGCGGCTGCCCGAGGGCTCTCGGCTTTACAGCTTTGCCGAGCTTCTACTTGGTCGGGTTCAAACACATTTGCTAAATTCTACAAGTTTGATACCCTGGCTGAGGAGGACCTTGAGTTTGCTCATTCGGTGCTGCAGAGTCATCCGCACTCTCCCGCCCGTTTGGGAGCTTTGGTATAATCCCCATGGTCCTTACGGAGTTCCCAGCATCCACTAGGACGTCAGAGAAAATAAGAATTTACTCACCAGTAATTCTATTTCTCGTAGTCCGTAGTGGATGCTGGGCGCCCGTCCCAAGTGCGGACTCTCTGCAATACATGTATATAGTTATTGCTTAACTTAAGGGTTATTGTTATGAGCCATCTTTTGAATGAGGCTCAGTTTTTTTGTTCATACTGTTAACTGGGTATAGTTATCACGAGTTGTACGGTGTGGCTGTTATGAGTCTTACCCTGGATTCCAAATCCTTTCCTTGTTGTGTCAGCTCTTCCGGGCACAGTTTCCCTAACTGAGGTCTGGAGGAGGGGCATAGAGGGAGGAGCCAGTGCACACCAGATAGTACCTAATCTTTCTTTTAGAGTGCCCAGTCTCCTGCGGAGCCCGTCTATTCCCCATGGTCCTTACGGAGTTCCCAGCATCCACTACGGACTACGAGAAATAGAATTACCGGTGAGTAAATTCTTATTTTTTTTCTCTTGCGTCCTAGTGGATACTGGGGTCTTGTACTTTATTACCATGGGGTATAGATCGGGTCCACTGGAACCTGGAACTTTAAAAACTTTTAGTGTGTGTTGGCTCCTCCCCTCTATGCCCCTCCTATCAGACTCAGTTTAGAAAAATGTGCCCGAGGAGCCGGGTGCACTTATCTGGAGCTCCAGATATTTTTATTTTAAGTTAATTATTTTCAGGTAGTTCTGGTTGGCAACCAGGCTACCTGCTTCGTGGGACTTAGAGGGAGGACCTAACAAACCTCCTGAGGGTTAATGGTTCGTAATCCCAGCTGACAGGACACTGAGCTCCTGAGGTGCTGATCACACTCCGTTAGTATGTGTGCCCACGCCGGTAGCTAGCCGCCACCCTCTAACAGATGCCGAAGATCCAGGTGCGGTGAGTGTTACACCGGGGTCCCGGTTAGCGGGTCCCCGCTGCAGTGTTGGCAGCAACTCATGCGGCGGTCATGGGCCCAGAGTTGCGGTGCCTGCCGCGGACAAACTGGCTCTGGGCCACAGTGCTCACTGTCTTAAGGCTTTGTGTAAACTATATGGTGATGTTAATTTTAACATTGCCAGTATAAAATCACTGTCCGGGACCGCGCGCCATTACAGGGGGCGGGGCTTCCTGGAGTGGGAACAGAGGCGGGAAGGCGCCATTTCCTGCTACTGCGGATCATCAGGCTGCATGAACGCTGCTCCTCCAGGGACCCACGCTGCTACTGACCGTAAACTAGTACCAGGAGGTCATAGAAGGGGCGAGCACGCCAGCGGTAGCGCCGCTGCACTACTATCAGGTCATACACATACTGTCGCTCTCAGGGTCTGTGTGGAGGTGTTAGTCAGTGAGCTAAGCTGTATTATGGTTTTCCAACATGTCTGTGGACAGGGTTATGTGTACTGCTTGTAACTCAACCCCCTCTTCAGCGGGGTCACTTATGTGTGAACAATGTTCTTTGTCACCACAGGGACACAGTACACAGGCACCTGACTGGCTAGATAGCTTCAAAAGCAGGATTCAGAATGTAAATTCAGAATTGGTGGCTGCTAAAAGAGAGAGACAGGTGCTAAGACAATCTATTGATTGTGTGGCTAAGGCTGCAGATGCCAAGAAGGCTTATCAGCCCCCTTTAGTGGTATCCCATAAACGCTCACTGCCTCAGGTATTACAGTCTGATTCTGACTCTGATCAGCCGGATGTGGATGATGATGATATGGATGAGGACAGCGCTCTGTCCCCTTGAGTGGAGGCTCTCATCTTTGCTATTAGAGAGGTCCCCCACATACCAGATCAGGAGGCGGAACCAGATAAGGAATTATATTTTAATGTTAGCAAAAGTTACAGAGGTCTTTGGTCTGTGTCTAAGGAATTAAACTCCCAGGCCAGGGAGGCTTGGTTAAACCCTGATAAAAATCTCTGAGGGATATTAATTTTTCTCTGACGTCCTAGTGGATGCTGGGAACTCCGTAAGGACCATGGGGAATAGCGGCTCCGCAGGAGACTGGGCACAAAAAGTAAAAGCTTTAGACTAGCTGGGGTGCACTGGCTCCTCCCCCTATGACCCTCCTCCAAGCCTCAGTTAAGATACTGTGCCCGGACGAGCGTACATAATAAGGAAGGATCTTGAATCCCGGGTAAGACTCATACCAGCCACACCAATCACACCGTACAACTCGTGATCTGAACCCAGTTAACAATATGATAACCGTAGGAGCCTCTGAAAAGATGGCTTCCAACAATAAACAACCCGATTTGTTTGTAACAATAACTATATACAAGTATTGCAGACAATCCGCACTTGGGATGGGCGCCCAGCATCCACTACGGACTATGAGAAATAGAATTATCGGTAAGTAAATTCTTATTTTCTCTGACGTCCTAGTGGATGCTGGGAACTCCGTAAGGACCATGGGGATTATACCAAAGCTCCCAAACGGGCGGGAGAGTGCGGATGACTCTGCAGCACCGAATGAGAGAACTCCAGGTCCTCCTCAGCCAGGGTATCAAATTTGTAGAATTTAGCAAACGTGTTTGCCCCTGACCAAGTAGCTGCTCGGCAAAGTTGTAAAGCCGAGACCCCTCGGGCAGCCGCCCAAGATGAGCCCACCTTCCTTGTGGAATGGGCTTTTACAGATTTTGGCTGTGGCAGGCCTGCCACAGAATGTGCAAGTTGAATTGTACTACAAATCCAACGAGCAATCGTCTGCTTAGAAGCAGGAGCACCCAGCTTGTTGGGTGCATACAGTATAAACAGCGAGTCAGATTTTCTGACTCCAGCCGTCCTGGAAACATATATTTTCAGGGCCCTGACTACGTCCAGCAACTTGGAGTCCTCCAAGTCCCTAGTAGCCACAGGTACCACAATAGGTTGATTCATGTGAAACGCTGAAACCACCTTAGGGAGAAATTGAGGACGAGTCCTCAATTTCGCCCTATCCGAATGAAATATCAGGTAAGGGCTTTTATAGGATAAAGCCGCCAATTCTGATACGCGCCTGGCTGAAGCCAGGGCCAACAGCATTACCACTTTCCATGTGAGATATTTCAAATCCACTGTGGCAAGTGGTTCAACCCAATGTGATTTTAGGAACCCTAAAACTACATTGAGATCCAAAGGTGCCACTGGAGGCACAAAAGGAGGCTGTATATGCAGTACCCCTTTGACAAACGTCTGAACTTCAGGCACTGAAGCCAGTTCTTTCTGGAAGAAGATCGACAGGGCCGAAATTTGAACCTTAATGGATCCTAATTTTAGGCCCATAGACAATCCTGCTTGCAGGAAATGTAGGAAACGACCCAGTTGAAATTCCTCCGTAGGGGCCTTCTTGGCCTCACACCACGCAACATATTTTCGCCAAATGTGATGATAATGTTTTGCAGTTACATCCTTCCTGGCCTTGATCAGGGTAGGGATGACTTCATCTGGAATGCCTTTTTCCTTCAGGATCCGGCGTTCAACCGCCATGCCGTCAAACGCAGCCGCGGTAAGTCTTGGAACAGACAAGGTCCCTGCTGGAGCAGGTCCTTCCTTAGAGGTAGAGGCCACGGGTCCTCCGTGAGCATCTCTTTCAGCTCCGGGTACCAAGTTCTTCTTGGCCAATCCGGAGCCACGAGTATCGTTCTTACTCCTCTCCTTCTTATGATTCTCAGTACTTTTGGTATGAGAGGAAGAGGAGGGAACACATATACCGACTGGAACACCCACGGAGTTACCAGAGCGTCCACCGCTATTGCCTTGAGGGTCCCTTGACCTGGCGCACCTGACTGGCTAGATAGCTTCAAAAGCAGGATTCAGAATGTAAATTCAGAATTGGTGGCTGCTAAAAGAGAGAGACAGGTGCTAAGACAATCTATTGATTGTGTGGCTAAGGCTGCAGATGCCAAGAAGGCTTATCAGCCCCCTTTAGTGGTATCCCATAAACGCTCACTGCCTCAGGTATTACAGTCTGATTCTGACTCTGATCAGCCGGATGTGGATGATGATGATATGGATGAGGACAGCGCTCTGTCCCCTTGAGTGGAGGCTCTCATCTTTGCTATTAGAGAGGTCCCCCACATACCAGATCAGGAGGCGGAACCAGATTAGGAATTATATTTTAATGTTAGCAAAAGTTACAGAGGTCTTTGGTCTGTGTCTAAGGAATTAAACTCCCAGGCCAGGGAGGCTTGGTTAAACTCTGATAAAAATCTCTGAGGGATATTAATTTTTCTCTGACGTCCTAGTGGATGCTGGGAACTCCGTAAGGACCATGGGGAATAGCGGCTCCGCAGGAGACTGGGCACAAAAAGTAAAAGCTTTAGACTAGCTGGTGTGCACTGGCTCCTCTCCCTATGACCCTCCTCCAAGCCTCAGTTAGATTTTTGTGCCCGAACGAGAAGGGTGCAAGCTAGGTGGCTCTCCTGAGCTGCTTAGAAGTAAAAGTTTAAATAGGTTTTTTATTTTCAGTGAGTCCTGCTGGCAACAGGCTCACTGCATCGTGGGACTAAGGGGAGAAGAAGCGAACTCACCTGACTGCAGAGTGGATTGGGCTTCTTGGCTACTGGACATTAGCTCCAGAGGGACGATCACAGGTTCAGCCTGGATGGGTCCCGGAGCCGCGCCGCCGGCCCCCTTACAGAGCCAGAAGAGCGAAGAGGTCCGGAGAAAGCGGCGGCAGAAGACGTTCCTGTCTTCAAATAAGGTAGCGCACAGCACTGCAGCTGTGCGCCATTGCTCTCAGCACACTTCACACTCCGGTCACTGAGGGTGCAGGGCGCTGGGGGGGAGCGCCCTGAGACGCAATAAAAACGATATAAAAACCTTATATGGCTAAAAAAAATGCATCACATATAGCTCCTGGGCTATATGGATGCATTTATCCCCTGCCAGTTTCCTGAAAAAAGCGGGAGAAAAGGCCGCCGTGAAGGGGGCGGAGCCTTTCTCCTCAGCACACAAGCGCCATTTTCTTTCACAGCTCCGCTGGAAGGACGGCTCCCTGACTCTCCCCTGCAGTCCTGCACTACAGAAACAGGGTAAAACAGAGAGGGGGGCACTATTGGCAGCTAATATATAAATACAGCAGCTATAACAGGGAGTAACACTTATATAAGGTTATCCCTGTATATATATATAGCGCTCTGGTGTGTGCTGGCAAACTCTCCCTCTGTCTCCCCAAAGGGCTAGTGGGGTCCTGTCCTCTATCAGAGCATTCCCTGTGTGTGTGCTGGGTGTCGGTACGATTGTATCGACATGTATGAGGAGGAAAATGATGTGGAAGCAGAGCAATTGCCTGTGTTAGTGATGTCACCCCCTAGGGAGTCGACACCTGACTGGATGGTAGTAATTAAAGAATTACGTGACAATGTCAGCACTTTGCAAAAAACTGTTGACGACATGAGACAGCCGACAAATCAATTAGTGCCTGTTCAGGCGTCTCAGACACCGTCAGGGGCGCTAAAACGCCCGTTACCTCAGATGGTCGACACAGACCCTGACACGGATACTGAATCCAGTGTCGACGGTGACGAGACAAACGTAATGTCCAGTAGGGCCACACGTTACATGATCACGGCAATGAAGGAGGCATTGAACATTTCTGACACTACAAGTACCACAAAAAAGGGTATTATGTGGGGTGTGAAAAAACTACCAGTGGTTTTTCCTGAGTCAGATGAATTAAATGAGGTGTGTGATAAAGCGTGGGTTTCCCCCGATTAAAAAACTGCTGATTTCTAATAAATTATTGGCACTATACCCTTTCCCGCCAGAGGTTAGGGCACGTTGGGAAACACCCCCTAGTGTAGATAAGGCGCTCACACGCTTATCAAAACAAGTGGCGTTACCGTCTCCTGATACGGCCGCTCTCAAGGAACCAGCTGATAGAAGGCTGGAAAATATCTTAAAAGGTATATACACACATACCGGTGTTATACTGCGACCAGCGATCGCCTCAGCCTGGATGTGCAGCGCTGGAGTGGCTTGGTCGGATTCCCTGACTGAAAATATTGATACCCTGGATAGGGACAGTATATTATTAACTATAGAGCATTTAAAGGATGCATTACTATATATGCGAGATGCACAGAGGGATATTTGCACCCTGGCATCTAGAGTAAGTGCGATGTCCATTTCTGCCAGAAGAACGTTATGGACGCGACAGTGGTCAGGTGATGCGGATTCCAAACGACCTGAAGTCTGCTCTACCAACGTCTCCCTCCGACAGGGAGGCAGTATTGGAAGCTATTCACAAGCTGTATTCCCAGCAGGTGATAATCAAGGTACCCCTCCTACAACAGGGAAAGGGGTATTATTCCACGCTGTTTGTGGTACCGAAGCCGGACGGCTCGGTGAGACCAATTTTAAATCTAAAATCTTTGAACACTTACATAAAAAGGTTCAAATTCAAGATGGAGTCACTCAGAGCAGTGATAGCGAACCTGGAAGAAGGGGACTATATGGTATCTCTAGACATCAAGGATGCTTATCTCCATGTCCCAATCTACCCTTCTCACCAAGGGTACCTCAGGTTTGTGATACAAAACTGTCATTATCAGTTTCAGACGCTGCCGTTTGGATTGTCCACGGCACCACGGGTCTTTACCAAGGTAATGGCCGAAATGATGATTCTTCTTCGAAGAAAAGGCGTATCAATTATCCCTTACTTGGACGATCTCCTGATAAGGGCAAGGTCCAGGGAACAGTTAGAGGTCGGAGTAGCACTATCTCAGGTAGTGCTACGTCAGCACGGGTGGATTCTAAATATCCCAAAATCACAGCTGATTCCAACAACACGTCTACTGTTCCTAGGGATGATTCTGGACACAGTCCAGAAAAAGGTGTTTCTCCCGGAGGAGAAGGCCAGGGAGTTATCCGAGCTAGTCAGGAACCTCCTAAAACCAGGACAAGTGTCAGTGCATCAGTGCACGAGAGTCCTGGGAAAAATGGTGGCTTCTTACGAAGCGATTCCATTCGGAAGATTCCATGCAAGAACTTTTCAGTGGGATCTGCTGGACAAATGGTCCGGATCGCATCTTCAGATGCATCAGCGGATAACCCTATCTCCAAGGACAAGGGTATCTCTCCTGTGGTGGTTACAGAAGGCTCATCTTCTAGAGGGCCGCAGATTCGGCATTCAGGATTGGATGCTGGTAACCACGGATGCCAGCCTGAGAGGCTGGGGAGCAGTCACACAGGGAAGAAATTTCCAGGGCTTGTGGTCAAGTATGGAAACGTCTCTTCACATAAATATCCTAGAGCTAAGGGCCATTTACAATGCCCTAAGTCAAGCAAGGCCTCTGCTTCAGGGTCAACCGGTATTGATCCAGTCGGACAACATCACGGCTGTCGCCCACGTAAACAGATAGGGCGGCACAAGAAGCAGGAGGGCAATGGCAGAAGCTGCAAGGATTCTCCGCTGGGCGGAAAATCATGTGATAGCACTGTCAGCAGTGTTCATTCCGGGAGTGGACAACTGGGAAGCAGACTTCCTCAGCAGACACGACCTCCACCCGGGGGAGTGGGGACTTCATCCAGAAGTCTTCCAAGTGATTGTAAACCGTTGGGAAAAACCAAAGGTGGACATGATGGCGTCCCGTCTCAACAAGAAACTGGACAGATATTGCGCCAGGTCAAGGGACCCTCAGGCAATAGCGGTGGACGCTCTGGTAACTCCGTGGGTGTTCCAGTCGGTATATGTGTTCCCTCCTCTTCCTCTCATACCAAAAGTACTGAGAATCATAAGAAGGAGAGGAGTAAGAACGATACTCGTGGCTCCGGATTGGCCAAGAAGAACTTGGTACCCGGAGCTGAAAGAGATGCTCACGGAGGACCCGTGGCCTCTACCTCTAAGGAAGGACCTGCTCCAGCAGGGACCTTGTCTGTTCCAAGACTTACCGCGGCTGCGTTTGACGGCATGGCGGTTGAACGCCGGATCCTGAAGGAAAAAGGCATTCCAGATGAAGTCATCCCTACCCTGATCAAGGCCAGGAAGGATGTAACTGCAAAACATTATCATCGCATTTGGCGAAAATATGTTGCGTGGTGTGAGGCCAAGAAGGCCCCTACGGAGGAATTTCAACTGGGTCGTTTCCTACATTTCCTGCAAGCAGGATTGTCTATGGGCCTAAAATTAGGATCCATTAAGGTTCAAATTTCGGCCCTGTCGATCTTCTTCCAGAAAGAACTGGCTTCAGTGCCTGAAGTTCAGACGTTTGTCAAAGGGGTACTGCATATACAGCCTCCTTTTGTGCCTCCAGTGGCACCTTGGGATCTCAATGTAGTTTTAGGGTTCCTAAAATCACATTGGGTTGAACCACTTGCCACAGTGGATTTGAAATATCTCACATGGAAAGTGGTAATGCTGTTGGCCCTGGCTTCAGCCAGGCGCGTATCAGAATTGGCGGCTTTATCCTATAAAAGCCCTTACCTGATATTTTATTCGGATAGGGCGAAATTGAGGACTCGTCCTCAATTTCTCCCTAAGGTGGTTTCAGCGTTTCACATGAATCAACCTATTGTGGTACCTGTGGCTACTAGGGACTTGGAGGATTCCAAGTTGCTGGACGTAGTCAGGGCCCTGAAAATATATGTTTCCAGGACGGCTGGAGTCAGAAAATCTGACTCGATGTTTATACTGTATGCACCCAACAAGCTGGGTGCTCCTGCTTCTAAGCAGACGATTGCTCGTTGGATTTGTAGTACAATTCAACTTGCACATTCTGTGGCAGGCCTGCCACAGCCAAAATCTGTAAAAGCCCATTCCACAAGGAAGGTGGGCTCATCTTGGGCGGCTGCCCGAGGGGTCTCTGCTTTACAACTTTGCCGAGCAGCTACTTGGTCAGGGGCAAACACGTTTGCTTAATTCTACAAATTTGATACCCTGGCTGAGGAGGACCTGGAGTTCTCTCATTCGGTGCTGCAGAGTCATCCGCACTCTCCCGCCCGTTTGGGAGCTTTGGTATAATCCCCATGGTCCTTACGGAGTTCCCAGCATCCACTAGGACGTCAGAGAAAATAAGAATTTACTTACCGATAATTCTATTTCTCATAGTCCGTAGTGGATGCTGGGCGCCCATCCCAAGTGCGGATTGTCTGCAATACTTGTATATAGTTATTGTTACAAACAAATCGGGTTGTTTATTGTTGGAAGCCATCTTTTCAGAGGCTCCTACGGTTATCATACTGTTAACTGGGTTCAGATCACGAGTTGTACGGTGTGATTGGTGTGGCTGGTATGAGTCTTACCCGGGATTCAAGATCCTTCCTTATTATGTACGCTCGTCCGGGCACAGTATCTTAACTGAGGCTTGGAGGAGGGTCATAAGGGGAGGAGCCAGTGCACACCAGCTAGTCTAAAGCTTTTACTTTTTGTGCCCAGTCTCCTGCGGAGCCGCTATTCCCCATGGTCCTTACGGAGTTCCCAGCATCCACTACGGATTATGAGAAATAGAATTATCGGTAAGTAAATTCTTATTTTTTTTTTTTAACTACTTTTCCCCTCCCTGCTGAGGGCAGGAAGTTATGGGAAACTCCCCCCCCCTTCAGTCTATACGTCTGTATCCAGACTGTCCAAAAAATTAGTACTACCGATACCTGGCGCTGTATCCCTGACGGAGCCGGCTGACCGTAAGATTGAGACTATGCTCAAGGCAATTTATACGCCAGCTGTCGCATCACAGCGCCCCACAATAGTTTTTGGGTGGATTTCTCGTTTGGTAGTCAGGTGGTCTGACACTGTTATTGAAGGTTTAGACTCTCTACCCTGGGATGAGGTCATTACTCTGCTGCAGCATATACAGGATGCTGCAAAGTTTATGAGCGAAGCTATTAAGGAGTTGTGTAATATAAATGGGCGCACTACTGCTATGGCTGTTTCGCGCACAGGGCTCTGTGGTTACGTCAGTGGTCTGCTGACTCCAAAAAGGGTGTAGAAAATCTTCCCTTTACAGTTGATGCCTTGTGATGAATTAAATAAGTGGATCTCCCAGGCTACGGCCGTTAAGTCTACCTATTTGCCGTCGGCTGTGCCGCCTACTAGACGTTCTTACACCGGACCCTCCTTGCAGTCCTTTCGTGTGGCAAGGTTCATAGGCAGGGGCCGAGGGGTCTCTACTACCTCCAGAGGATCACGGGGCAAGTCCCGTAAACCTGCACTTGCCATCTCCCTGGACCAGACCACCGGATCGCCTTCCGCGTGACAGTTGGCCCCAGCGGAGAGGCGCCTTACAGGCAGGTGCTCGCCTTCAACACTTCGCCCACGTGTGGGCAGAGTCCTGCTGGGATCCTTGGGTGAGGGACCCCATTTCCCAAGGATACCGGCTGGAATTCCAGACACTCCCTCCTCACAGCTTTACCTGCAGCAAAAGTTACCTTGCAAGAGGCTATTCAAAAGCTTCTGCAGACAGGGGTGGTGGTGCCTGTACCTCCTCAGTTACGCAGCCAGGGTTTTTACTACAGTCTTTTTGACGTACCCAAACCAGGCGGTTTGGTGCGCCCCATCTTGAACTTAAAGTCTCTAAACCCGTATCTGCGGGTATTCAAATTCAAGATGGAATCCCTCCAGGAGGAGTTCATAGTATCTCTGGATGTCAAGGATGCTTACCTACACATTCCCATGTGGCCCACTCATCAGGCTTACCTCAGGTTCGCCATATTGAATGACCATTTCCAGTTTCAGGCCTTACTCTTTGGATTATCCACAGCTCCGAGGGTTTTCACCAAGGTCATGGCGGAGATGATGCTGCAACTGCGCATGATGGGAGTGAACATAGGGGGTAATTCAGAGTTGATCGCAGCAGCAAATTTGTTAGCAGTTGGGCAAAACCATGTGCACTGCATGTGTGGCAGATATAACATTTGCAGAGAGAGTTAGATTTGGGTGGGTTATTTTGTTTCTGTGCAGGGTAAATACTGGCTGCTTTATTTTTACACTGCAATTTTAGATTTCAGCTTGAACACACCCCACCCAAATCTGACTCACTCTGCACATGTTATATCTGCCCCCCCTGCGGTGCACATGGCTTTGCCCAACTGCTAACAAATTTGCTGCTGCGATCAACTCTGAATTAGGCCCATAGTCCCCTACTTGGACGATCTCCTAATAAAGGCTGTGTTCAGGGAGGTTCTGCTGGACAGCATCGATCTGACGACTCGACTACTGACAGATAATGAGTGGATCCTAAATTTTCAGAAGTCTCACCTGGAACCAACCCAACATCTTCAGTTCCTGGGAATGATACTGGATGCTATGTCTCAAAAGGTGTTTCTCCTGAGGGACAAGGCCTTGACTATCCAGGCTATGGTTCGCTCTGTGCTCGATCCTCGCAAGGTATCCATACATCTTTGCATCCGATTACTGGGCAAGATGGTGGCTGCTTACGAGGCAATTCAATATGGCTGATTTCATGCCCGACCATTTCAGCTGGATCTGCTAGACAAATGGTCAGGGTCTCACCTTCACATGCATCAGGAAGTGACGTTGTCCCCGCAAGCCCGGATTTCTCTCTTATGGTGGATACAGGTTCCTCACCTGGTGGAGGGCAGGAGTTTCAATATCCACCTGTGGATTTTACTGACGACGAATGCCAGCCTCCGGGGTTGGGGGGGCTGTGACCAAAGGGGCTCAGTTCCTGGGGATTTTGTCACGACAGGAATCTTCCCTACCAATAGACATCCCTGGAGTTCTGGGCAATTTACAATGCTCTTCTGCAGGCTTCTCATCTCCTGAAGGATCAGGCGATCCAGGTTCAGTCGGACAACGCCACGGCAGTGGCGTACATCAAACAACAAGGGGGAACAAGAAGCAGAGTGGCGATGCAAGAGTTGTCGAAGATCCTCCTCTGTGTGGAGGCCAAAGGCAAGGGCCATCTCCGCCATATTCATTCCGGGAATGGACAATTGGGAAGCGGACTCCCTCAGCTGGCACGACCTCCATCCGGAGGAATGGGGCCTACATCCCAAGGTGTTTCAACAGTTAATTCACTGGTGGGGCTATCCACAGATCTGATGGCTTCTCGACTCAACAAGAAGCTATGCCATTACTGTTCCAGAACGAGGGATCCGCAGGCTGCAGCAGTGGATGTGCTGACGACACTGTGGATGTACCAGTTTGTGTACCTGTTCCCTCTTCTAACGCTAATCCCAATGGTTCTCAAAAGACTAAGAAGGGAAAGCATTCAGGCAATTCAAATTGCCTTAGATTAGCCTTGACGGGCGTGGTACCTGGACCTCCTGACCATGTCTCAGGAGGATCCCTGGCCTCTGCCGCTCCAAGAAGATCATCTTCTGCAAGGTCCGTTCGTCTATCCAGACTTACAGCGGCTACGTTTGACGACTTGGAAGTTGAGAGGGAGATTCTAGCAAAGAGAGGTCTCCCCTCTCAGGTTATTTCCACCATGGTCCAGGCCAGGAGGATGGTTACGTCAAAACACTATCATCGTATCTGGAAAAAGTATGTTTCCTGGTGTGGAAGTAGAAAGGTTTCTCCTGTGGAGTTTAAACTTGGTCGTTTTCTGCTTTTCCTACAAGTGGGAGTGGATATGGGCCTACGTCTAGGCTCCATTAAAGTCCAGATTTCAGCACTCTCTATTTTCTTCCAGAAACAACTTGCCCTGTTAGCAGAAGTGCAGACTTTCCTGAAGGGAGTTCTTCATATGCAACCACCCTTTGTTCCTCCCACAGCTCCGTGGGATCTCAATGTGGTTCTGTCCTTTCTCCAATCGGATTGGTTTGAACCCTTACATAGGGTGGAGTTGAAATTTCCCCCCTGGAAGACTGTGATGTTATTGGCATTGGCGTCTGCCAGACGTGTCTCTGAATTAGGGGCCTTATCCTGTAAAAGCCCTTACTTGATTTTTCATGAAGACAGAGCAGAACTTTAGACCCGTCCTTAGTATTTGCCTAAAGTGGTGTCTGCCTTTCATGTGAACCAGCCTATTGTGGTTCCAGTGTTGTCTGACGCTTCTGTGGCCCGAGTCCTTGGATGTGGTCAGGGCTCCGAAGATTAATGTCAAAAGGACGGCACGTCATCGGAAATATGACTAGTTGTTTGGTCCTTTATGATGCCTCCAAGATTGCTTAGAAGCTGGCCGACCAATCTATTGCTCGTTGGCTCAGGTTGACCATTCAACAGGTTTTATACTTCGGCGGCTCTGCCCTTGCCGATGTCTATTCAGGCCCACTCGACGAGGTCGGTGGGGTCCTCCTGCGCGGCTGCCCGGGGTGTGTCAGCCCTACAAGTGTGCCGAGCTGCAACTTGGTCTGGTTCGAACACATTTGTTAAATTCAACAGGTTCGATACCTTGGCCAAGGATGACCTTCAGTTTGGTTAGGCGGTTTTGCAGGGGTCTCTGGACTCTCCCGCCCTTTTGGGAGCTTTGGGACTTCCACATGGTACTACAGTACAAGACCCCAGTATCCACTAGGATGTAACAGAAAATAGTAACTTAATACCTACCGGTAATTATTTTCTCCTAGTCCGTAGTGGATACTGGGCGCCCGCCTCAGTGCTTCTTTCCTGCTTACCTGTGTAAGTTTTTGGTTGGACCGATGTTGCGGTCCTCTTCTGTTGTTGGGAAAGCTGTGCTATCCTGGTTAGGTTGGTGTTGCTATTCTCTGTTCTGTCTAGCACCCTCCTTTCATTTATGGTTGTGTGTTGGCTTATTGCCTCACGCTGTTGTTTTGTTCTTCTCTCAGGTTATATCCGTCTCCTGGGGCACAGTTTCCTAGACTGAGTCTGATAGGAGGGGCATAGAGGGGAGGTGCCAGCACACACTAAAAGTTTTTAAAGTACCAGGCTCCAGTGGACCCGATCTATACCCCATGGCACTAAAGTACAAGACCCCAGTATCCACTACGGACTAGGAGAAAAGGAATTACCAGTAGGTATTAAATGACTATTTTTTCGTATAATGGCCTTCTTCCTTCTTAAAAAAAAAAAAAAAAAAAAAGTCATGGCCCCCTTACCTGTAGTCACAGCTAAATCATCAGATTAGATGGGCCAAGTAGTTCTTATCAACCGCCAAATTTTATGTGTTTATGTAATTAAAAAACCAGAGTGTTTTTTTAAAAAACCCATTTGGTTTAAACCATGGTTTTAACCAGCCAACCCTGATGCAAACCACTAGGTCAGTGGCTAAATGCAAATTTTTAGTGAAGAATATACATTTTTAATCTGTATTGGTTCTCTATCACTTAGCAGCATGAATAACATGTTCATAAAATATAGGTTGCACTGTAAGTAGCAATTGAGTGCCTTCATAGTCTCAATGATTTTATGTTTAACACTACCAGCAAATTATGATCTAAGCCTTGGGTCTTCAACCTGTGGCCCTGCAGCTGCTGTGGAACTCTCACATCCCAGCATGCCCTGCCACAATTTTGTTACTAAGGTATGCTAAAACTGAGGCAGGGCATGCTGGGATGTGTAGTTCCACAGCAGCTGGAGGGAGGTATGCTAAACTGAGGCAGGGCATGCTGGGATGTGTAGTTCCACAGCAGCTGGAGGGCCGCAGGTTGAAGACCCATGATCTAAGCTTTGGGTCTGTGATTGTTGTGGCCCTTATGTCGACGCACCTTAGGTCGATGCCAATTGGTCGACACACCTTAGGCCGACATGGACAAAAGGTCGACATGGACAAAAGGTCGACAGGAACAAGGTCGACATGGAAAAATGCCGACATGAGTTTTTTATGTTTTTTTGGTGTCGTTTTCTTCGTAGAGTGACCGGGAACCCCAATTAGTGCACCGCGTCCCCTCGCATGGCTCGCTTCGCTCGCCATGCTTCGGGCATGGTGCCTTCGCTCCTCTACCGCTTCGCTCAGCACAGATTACCGTTCCAATCGTAGTCCACGTGGATCATTAAGTATGAAAAGGTTCCAAAAAAGAAAAAAATCGTGAAAAACTCATGTCGACCTTTTTCCATGTCGTCCTTGTTCCTGTCGACCTTTTGTCCATGTCGACCTAAGGTGTGTCGACCAACTGGCGTCGACCTAAGGCGTGTCGACCTTTTTGCTGTCGACCTGGAGTCCGGATACCCTTATGTGCCTACAGCTGCACTTGTGGGTGCAGTCTGTGGTGTATGAAAGACCAAAAATGGGCATCACTGGCCATGTCTCAAATTCAGTTTATGCCGTTTGGAAAGTATACAATAGAAAATGTTTCATTGAGAAGAGTTTCCAGCTGGGGGTGCAAAACTTGTTCGAGCATTTTAAGAAAAGATGATAGTCACAATTGTACCAGGCTATTATTGTAACCAGAAGAGATTAAATAATGCTGTTAGATTGGCTAAGACATCCATACAGCCAGGGAATATAGAAATGTGTTAATTGTCCAGAATAATAAGTGTAATGAAAAGGGGATTTTTGGTAACCTACCGTTGAATCCTTTTGTATGAATCAGGCTGGGGGAAACTGGACCATGGAGTTGCTGGTGGTGCCAAAGGAGTTGGCACTTAAAATCACTTTAAGCCCAAACTCTTCCCCTCTGCAATTCCCAACAAGCCAGTGCAATTTAGAAAGACCCAGATTAGAACAATAAACAGAGCAGCAGGGTAAAGACAGTGAAGACAAAACTCGCACGACTAAGCATGTGGGAGGGAACGCTGTGACCCCTAGCCTGATTCATAGAAAAGGATTCAGCAGTAAGTTACCAAAAATCTTTTCTCTTTCATCATGGATAGGGGACATGGGACCATGGGACGTTTAAAAGCCGCACCCAGGGGAGGGAACACTCAGGCTGCCTGATTGGATAACTTTACGCCCATAGTAGGCATTGCCGGATGCAAAACATGAAATTTTTTAAATTGAGCAAATGTGTACACAGAAGACCAGGTAGCTACATGGCAGATTTGTTCTGCTGAAGCACCGTGTTGCACTGCCTAGGAGGTTTGGTGCCGGTTGTCCCATACCTGAAGAGGGCCGAGTGATGACCGAGCGGATCCATCATGCAATGGTCCGCTTTGTAGCTGGCCAACCACGTTTTGTGCTTTATAAAGAACAAGCAGAGAATATGTGCAGCGGTCGGAATAAGTCTTGTCCAAGGAAATACTCTCTTCAGCAGGGACAGGGCTTACAAGAGGGGAGGAGGTGTATGTAAAGCCATTTTCTCTAACGTCCTAGTAGATGCTGGGGACTCCGTAAGGACCATGGGGAATAGACGGGCTCCGCAGGAGACTGGGCACTCTAAGAAAGAATTAGTACTACTGGTGTGCACTGGCTCCTCCCTCTATGCCCCTCCTCCAGACCTCAGTTAGAATCTGTGCCCGGAAGGAGCTGGGTGCATTTTAGTGAGCTCTCCTGAGCTTGCTATTAAGAAAGTATTTTAGTTAGGTTTTTTATTTCCAGAGAGCTTCTGCTGGCAACAGACTCTCTGCTACGTGGGACTGAGGGGAGAGAAGCAAACCTACTAACTGCGGCTAGGTTGCGCTTCTTAGGCTACTGGACACCATTGGCTCCAGAGGGTTCGAACACAGGAACTTAACTTTGGTCGTCCGTTCCCGGAGCCGCGCCGCCGTCCCCCTCGCAGAGCCAGAAGACAGAAGCCGGCGGATGAAGCAAGAAGACGTCAAAATCGGCGGCAGAAGACTCCTGTCTTCACATGAGGTAGCGCACAGCACTGCAGCTGTGCGCCATTGCGCCCACACTAACCCACACACTCCGGTCACTGTAGGGTGCAGGCGCAGGGGGGGGGCGCCCTGGGCAGCAATTGAGTACCTCCTGGCAAAAGCAGCATATATACAGCTGGGCACTGTATATATGCATGAGCCCCCGCCATTTTTTACACCAAATCGCGGGACAGAAGCCCGCCGCTGAGGGGGCGGGGCTTCTTCCTCAGCACTCACCAGCGCCATTTTCTCTCCACAGCTCCGCTGAGAGGAAGCTCCCCAGGCTCTCCCCTGCAGACTCACGGTAGAAAGAGGGTAAAAAGAGAGGGGGGCACATAAATTTAGCGCAATAATCATATATACAGCAGCTACTGGGTAAACACTAAGTTACTGTGTGATTCCTGGGTCATATAGCGCTGGGGTGTGTGCTGGCATACTCTCTCTCTGTCTCTCCAAAAGGCCTTGTGGGGTCCTGTCCTCATATAGAGCATCCCCTGTGTGTGTGTGGTGTGTCGGTACGCTTGTGTCGACATGTTTGATGAGGAGGGCTATGTGTAGGAAGAGCAGGTGCAGATGAATGAGGTGTCCCCGCCGATGGCGCCGACACCTGATTGGATGGATATGTGGAAGGTGTTAAATGATAATGTAAACTCCTTGCATAAAAGGTTGGATAAAGCTGAAGCCTTGGTACAGTCGGGGTCTCAGCCCATGCCTGATCCTACAGCGCAGAGGCCGTCAGGGTCTCAGAAGCGCCCACTATCCCATATTGTTGACACAGATATCGACACGGATTCTGACTCCAGTGTCGATGGCGATGATGCTAAATTGCAGCCTAAAATGGCTAAAGCCATCCGCTACATGATTGTAGCTATGAAGTATGTATTGCACATATCAGAGGTAAACCCTGTCCCTGACAAGAGGGTTTATATGTTTGGGGAGAAAAAGCAAGAGGTGACTTTTCCCCCTTCACATGAGTTAAATGAGTTATGTGAAAAAGCTTGGGATTCTCCTGATAGGAAAGTGCTGATTTCCAAAAGGTTACTTCTGGCGTAGCCCTTCCCGCCAACGGACAGTATGCGCTGGGAATCCTCCCCTAGGGTAGACAAAGCTCTGACACGCTTATCTAAGAAGGTGGCCCTGCCGTCACAGGATACGGACTCCCTAAAGGATCCTGCGGATAGGAAGCAGGAAGGTATCCTGAAGTCTGTTTATACACATTCAAGTACCACACTGCGGCCGGCAATTGCGTCGGCCTGGATGTGTAGTGCTGTAGCAGCATGGACAGATACTCTGTCTGAGAAACTGGATACCTTGGACAAGGATACTGTTTTACTGACCCTGGGGCATATAAAAGACGCTGTCCTATATATGAGGGATGCCCAGAGGGACATTTGCCTACTGGGCTCTAGAATAAATGCAATGTCGATTTCTGCCAGAAGGGTCCTGTGGACTCGGCAATGGACAGGTGATGCCGACTCTAAAAAGCACATGGAGGTTTTACCCTATAAGGGTGAGGAATTGTTTGGGGACGGTCTCTCGGACCTGGTCTCCACAGCTACAGCTGGGAAGTAAATTTTTTTGCCATATATTCCCTCACAGCCTAAGAAAGCACCGTATTACCAAATGCAGTCCTTTCGATCACAAAAAGGCAAGAAAGTCAGAGGTGCATCCTTTCTTGCCAGAGGCAGGGGTAGAGGAAAAAAAGCTGCACTATACAGCTAGTTCCCAGGAACAGAAGTCCTCCCCAGCTTCCACTAAATCCACCGCATGACGCTGGGGCTCCACAGGTGGAGCCGGGAGCGGTGGGGGCGCGTCTCCGAAAATTCAGCCACCAGTGGGTTCGCTCACAGGTGGTTCCCTGGGCTATACAGATTGTGTCTCAGGGATACAAGCTGGAATTCGAAGTGATGCTCCCTCACCGTTTCCTAAAATCAGCCCTGCCTGCTTCTCCCATAGAAAGGGAAGTAGTGTTAGCGGCAATTCACAAATTATATCTCCAGCAGGTGGTGGTACAGGTTCCCCTCCCTCAACAGGGAAGGGGTTACTATTCCACAATGTTTGTGGTTCCGAAACCGGACGGTTCGGTCAGACCCATATTGAATTTAAAATCCCTGAACATTTACCTGAAAAGGTTCAAGTTCAAGATGGAATCGCTCAGAGCGGTCATTGCAAGCCTGGAAGAGGGGGATTTTATGGTGTCTCTGGACATAAAGGATGCTTACCTGCATGTCCCCATTTATCCATCTCATCAGGAGTACCTCAGGTTTGTGGTACAGGACTGTCATTACCAATTCCAGACGTTGCCGTCTCTCCACGGCACCGAGAATATTTACCAAGGTAATGGCGAAAATGATGGTGCTCCTTCGAAAGCAAGGTGTCACATTTATCCCATACTTGGACGATCTCCTCATAAAGGCGAGGTCCGGAGAGCAGTTGCTGATCAGCGTAGCACACTCTCAGGAAGTGTTGCAACAGCATGGCTGGATTTTGAATATTCCAAAGTCGCAGCTGATCCCTACGACTCGTCTGCTCTTCCTGGGCATGATTCTGGACACGGACCAGAAGAAGGTGTTTCTCCCGGCGGAGAAGGCTCAGGAGCTCGTGACTCTGGTCAGAAACCTCTTAAAACCAAAACAGGTGTCTGTGCATCACTGCACGCGAGTCCAGGGAAAGATGGTGGCGTCATACGAAGCCATTCCCTTCGGCAGGTTCCATGCGAGGACCTTTCAGTGGGATCTGTTGGACAAGTGGTCCGGATCGCATCTTCAGATGCATCGGCTGATCACCCTATCCCCCATGGCCAGGGTGTCTCTTCTGTGGTGGCTGCAGAGTGCTCACCTTCTCGAGGCCGCAGGTTCGGCATACAGGACTGGGTCCTGGTGACCACGGATGCAAGCCTCCGAGGATGGGGGGCAGTCACTCAGGGAAGAAACTTCCAAGGGCTGTGGTTAAGTCAGGAGGCTTTTCTACACATCAATATCCTGGAACTAAGGGCCATCTCCAACGCCCTGAGTCAAGCGGAGCCTCTGCTTCGCAACCAACCGGTGCTGATTCAGTCAGACAACATCACCGCAGTGGCTCATGTAAACCGCCAGGGCGGCACAAGAAGCAGGGTGGCGATGGCGGAAGCCACCAGGATTCTTCGTTGGGCGGAGAATCACGTGCAAGCACTGTCAGCAGTGTTCATTCCGGGAGTGGACAACTGGGAAGCATACTTCCTCAGCAGGCACGACCTCCACCCGGGAGACTGGGGACTTCATCAAGAAGTCTTCACACAGATTACAAATCGATGGGAACTGCCACAGGTGGACATGATGGCATCCCGCCTCAACAAAAAGCTACAAAGGTATTGCGCCAGGTCAAGAGAACCTCAGGCGATAGCTGTGGACGCACTAGTAACTCCGTGGGTGTTCCAGTCAGTCTATGTGTTTCCTCCTCTTCCTCTCATACCCAAGGTGCTGAGAATCGTAAGAAAAAGAGGAGTGAGAACAATACTCATTGTCCCGGATTGGCCAAGAAGGACTTGGTACCCGGAACTGCAAGAAATGCTCACAGAGGACCCATGGCCTCTGCCTCTCAGACAGGACGTGTTGCAACAGGGGCCCTGTCTGTTCCAAGACTTACCGCGGCTGCGTTTGACGGCATGGCGGTTGAACGCCGGATCCTAGCGGAAAAAGGCATTCCGGATGAAGCTATTCCTACACTAATAAAGGCTAGGAAGGATGTGACCGCAAAACATTATCACCGTATATGGCGAAAATATGTTGCTTGGTGTGAGGCCAGGAAGGCCCCTACAGAGGAATTCCAGCTGGGCCGGTTCCTGCACTTCCTACAGTCAGGAGTGACTATGGGCTTAAAATTGGGGTCCATAAAGGTCCAGATTTCGGCCCTCTCCATTTTCTTTCAAAAGGAACTGGCTTCACTTCCTGAGGTTCAGACGTTTGTTAAGGGAGTGCTGCATATTCAGCCCCCTTTTGTGCCACCAGTGGCACCTTGGGATCTTAACGTGGTGTTGAGTTTCCTAAAATCTCACTGGTTTGAGCCACTTAAGACCGTGGAGTTAAAATATCTCACGTGGAAAGTGGTCATGCTATTGGCCTTAGCTTCGGCTAGGCGTGTGTCATAATTGGCGGCTTTGTCATGTAAAAGCCCCTATCTGGTTTTCCATATGGACAGGGCAGAATTACGGACTCGTCCGCAATTTCTGCCGAAGGTGGTGTCATCTTTTCATTTAAACCAACCTATTGTGGTGCCTGCGGCTACTCGTGACTTGGAGGATTCCAAGTTGCTTGATGTAGTCAGGGCTTTGAAGATCTATGTAGCCAGGACGGCTGGAGTCAGGAAAACTGACTCGCTGTTTATCCTGTATGCATCCAACAAGCTGGGTGCTCCTGCTTCAAAGCAAACTATTGCTCGCTGGATCTGTGGCACGATTCAGCAGGCTCATTCTGCGGCTGGATTGCCGCATTCAAAATCAGTGAAAGCCCATTCCACAAGGAAAGTGGGCTCTTCTTGGGCTGCTCCCGAGGGGTCTCGGCATTACAGCTTTGTCGAGCAGCTACTTGGTCGGGTTCAAACACCTTTGCTAAGTTCTACAAGTTTGATACCCTGGCTGAGGAGGACCTTGTGTTTGCCCATTCGGTGCTGCAGAGTCATCCGCACTCTCCCGCCCGTTTGGGAGCTTTAGTATAATCCCCATGGTCCTTACGGAGTCCCCAGCATCCACTAGGACGTTAGAGAAAATAAGATTTTACTCACCGGTAAATCTATTTCTCGTAGTCCATAGTGGATGCTGGGCGCCCGTCCCAAGTGCGGACTATCTGCAATACGTGTATATAGTTATTGCTTAATAAAGGGTTATGTTATGTTGGCATCCATTGTTTGAGGCTCAGTTGTTGTTCATACTGTTAACTGGGTATAATTATCACAAGTTATACGGTGTGATTGGTGTGGCTGGTATGAGTCTTACCCTGAATTCCAAAATCCTTTCCTTGTAATGTCAGCTCTTCCGGGCACAGTTTCCTTAGCTGAGGTCTGGAGGAGGGGCATAGAGGGAGGAGCCAGTGCACACCAGTAGTACTAATTCTTTCTTAGAGTGCCCAGTCTCCTGCGGAGCCCGTCTATTCCCCATGGTCCTTACGGAGTCCCCAGCATCCACTACGGACTACGAGAAATAGATTTACCGGTGAGTAAAATCTTATTTTTAAAACCGTATTAAAGGAGCTTATTTATGAGGGGACTGGAGATACCGTGGAGTCATTATGGGTTAAAATCTCAAGTGGCACATGTTACAAACCTCCGGATATTAGCATGCCTGAGGAAGTACAACTCTTGCAGCAAATTGAAAAAGCTGCGGGATTGGGCGACATTCTAATCATTGGGGATTTTAATTATCTGGACATAAATTAGGGCATCGAATCATGTGTTAAAGCTAGTGGGAACAGGTTCTTAAATATACTAAAGGATCACTACTTGTCTCAAGTTATCGAGAAGCCAACTAGAGATCAAACTACACTGGATCTAGTAATAACCAATAATGTGGATATTAATATTAAATACTAAAGTAGGGGAGACCTTTGGAAACCGTAATCATTATATGGTCATATTCGACATTAGTTTCCAGAAACATCGCTATAAGTGTTCAACTAAGACATTTAACTTTAGGAAAGCTAATTTGAATATACTGAAATGCGCACTAAGGGACATTGAGTGGGAAGTTTTGTTTCATGGTAAGAACACTGCTGAAATGTGGGATGCTTTGAAAAGGTTGCTCGATAAGTATATTCATAAGTTCACAGGAGTACAAAATTCAAACTGATGTGGCTTAATAACTAGGTTAAGGAAGAAATTGATAAAAAGAGGTGTGCTTTTAAAACGTTTAAAACTGATGGAAAGGCAGGGTCATTCCAGTACTGCAAGGAATGTAACAAAAAATGCAACAAAAGTAATCAGAAAACAAAATCGCTATGGAAAGTAAAACCAATCCTAAAACCTTTTTTTAAGTATATAAACAGTAAAAGGTTAAAAAAGGAGAGACTCTGCAAAATTAAGATTAATAAATCTCCGGATCCAGATGGGCTTCACCCAAGGGTTTTCATGGAGCTTAACTCAGAACTAGCTAGACCCTTATATTTGATTTTCTATGACTCGGTTACATCAGGCACAGTACCGAAGGACTGGCATATAGCTGAGGTAGTGCCGTTATTTTAAAAGGCAATCAAAATTCATCCTGGTATCTACAGACCGATATGTTTGACATCTAGAGTGGGGAATATATTTGAAGGTATATTAAGAGATGGCATACAGGAGTACCTGCTGACCTCCAAGATTATTAATAGGAACAGCATGGGTTTGTGAGGGATAGGTCATTTCAGACTAACCTTATTAGCTTCTATGAGGAAGTGAGCGACAATATTGACCAGGGAAATGCAGTGGATGTGGTCTGTTTAGATTTTGCAAAAGCCTTCCATACAGTGCCTCACAGGAGGCTGATTATCAAATTAAAGGAACTTGGTCTAAGAAAAACTATTTGTATTTGGGTAAGTAATTGGCTGGACAACAGGGAACAGCGAGTGGGTTGTTCTCCAACTGGACATCAGTATTCAGTGGAATACAGCAAGGGTCTGAACACGGGCCACTATTGTTCAACATATTTGTTAATAACCTAAATATAGGACTGGAAAGCACCAAGTCAATTTTTGCAGATGATGCTAAACTGTGTAGGTTCATTAATTTGTAAAAAGATGTTGAGTCTCTACAGAATGACTTATTTAAACTGGAATATTGGGTATCTAAATGGGGAATCCGGTTCAATATAGAAAAGTGTATAGTTATGCACTTTGGGATAAAAAAATAAGCATGCAACCTATAAATTCATTTTTTTCCCTCCAAAGTCTACACACAATACCCCATAAAGACAATGTGAAAAATGTTTTTTTTGAGATTTTTGATAATTTATTAAAAATACAAAACTAAGAAATCATATGTACATAAGTATTCACAGCCTTTGCCATGAAGCTCAAAATTGAGCTCAGGTGCATCCTGTTTCCACTGATCATCCTTGAGATAATACTACAGCTAAATTTGAGTCCACCTTTGGTAAATTCAGTTGATTGGACATGATTTGGAAAGGCACACACCTGTCTATATAAGCTCCCACACTTGACCGTGCATGTCTGAGCACAAACCAAGCATGAAGTCAAAGGAATTGTCTGTAGACCTCTGAGACATGATTGTCTCGAGGCACAAATCTGGGTAAGGGTACAGAAAAATACCTGCTGCTTTGAAGGACCCAATGAGCACAGTGCCCTCCATCATCCGTAAATGGAAGAAGTTCGGAACCACCAGGACTCTTCCTAGAGCAGGCCGGCTGTCTAAACTTAGTGATTGGGAGAGAAGGGCCCTAGTCAGGAAGGTGACCAAGAACCTGATGGTCACTCTATCAGAGCTACAGCATTCCTCTGTGAAGAGAGAAGAAGCCATCTCTGCAGCAATCCACAATCAGGCCTGTATGGTAGTGGCCATACGGAAGCACATGGCAGCCCGCCTGGAGTTTGCCAAAATGCACCTGAAGGACTCTGACCATGAGAAACAAAATTCTCTGGTCTGATGAGATAAAGAATGAACTCTTTGGTGTGAATGCCAGGCGTTATGTTTGGAGGAAACCAGTCACCTCTCATCACCAGGCCAATACCATCCCTACAGTGAAGCATGGTGGTGGCAGCATCATTCTGTGGGGATGTTTTTCAGCAGCAGGAACTGGGAGACTAGCCAGGATAGAGGGAAAGATGAATGCAGCAATGTACAGAGACATCCTGGATGAAAACCTGCTCCAGAGCGCGCTCAACCTCGGACTGGGGCGATGGTTCATCTTTCAGCAGGACAACGACCCTATGCACACAGCCAAGATATCAAAGGAATGGCTTTAGGACAACTCTGTGAATGTCCTTGAGTGACCCAGCCAGAGCCCAGATTTGAATCCGATTGAACATCTCTGGAGAGATCTGAAAATGTGCATCAACGCTTCCCATCTAACCTGATGGAGCTTAGGAGGTGCTGCAAAGAGGAATGGGTGAAACTGACCAATGATAGGTGTGCCAAGTTTGTGGCATCATATTCAAAAAGACTTGAGGCTGTAATTGCTGCCAAAGGTGCATCAACAAAGTATTGAGCAAAGGCTGTGCATTCTTATGTACATGTGATTTCGTAGTTTTTTATTTTCTATAACTTAGCAGAAATCTCAAAAACACTTTTTTCACATAGTCCTTATTGGGTATTTTGTGTAGAATTTTGAGGGAAAAATGTATTTATTCCAGATTGGAATAAGGCTGTAACATAACAAAATGTGGAAAAAGTGAAGTGCTGTGAATACTTTCCGGATGCACTTGTAACAGAGCCAGATCATCGCGGTCCCGGGAAAAACTGGAAACACAATTTCCTGATTTAAGTGGAACACTGAAACCTTCTGCTTGAAAGTAGGAACTGAACGGAGAACAGACCTGTCATCATGGAATATGAGAAATGCAGCCTGCAAGACAAAGCTCCAACTCTGAAACACTTTGAGCTGAGGCAGTGGCCATAAGTAAAACCAGCTTCCAAGCAACAAACGGTCTGCTCAATCCAAAGGCTCAAATGGAGGACCAGATTAAGATCCCACGGAGCTACTGACTGATGAAACAGCGTTTGAAAGCACAGCAAACCTATTTAAAAGGTTTGAACCTCTGGAAGAAGAGCCAAACGCAGCTGGAAATAAATTAATAGGGTAATTTGCATTTTTCAAAGAATGAAGCTTTAAACTAGTCTCCAAACCCCATGTGAAAGAAGGCTAAGAAAAGAGAGAGGTGAAACTTGGAAGTCTGAATCCTCCTCTGTTCACACCAGAAGATAGAGATCTTCCATACCCTGTAGTAATTGCGTGACGAAACCGGGTTCCGGGCCCACAGCATAGTATGGACCACGAGAGAGAAAACCTTTTGCCTTTTAAAAGCTAGTGGTGGGATGTATTAGAGTTACAAATCGCCAGTGGTGCAGGATGCCGGCCGATCTGACATTTTTTTTTAAAGAGACAATCGCTTACAGGGCATTGTTTTGTCTTGTAATTGTTTTGTTCCTTTAAAAAAAAAAAATGTCCAAGATCGTCCGGAATCTCGCACCTCCGGCGATCTTGGACCTGGCCGTAGTGGTAGAAACCACCCGGGACCTACCGATATTTTGAGAATGTTGGCATACCAAGACCTGTGCGGCCATTCTGAAGCCACTAGGATTACCATCACTCATTGATCTGCTTGATTACCCATGGCAGCATTGGGATCGGGAGAAACGGATATGCTAGACGAAAATCCCAATGAACCGTAATGGCATCCACCACAAAAGCCATCGGGTCCCTGGATCTCGCCCAAAACTGTGGAACCTTGAAATTGTGTTGAGAGGCCTTGAGAGCCACATGCGAAAGACTCCACTTTCAATCCGAATGTTGGAATACCTCTGAACGGTGTGATCATTCTTCCAGGAGAAACGTGGTTCTGCTTAGGAAGGCCGCATCCAATTTCCCACTCCCGGTTTGAACACCGCAGAGAGTACCTGAAGAAAAGCATTCTGCTCCCACACTTTTGGTGCCTCCTTGATGATATACATGTGCCACAGCAGTGGCGTTGTCCAACTGAATCCACACTGGCCAGGACAGACTGGGCCCCCAAGAGAGCTAGACAGCTAGCTTGGAGTCTAGCACAATGATTGAAAAAGTTGTCTCCAAAGGCCTTGGAGCCGAACATAGTGTCACGGCACCCCAACCATTGTCACAATTACCTAATCCGGAGTTACCAAGGATTGTCTTTGGAGTAAATGATCAGAAACCAGCCACCAATGGAGATTGATGAGTGCTAGTGTACAGAACGGGAAGCTGAGAGGAGAGGGATTCTGTGCACCCCATCCAGTTTGGAGAAACTCCCATTGAATTCCCTTGAGTGGAACCTAACGTCCAGAATGGTCTCATAGGTGGAGACTGTTGTGCCTAACACCATGCACAACAAGATCATTGGACGAGGCACCGACAGTACCGTCTTTTTAGGGTCAGGGCTTTGGACTCTGGTAAGAATACTTGCTGGAGAGAGGTGTCAAAGACCACCCCCAGGAACAGTACTGTATATACTGACAAAGTGTCGGGTGAGATTTCACAAAATTCAGGATCCAGCCATGCGAGCTAGATGGTTTTGTAACTTTGAAACTGAATCAGCCTTCACGAGCAGATAGTTAAAATAAGGTATGATTTTAATACCTTCCTTGCGCAGCAAGTTCATCATTATCGACATGATTATGGTAAACATGCAGGACTTTGGCTATACTGAATTACAGGGCTTGGTATAGAAAGTGTTCCGATGCAACTGCAAAACGAGGTAATGATGACCTGACAAAATCGGAACGTGAAGATGGACGTCCAGTGAGGCTAAAAATGTGTTGGCCTCCATGCCGTGGATCACCGATCAAAGAGATTCCATTCACAAATGATACACCCAAAGCCTGATGTTTAGGAAGCAAAAGATTCTGAATCGGCCGAAAGGAGCCGTTTGGCTTCCAGACTAGGAATAGGTTGGAGTAGAATCCCATTTTCCGTTCCAATGCTGGAACTGGACTAATAACTCCTGAAAGCAGAGAAGTTCTAGACTGGTCTAATGCCACCCTCTTCTTTGCATCCTGGGGAAAAGTGGTGGCAAAAAAAACTGTTGTGGCAGACTCCGGAGATTGATTATGTAACCCCTGGAAATGATGCCCAGCACCCAAGCATCTAAAGACAACTGCACCCACCGGTCCCTGATCTGGAGCATGCAACTGCCGAACCATGACCAAACTGGTTTCCGAGCATATGTTGGCCCCAGAAAAACGTCTGGCAGATAGTCCTGTAGTGGGCGCACCCCTCCAAGAAGCATAACAAAATGCACAAATTCGTGGCCATTGCTGCTTTGGGCAACCACTGGCAGAAAAGTGCTTTACCCACCTGTAGCCTGGGCAATTATAGTATCCAATACAGGTCCAAAGGGAATGCCCCGGCAAAAGTAAGTGCTTGTAAAAATAATTTAGATTTTGAATCCGTGTTCCATGTGCGAAGCCAAAGTGCCTTCTTAACCACTACGACAATAGCTCAGACTCTTGACGCAACATGAGCACCATCCTGCACAGCCTCACAAACATATTCTGCCACTCCTTGTAGTTGTTTCTCTAACTGTAGCAAAGATTCCCTGGATTAATTCTCATACAGTTCTTCGACGAGCTTGTCGGCCCAAGTCTCCATTGCTCAGTTATACCGAGCCAAGGCTAGCAAAGGGTGGATAACCACCCCAGAACCCACAAAGTTTGACTTAAGGCAACCCTCAAGTTTCTTAAGTAACAGGTCTTTAAAGAATGCAGAGTTCTGTACTGGTGCATCCACCTTTGGAGACTTTCCTTTTGGACACATGATCTGCCAGAAGCTGATACAGGGCGACAAATTTGCGATGTGTGGAACAACTTCTCATTCAGTATTTCCTAGGCTTCCACAATGAGATCGGAAAGATCATAAGAAGAAAGAAAAGTAACAACCCTTTTACGCCAGTGTTTGAAAGAACCAAACAGTCAAGGGACTGCCAAACTGCAGAAATTAGATACTCAACCCTTTGACCCGAGGATGAATCCAGGTTTTCACCCTCAGGGAGAACTACCTCATCCTGAAACTCACTGTTGTCTTCCTCAGAATACGAAACGGACTCTTGGAAGCAGGAAGATGTTTATGGGCCTCACAAATCCCAGAATCCGCAAAAAAAAAGTTGAAGGTAAGAAGACACTTTTGCCAAACCTTGACGCCGTACACTCCATGATGTGGAGCCAAGGTAGGTCAGACCCCGGCGGAAATGCCACCTCTCTAGGAGTAAGGGAAATGAGACCTGGCTAATTGAACCTATGCAGCGCTGAATCGCAACCAGCTGCACTAAATCTAACATGACCGGTTCATTGCTTGAGCCCACGCCGGCTACATCCTGACAGACATGGTGCACCAGACACCAATGCATTTCCAGGCCCCGTCTAACAGTCCTCGCACAAGGTTCCCCAATCCAAATGTCAACATGGCAACTTCACCTGACATTGTGCACAAGTAAAATAACGCCATAGTGCCCTTAGCCTTAGTAGCTTTGCTTTGTTCGTCCTAACTCCACTTGCCCCTGCTAGAAGCAGGTTGTTAGAAAACACAATAAACAATATCACTGAGGCACTGAAAATGATGGGAAACAAATAAAAACTCAGGTACTTATCCTTCCAGGAGAGGCACGCCCTAGAGATGCAGAGGAGAGGAACTGAAGCTGCGTTTTCTGCAGCAGGGTACATAGGGTTCCACAGGGAACATCGGGGTTGTAGGTGGTGGATCAGGAATACGGGCATCAAACAGTTAAAGCTTTAAGCATATTCCAAGATACATGGCTTCCCTCCTCTATAACCCCGCCTCCAGGCACAGACCATCAGTTTTGAGTTGGTGCCTGCAGCAAGCAGGTGCACTAAACGGGGATGCTACTGCAGCCCCAAAAGCTTTTTATTTTTTACTTAAAATTGCCTTTTCTGGGCTTGCAGCGCAGCAAGTCAGAGTGACTTCAGCGCTGCAGCTCCATCACCCTCAGCGGGACCCGCTGCTAAATCGCAGTCCACCGTAGTCTGGGGAGACGGACTGCGGGGCTGGCAGGCACCCTACTAGACCACCAGGGCATATAGGCACAGTTCCAGGAGTATTAACACCTGTTTATTAAGGCCCAATAGTACCTGGGGTTCAAGACCAGCATAGGGTGAGGCTTCGCTTTTACCTGTAGCCCCTCCCCCGGTTCTGGGCGCCATCTGCTGCAGATTTCCCGCTCCTGAGCTGCATCACTTTCCCTCTTTTCTCACAGAGACCGGGCGGCCATCTTGCAGCAAGCAGGTTTCCGGGATTGCTGGGCTATGTCTCCCTGTAAAAACGCCTGAACAGTCCAGGTTTTTACTTCACTTACTTATTTTACCTGCCTTATACACCGGCTGAGTAGTTGACATAAGGGGATGGGGTTCTGTCACCGGCGATTGGGAGACTGACTCTGGGATTGCGACTGCTAAATAGCCCTGAATAGCGTTGGCATGCTGACCAACAGGGACTATTCCTACTCGTGGGTGTCCACGACACCTCAAATGGGGATAGAACCTGTGACAAGCGCAGCAAGCCACCGTGCCCGCTACGTTGCGAGCGCTTAGTTGCGCTCACCCTCCCCACGCCGGCCATCTAACATTCGGGATCTCCGCGTTGGTATGGTGACCTGCGGTCACGTGAACCCAACCCGATATAAATGTTCATTGCAGTTATATTGTATAATTTCTGCGTTGTGTGTGCTGATTCTGCTGTCTGGTTTCACTTTCCTTGTATCTCAGATAATTATCACTGTTATTCTATACCCTGGGCTAAGGTGCTGTTTGGGTTAGAGCTCACAGAATATATTTATCAATTTATTTAGATCTGTGTTTTTTGTCACATACTGCCCTGTACTTATTTCATTGCATTTAATGTACAGCTCACAGAATATATATATGTATATTTATCAGTATTTTCAGTCTCCGACTGCCCTGTACTTCTTTCATTGCTTTTATTGTACAATGTAAGTCTGGCGATGATAGAAGTGTCCAAGATTCTTTGTTGGGCCAAACTATATCTGCCGGCCATATCAAAGGTATTCATTCCAGGTGTACTCAACTGGGAAACAGACTTCCTCCGTCATCAGGACGTTCATGCCAGAGAGTGGGCGGCTCATCCCGAGGTCTTTCAACTCCTGGTAGACAGATGGGGTCTTCCAGATGTGCCTTTTCTCATGGCCTCTTGACACAATAACAAGGTTCGGATCAAGAACAAGGGATCTTCAGTCAGCATTCATGGATCCGTGGACCTTTCATAGAAACATAGAATTTGATGGCAAATAAGAACCACTTGACCCATCTAGTCTGCCTCTTCTTTTTTTTTTTTTTATACCATATTTTTTATTTCAAACCTTATTTGATCCTTATTTCTTTGTAAGGATATCCTTATGTCTATCCCATACATGTTTAAATTGCTCTAGTGTCTTAGCCACTACCACCTCAGATGGAAGGCTATTCCACTTATCCGCTACCCCCCCCTTTATATTTTTAAAAGTTTCTATCACGTCCCCGCTTTCCCTTCTCTGCTCCAAACTATACATATTGAGATTTTTTTTAGTCTTTCTGGGTATGTTTTGGGATGTAGGCCATGCACCATTTTAGTTGCTCTTCTTTGTTCAGTCTCTAATGTATTAATATCCTTTTGAAGAAATGGCCTCCAGAATTGAACACCGTATTCTAGATCAGACCGTACCAATGACCTATACAGTGGCATTATTCTTTCTTTCTGCTGCTGATTCCTGACCCAATGCAGCCAAGCATCTGACTAGCCTTCCTCATTGCTTTGTTACATTGCTTACCTGCCTTTAAGTCACCTAAAATAGTGACTCCTAGATCCCTTTCCTCCTCAGTAGTTTCCGGTATAGTGCCATTAATTCTATAATTAGCCTGAGGATTTTTGAGACCCAAGTGCATGATTTTGCATTTTTTAGGCATTAAACTGTAATTGCCACACTCATGACCATTCCTCTAGTCTACCTAGATCCTCAATCATTTGTTTTACCCCACCTGGTTTGTCTACCCTGTTGCATACCTTTTGTGTCATCTGCAAAAAGGCATACTTTCTCTTAAATGCCATTTGCAATGTCACCAATAAAGATATTAAAAAGCACTGGTCCAAGTACAGATCCCTGGGGTACTCCACTGGTAACATTTCCCTCCTGTGAATGCACTCCATTTACCACAACTCTCGGTTTTCTATCCTGCAACCAAGATCCTATCCATTCAATAATCCTAGTGTCCAATCCCAAGCTTCCAAGTTTATTTAGCAGTCTGCGATGTGGAACAGTGTCAAAACCATTACTAAAGTCTAGATAAGCTATATCCATGGCTCCACGTTTATCCATTACTTTAGTCACACAGTCAAAAAACTCAATAAGATTTTTTTGACATGATCTCCCCCCAGTGAATCTATGCTGTTTCAATCAATTTCCCTACTACTGAAGTAAGACTCACTGGTCTGTAGTTGTTTGCCTCTTCCTTGCTTCCACTTTTGTGCAGTGGGACTACATTCACTCTTTTCCAGTCCTCTGGAATTACTTCTGTAGCTAATGACTGATTGAATAATTCTGTCAATGGTGCTACCAGCACCTCTTTAAGCTCTTTTAGTATCCTTGGATTTATCCCATCTGGCCCCATAGATTTGTCAACTTTCAGTTTTGAGAGTTCTGTTAGGACCTTCTAATACTGAGCAAAAATAAGTATTAAGATGATCTGATATTACATTGTCTCTGTAAACAAGACTCCCAGTTTCTGTCTTTAGTCTTATTAATCTGCCTTTTGTTTTTCTCCTTTTGCTTATACAGTGGGGCAAAAAAGTATTTGGGCAGCCACCGATTGTGCAAGTTGACCCACTTAAAAAGATGAGAGACGGCTGTAATTTCCACCATAGGTACACTTCAACTGTGAGAGACAGAATCTGGAAAAAAAAACCCGGGAAATCACATTTGTATGATTTTTAAACAATTTACTTGTATATTCTTGCGGAAAATAAATATTTGGACAATCAAAAAGTTTAACTCAATACTTTGTAATATAACCTCTGTTGCCAATTACAGAGGTCAAACGTTTCATGTAGTTCTTGAACAGGTTTGCATACACTGTAGCAGGTATTTTTGGCCCACTCTTCCATGTAGATCTTCTCTAGAGCTGTCATGTTTTGGGGCTGTCATCGGGCAACAAGGACTTTCAACTCCCTCCACAGATTTTCTATTGGGTTGAGGTCTGGAAGGCCACTCGAGGACCTTGAAATGCTTCTTACGGAGCCACTCCTTAGTAGTGTGTTTGGGGTCATTGTCATGCTGGAAGACCGAGCCACGTTCCATCTTCAATGCTCTTACTGAGGGAAGGAGGTTTTTGCCCAAAATCTCACGATACATGGAACCATTCATCCTCTCCTTAATACGGATCAGTCGTCCTGTCCCCTTTGCAGAAAAGCAGCACCAAAGCATGATGTTTCCACCCCCATGCTTCACAGTGGGTATGGTGTTCTTGGGATGCCATTCATCATTCTTCTCCCTCCAAACACGGCGAGTGGAGTTTATACCAAAAAGTTTGATTTTGCTCTCATCTGACCACATTACATTCTCCCAATCCTCCTCTGGATCATCCAGATGGTCACTGGCAAACTTTAGACGAGCCTGGACATGTGCTGTCTTAAACAGTGGGACCTTTCGGGCGCTGCAGGATTTCAATCAATGACGACGTAGTGTGTTACTAATGGTAACCTTTGTGACTGTGGGCCCAGCTCTCTTGAGGTCATTGACCAGGTCCCCCTGTGTAGTTCTGGGCTGATTCCTCACCGTTCTCAAGATCATTGATACCCCACGAGGTGAGATCTTGCATGGAGCCCCAGGTCGAGGGAGATCTTCAGTGATCTTGTATTTCTTCCATTTTTTAATAATGGCTCCAACAGTTGATCTCTTCTCACCAAGCCGCTTGCCTATTGTCGAGTAGCTCATCCCAGCCTTGTGCAGCTCTACAATTTGTCCCTGGTGTCCTTAGACAGCTCTCTGGTCTTGGCCATGGTGGAGAGGTAGCAGTCTGACTGTTTGAGGGTGTGAACAGGTGTCTTTTATACAGATGGGAACAATAAAGAAAAAATAGCAGCGCTAAATTCAATTACTAACAAAGTGAGATGGATTGGATGAAAACAGGTTCAAACATTTATTTAAAACTCTGATAAAATACCAATTAAAAGTCAGTATGATCACCGGCAGAATTAGTGAAAACAGAAATGTCCGTTCCTTTTTAGTAATAACTGGACAACAGTTTAGGCAGACTTATAAGGCTTAGGAGCTGATTGCACAGTCCCAATAAGAAATTGTTACCGCTTCTTAAACCGCTGGAGCGAGAAAGTCCCATATGAAAGTTCTTCAGTTAGGAGATTAGTAGCATAATCTCAATCCTCACCAGTGTGCGGAGCTTTGCTTGCGAAAAGGGTCCCGTGACTCGCTTCAGAACTTACGCTTGAGTTGAGAAGAGTGCGGTCCGCGTTGCTTGGCAACAGAATGCGGTCACGTGGTGTGCCCACGTGACTCGCTTCTGAACTCCCACTGTTTAGAACGCTTTTGGGTCTCTTAGGAACCAAGTTGCGGTCACGTGACTCGTAACGTGACACGCATCCTGATTACATTTCCGCCTTTTGGAGCGCATATTCTTCCTATTCCTAGGCTCCCTTTACGATGGTCACATGGTCATTATGACAGTTTTCCTGAGCAGGGTTTGCCAACATACTGTTGCCTAGCAACACAGCGCAATAGTGGCAAAAATATTTATCTAGTCAAATTATGATTCCATCTGGTTTGTATATTAAAAATCACATATAGTTTAGTAATGCTACAACACATATATAGCTCAAATTGCATAAAAATGCTAATATGCTGGAATACCTACAAGGCTAATTTAATTAATTACACAATTACAGCCGGAATTCATAATTTATATAGAGGCACAAACAAATCAATATATATGCACCCTATCCACAGGGACTAACTGATGTTCACCTATAGAATCACTTCCATCATAAGAAAAACTTATGCATAATCCACATTATAAACATCACCCCTGTCCTACCCCTGATGGTTTCTCATGCATCCCCACATATAATAAAATTGTTCTGTCGTCTTATTTTGAGGCCTCAGTTATTCTTGGTTCCTATTGGGAAGACAAGCAATCCCCCTTTCTTAGAATTCTTTATTCCGTAGAGTACTATAAATTAGTGGGGATGTATCAAATGACTGTGTTCAATTCTACTGAATCATTTAATCCCTCAGGAAAAATGCTGTTCATCCTGAACATCCACAGGACTTCCCGTTTGCATAACTTTCTAAACCTATCCCCTCCCCTGAGGGTTCTAGGAATAAACTCAAGACCCACCAATTTGAGGCAGGTTGGATCCCCCTGATGGCACTCACTATAATGTTTAGACACACTATGTGTTTGAATTTTATTGAGAATATTTCTACGATGATCTAAAAATCTTATCTTAAGAGTTCGGGTAGTTCGGCCTACGTATTTCTTTCTGCATCCGCATATTAATAAGTATATTACGTAGGACGTTTCCCAGTTTATAAAACTCTTCATTTCATAGAATTTGTTGCCTGAGTCATCTATCAAGACTCGAGTTGTTTTATTTTGGATGTAATTACATCTATTTCTCTAACGTCCTAAGTGGATGCTGGGGACTCCGTAAGGACCATGGGGAATAGCGGCTCCGCATGAGACTGGGCACATCTAAAGAAAGCTTTAGGACTAACTGGTGTGCACTGGCTCCTCCCCCTATGACCCTCCTCCAAGCCTCAGTTAGATTTCTGTGCCCGACGAGAAGGGTGCACACTAGGGGCTCTCCTGAGCTTCTTAGTGAAAGTTTTAGTTTAGGTTTGTTATTTTCAGTGAGACCTGCTGGCAACAGGCTCACTGCATCGAGGGACTAAGGGGAGAAGAAGCGAACTCACCTGCGTGCAGAGTGGATTGGGCTTCTTGGCTACTGGACATTAGCTCCAGAGGGACGATCACAGGTCCAGCCTGGATGGGTCCCGGAGCCGCGCCGCCGGCCCCCTTACAGAGCCAGAAGAGCGAAGAGGTCCGGAAAAATCGTCGGCAGAAGACGTTCCTGTCTTCAATAAGGTAGCGCACAGCACTGCAGCTGTGCGCCATTGCTCTCAGCACACTTCATACTCCGGTCACTGAGGGTGCAGGGCGCTGGGGGGGGCGCCCTGAGACGCAATAAAACATGACAGAAATACCTTACATGGCAAAAAATACATCACATATAGCTCCTGGGCTATATGGATGCATTTAACCCCTGCCAGAATATACAAAAAAACGGGAGATAAGGCCGCCGAAAAGGGGGCGGAGCCTATCTCCTCAGCACACTGGCGCCATTTTCCCTCACAACACCGTTGGAGGGAAGCTCCCTGGCTCTTCCCTGCAGTCACTACACTACAGAAAGGGTTAAAAAAAAGAGAGGGGGGCACAAATTAGGCGCAGTATTAAAACATACAGCAGCTATAAGGGGAAAAACACTTATATAAGGTTATCCCTGTATATATATAGCGCTCTGGTGTGTGCTGGCATACTCTTCCTCTGTCCCCCCAAAGGGCTAGTGGGGTCCTGTCCTCTATCAGAGCATTCCCTGTGTGTGTGCTGTGTGTCGGTACGTTTGTGTCGACATGTATGAGGAGAAAAATGATGTGGAGACGGAGCAGAGTGTCTGTAACAGTGATGTCACCCCCTAGGGGGTCGACACCTGAGTGGATGTACTGTTGAAAATTACGTGACGGTGTCAGCTCTATATAAAAAAACAGTGGTTGACATGAGACAGCCGGCTACTCAGCTTGTGCCTGTCCAGACGTCTCATAGGCCGTCAGGGGCTCTAAAGCGCCCGTTACCTCAGATGGCAGATACAGACGCCAACACGGATACTGACTCCTGTGTCGACGGTGAAGAGACAACCGTGATTTCCAGTAGGGCCACACGTTACATGATTGAGACAATGGAAAATGTTTTATACATTTCTGATAATACGAGTACCACCAAAAAGGGGTATTATGTTCGGTGAGGGAAAAACTACCTGTAGTTTTCCTGAATCTGAGAAATAAAATGAGGTGTGTGATGATGCGTGGGTTTCCCCCCGATAACAATTGATAATTTCTTAAAAAATATTGGCTGTATACCCTTTCCCGCCAGAGGTTAGGGTGCGTTGGGAAACACCCCCTAGGGGGGATAAGGCGCTCACATGCTTGTAAGAACAAGGGCTCTACCCTCTCATGAGATGGCCGCCCTTAAGGATCCTGCTGATAGAAAGCAGGAGGGTATCCAAATACGTATTTACACACATACTGGTGTTATACTGCGACCAGCAATCGCCTCAGCCTGGAGGTGCAGTGCTGGGTTGGCATGGTCGGATTCCCTGACTGGAAATGTTGATATCCTAGATAAGGATAGTATATTATTGCCTATAGAGCATTAAAAGATGCATTTCTATATATGCATGATGCACAGCGGAATATTTGCCGACTGGCATCAAGTATAAGTGCATTGTCCAATTCTACCAGTAAAATGGTCAGGTGATGCGGAATCCAAACGGCATTTGGAAGTATTGCCTTTGAAAGGGACATTTGGGGTCGGTCTTTTAGACCTGGTGGCCACGGCAACAACTGGGAAATCCACGTTTGTACCCCAGGTCGCCTCTCAAAATAAGACGCCGTATTATCAGGCGCAGTCCTTTGTTGGCAAGCGGACAAAAGGTTCCTCTTTTCTGCTCGTGACAGAGGGAGAGGAATAAGGCTGCAGAGATTAGCCAGTTCCCAGGAACAGAAACCCTTTCCCGCCTCTGCCAAGCCCTCAGTATGACGCTAGGGCTTTACAAGCTCAGGCACGGTGGGGGCCCGTTCTCAATGAATTTCAGTGCGCAGTGGGCTCACTCGCAAGTAGACCCCTGGATCCTTCAGGTAATATCTCAGGGGTACATATTGGAATTCGAGACGTCTCCCCCTCGCCGTTTCCAAAAGTCGGCTTTACCGCCGTCTCCCTATGACAGGGAGGCAGTTTTGGAAGCCATTCACAAGCTGTATTCCCAGCAAGTGATAATCAAGGTACCCCTCCTGCAACAGGGAACGGGGTATTATTCCACACTATTGTGGTACCGAAGCCAGACGGCTCGGTGAGACCGATTCTAAATCTAAAATCTTTGAACACTTACATACAGAGGTTCAAATTCAAGATTGAGTCACTCAGAGCAGTGATTGCGAACCTGGAAGAAGGGGACTACATGATGTCTCGGGACATCAAGGATGCTTACCTTCATGTCAAAATTTACCCTTCTCACCAAGGGTACCTCAGGTTATGGTACAGAACTGTCACTATCAGTTCAGACGCTGCCGTAGGGATGGTCCACGGCACCCCGGGTCTTTACCAAGGTAATGGCCGAAATGATATCCCTTCGAAGGAAGGGAATTTTAGTTATCCCTTACTTGGACAATTCCCTGATAAGGGTAAGATCCAGGGAACAGTTGGAAGTCGGTGTAGCACTATCTCAGGTAGTGTTGCGGCAGCACGATTGGATTCTCAATATTCCAAAATCGCAGCTGGTTCCGACACTTGTCTTCTGTTTCCTAGGGATAATCCTAGACACAGTCCAGAAAAAAGGTGTTTCTCCCGGCAGAGAAAGCCAGGGAGTTATCCGAGCTAGTCAGGAACCTCCTAAAACCGAACCAAGTCTCAGTGCATCAATGCACAAGGGTTCTGGGTAAAAATGGTGGCTTCCTACGAAGCAATCCCATTCGTTAGATTCCACGCAAGAACTTTCCAGTGAAACCTACTGGACAAAAGGTCCGGGTCGCATTTTCAGATGCATCAGCGGATAACCCTGTCACCAAGAACAAGGGTGTCCCTCCTGTGGTGGTTGCAGAGTGCTCATCTTCTAGAGGGCCGCAGATTCGGCATTCAGGACTGGGTCCTGGTGACCACGGATGCCAGCCTGCGAGGCTGGGGAGCAGTCACACAGGGAAGGAATATCCACAAGCCTGGATACATCACTTCACAGAAATATCCTGAAGCTAAGGGCCATTTACAATGCTCTAAGCTTAGCAAGACCTCTGCTTCAAGGTCAGCCGGTGTTGATCCAGTCGGACAACATCATGGCAGTCACCCACGTAAACAGACAGGGTGGCACAAGAAGCAGGAATGGCAGAAGCTGCAAGGATTCTTCGCTGGGCGGAAAATCATGTGATAGCACTGTCAACAGTATTCATTCCGGGAGTGGACAACTGGGAAGCAGACTTCCTCAGCACGACCTCCACCCGGGTGAGTGGGGACTTCACCCAGAAGTCGTCCACATGATTAAAAAACTCGACAGGTATTGCGCCAGGTCAAGAGACCCTCAGGCAATAGTTGTAGACGCTCTGGTAACACCGTGGGTGTACCAGTTAGTGTATGTGTTCCCTCCTCTGCCTCTCATACCCAAGGTACTGAGATTGATAAGATGGAGAGGAGAAAGCACTATATTCGTGGCTCCGGATTGGCCAAGAAGGACTTGGTAACCGGAACTTCAAGAGATGCTCACGGATACGTGGCCTCTACCTATAAGAAGGGACCTGCTCCAGCAAGGACCCTGTCTGTTCCAAGACTTACCGCGGTTGCGTTTGACGGCATGGCGGTTGAACACCGGATCCTGAAGGAAAAAAGGCATTCCGGATGAAGTCATCCCTATCCTGATCTAAAGCCAGGAAGGATGTAACCGCAAAAACATTATCACCGCAATTGGCGAAAATATGTGCGTAGTGCGAGGCCAGTAAGGCCCGACGGAGGAAATTCAACTGGGTCGATTCCTACATTTCCTGCAAACAGGAGTGTCTATGGGCCTGAAATTGGGGTCCATTAAGGTTCAGATTTCGGCCCTGTCAATTTTCTTCCAAAAAAAAAAAAAGAACTAGCTTCAGTCCCTGAAGTTTAGACGTTTGTAAAAGGGGTACTGCATATACAGCCTCCTTTTGTGCCTCCAGTGGCAATTTGGGATCTCAATGTAGTTTGGGTTCCAAAAGTCACATTGGTTTGAACCACTTAAATCTGTGGAGTTAAAATATCTCACATGGGAAGTGGTCATGCTGTTGGCCCTGGCCTGGGCCAGGCGCGTGTCAGAATTGGCGGCTTTATCCTGTAAAAGCCCTTATCTGATTTTCCATTCGGACAGGGCGGAATTGAGGACTCGTCCTCAGTTCCTCCCTAAGGTGGTTCCAGCGTTTTCACCTGAACCAACCTATTGTGGTGCCTGCGGCTACTAGGGACTTGGAGGAATCAAGTTGCTGGATGTTGTCAGGGCCCTGAAAATATGTTTCCAGGACGGCTGGAGTCAGGAAATCTGACTCTCTGTTTATCCTGTATGCACCCAACAAGCTGGGTGCTCCTGCTTCTAAGCAGACGATTGCTCGTTGGATTTGTAGTACAATTCAGCTTGCACATTCTGTGGCAGGCCTGCCACAGCTAAAATCTGTAAAAGCCCGTTCCACAAGGAAAGTGGGCTCATCTTGGGCGGCTGCCCGAGGGGTCTCGGCTTTACAACTTTGCCGAGCAGCTACTTGGTCAGGGGCAAACACGTTTGCTAAATTCTACAAATTTGATACCCTGGCTGAGGAGGACTTGGAGTTCACTCATTCGGTGCTGCAGAGTCATCCGCACTCTCCCGCCCGTTTGGGAGCTTTGGTATAATCCCCATGGTCCTTACGGAGTCCCCAGCATCCACTTAGGACGTTAGAGAAAATAAGAATTTACTTACCGATAATTCTATTTCTCATAGTCCGTAGTGGATGCTGGGCGCCCATCCCAAGTGCGGATTGTCTGCAATACTTGTACATAGTTATTGTTACAAAAATCGGGTTATTATTGTTGGGAGCCATCTTTTCAGAGGCTCCTCTGTTATCATACTGTTAACTGGGTTCAGATCACAAGTTATACGGTGTGATTGGTGTGGCTGGCATGAGTCTTACCCGGGATTCAAAATCCTTCCTTATTGTGTACGCTCGTCCGGGCACAGTATCCTAACTGAGGCTTGGAGGAGGGTCATAGGGGGAGGAGCCAGTGCACACCAGTTAGTCCTAAAGCTTTCTTTAGATGTGCCCAGTCTCCTGCGGAGCTGCTATTTCCCATGGTCCTTACGGAGTCCCCAGCATCCACTACGGACTATGAGAAATAGAATTATCGGTAAGTACATTCTTATTTTCTACCACACTTATAGCACCCTTTAATCTTGGTTTGTGGTTTTAACCACTCACAGCCTCCTCTGGCACCATTAACAGATTTATTAGGAATTTTTAAACAGCTTGGAGCCAGAAGATTTTTTAAGGATTTATTTTTACGAAAAATAAAACGTGGATTCTGTCGTAAGTGTGAATACCGCATTCTGTTGCCAAGCAACGCGGACCGCACTCTCTTCTCAGCTCAAGCGGAAGTTCTGAAGCAAATCACGTGCGGATGTCACGTGACCGCTTCTTTACTATTCAGTAACGCCAATGTCAGCTTGAATTAAGTAATGCGGCTATCGTACAGAAGGTGGATAGCTACCTTGAGTGTTGAATACAAAATAATGACACAACTGAATGTCAATAGCTGTTGTTTATATTCACACGATTTAAAACAGGAAACAGGGTGTCTGTACAGCCCGGAAGTATATACCCAGTTGCTTGGCAACAATAGACACAATATGGTCACATGGTTATTTTTCCAGTTAATCAGGAAGGATATTATCCAAAATAGTTTTTTTCTAAATTAGGAGAATCTAAAAGGTTGTTTTGACCCGCTGAGTCTAAAATATATTAAATAGAGGTGTAAAATATATGAAATATTCTGTGTTTTTATGAAAATTAAAGTTAATTGAGATGGATTGGGAGAACAGGTGTGGATTGATCAAGGATCACCACAGGTATAAATACTCTGCCTCCACATAAGATAGATCACCTTTGAAAAAGCTGCAGGACCTGCAGCGAAACGCGTCAGGTGCCATCCTGATCACCGACCATTTGCTACAGAATAAGTGCCCGGACCATACTGGACGTTCAGATTCAACACTTTGGTGGATACAACAGGCTTATCAGGGACCCTTTCCGCAAGCAAAGCTCCGCACACTGGTGAGGATTGAGATTATGCTACTAAGCTCCTAATTGAAGAACTTTCATATGGGACTTTCTCCCTCCAGCGGTTTAAGAAGCGGTAACAATTTCTTATTGGGACTGTGCAATCAGCTCCTAAGCCTTATAAGTCTGCCTAAACTGTTGTCCAGTTATTACTAAAAAGGAACGGACATTTCTGTTTTCACTAATTCTGCCGGTTATCATACTGACTTTTAATTGGTATTTTATCAGAGTTTTAAATAAATGTTTGAACCTGTTTTCATCCAATCCATCTCACTTTGTTAGTGTCATGAATCTGCATTCTCCATCGCATCACTACTGTGGAACTACAGGTTCCAGCAGTTCATTTCTGTTCCAGTTCTAGTTTTCAGTCTACTGCAGCCTGGAGTACACAGTGCTTCAGCTAACTCACAGCTGATCTGAACACCTAATCCAGCGGGGTGTGCTCTCACAGAGATGCCACACCCAATCACCACAGACCAAGGTGTATAAACTCCAGCTCCTGCCTCAGTCTCATCGCCTTGGACAACGTGTCACATCCTGTGAACAGGCGGCTCCTGTATGGATGGTGATATTATACAACTTTCCTGCCTGAACGACCGGCTTGCCTGGTCTGGGGCAGGGGCCTTTTGGGGTCTTCCCCTTGCGGGGAGCCCCTGGCTTTGAGTGGTGATCGCACACCGGTGCACACTTCTGCATTAGTACCTTGGGTACATCTTCCCTGATTGGAAATGTCTGGCGTAAAGAATACTATTCGTTTGGAGTTGGAAAAGGATTCATCGCAGAATGATCTGAAATTTGTCTTCCATGAGATACTGGAGAAGCTAGGGAAAGTGACTCTGAGTGACCTTTATTGTATTCAAGACTTCCCTAAACAAGGTATTTATGACGTGACATTTCATTCAAATGGCTTCTGCCTCAATGTGTATGAGGTTTTGAGGGGCAAGGAACATGAGCCTGCAATGAGGTTGGTGAGAATGAAACCTCTTTTTGCCCTTGAAGAAATTTCAATTACTGTTCATGTTTATAACCCATACACAGAGGTGAGCTTGTTAAAAGCCTTCCTACTGCAATCCTGTTCTAATGTGCGGGGTGGAGTAAAACAAAAAAATGCCCTGGGTATTTTCAATGGCAAAATACGGTTCTGGGTGAGACTAAAACCTGACCCAGATAATGTGGGTGGTACTAAGCATCCCCCTGCTAGTTTCTGCATTGGTGGTAATAGAGGATTCTTGTACTATTTTGGACAGCCAAGCTTCTGCAGACTGTGCTTTATGTATGGACACACTAAGGAGGAATGTTCCACAGGCAAAGTTTGTAGGAATTGCAAGCAAAAAGATCATGAGGCTGGCAATTGCCCAATGGCAAAAAGCTGTGATATCTGTGGAGAGGTAGGACACAGTGTCCGAAACTGTCCTGCTGCTAAAGTCAGTATGCGAAGGCAAATGTTTAAAGAGCTTGATGCTGAGATGAGAGCAAAAAACTTTGCAGATCGTGGGGTTAATATACAACAGTCTGTGCCTGGTGGGAATTCCACTAGTGAAGAGCAGGCTAGGTCTGGACCCAGTGCTGATAACGAGGAACAGCTTGTTCGGTCTGATGAGCCTGCATGTGTGGCTGCAGATGAGGGACAGCAAGAGGAGTTTGCTGATGTAATGGAGGATGTGGTGGAAGCATCAAGTGACTGTGTGGAGAGTCCAGCTCTTAGTCTGGTAATAGATGACTGTCAGAGTCCTGTACCATCGGTGGACTCTACTAGAGTGGAGGAGTTCAGCAGTGGGCCTGAGGAGTCTGGCTCAGTGGCTAGGAAAGCTGAACGACAGGTGCGCAGAGCTAAGAAGCCACGGATGGAGAATACAACAGGACATAATACTGAAGGTATAGAAGATGTGTCCTCTGCTGAGGAGGATGGCGATAGATCACAAGAGGCATCGGCTTATTTTTTAGATGGGGGAAATGTTATCCCAAATGTAAAGAAGTGTGCCTCTTACAAGGGGCCGCAAGGTATAGGGTGAGGAGGACTGCAAAGCTGTTGAGGAAGAACTGCTTTAGATCTCAGCTAAAGAGATGGTGGTCAAAAATAGCTATTTTTTGTGCTGTACCTTGGGCTGCTTAATTAGTTCCCTGATGTTTTTTAGGGTGAACTTTTGTTTACGTGCTGTGATGCTAACAGTGCATAGTGGATGTCTAATGTTTTTGTTTTACAAAGTTTATTATTATTTTTTTTGTTGTCTGTTTGTTTTATTTTGTTTCAAATGTTTAATTTAAAAATATTCTCGCTGAATGTGAGATTAATCACAAGTAAAGCCAGAAGATCGGCAGTATTAGAATATGTGGCAGCAAGAAATGCTGATATTATTTGTTTGCAGGAATGTGGATTGTCTCATATACCGGAAAAAGAGGAATGGGGCTATGGGGAGGCTATATGGTCTGGTTCTAGCTGTAACAGGAATGCAGGGGTGGGTATTTTGTTTAAAAATAAAGAAATTAATATAGAAAGTTATTTGGTGATAGAAGAGGGGAGAGCTATCTCTGTAAGTGCTAAATATAGAGGCTGGAGATTTAGGGTGTTTTGTGTTTATGCTCCAGCAGAGAAGAAAGAGAGGAAATGTTTTTTTGAAAAATTAAAGTTTTTTTTGTCTGGAAGAATTCCTACATTGCTTGTAGGTGATATGAATTGTATTCTAGAGAAGGAAGGTAGGAGTGGGAGAGGAGAGGTAGTTGTTGATATTACTGGGAAAATCCTGAAGGATATTATTCTGGATTTTGGTTTTGTTGATATTGCAGAGACAAGTATGGGTAAGCCTGTCCCAAATACCTTTTTTGCGGACAGAGGAGGGGTAATGTCTCGTATAGACTATTTACTTTGTTCTAAAGATGTAATGTTTGGAGAGTTTGTACAGGAGAAAGTGCCTTTTACAGATCATGATTCTTTATGTTGCAATGTTTGTTGTGAGTCTAGTACAATATATGGGAAAGGATTGTGGAGACTAAATGTTAAGCTTTTAGAAGATGAGGTGTTATTCAAAGATTTCTGTAAGAAATATAGTTTCTGGCAAAGTAGGAAAAATGAGTTTGTCAATATATTGGAATGGTGGGACTGGGTTAAGGAAAGGGTTAAGAAGTTCTATCAGAGAGCAGGATATAGGAAAGCTGTGAGAGAGAGGAATAAGTATCAGCTGTGGAATAGCAGGCTTAGTTTTCTTTATAAATTAAGAGAGGAAGGTGTGGATGTGAATGATGATATTATTAAAGCAAGATCTGAGGTTAGTAAATGTTTGAATAATAGAGGTAAAGAAATTATTTTTAGGTCTAGGGTGGAGGTATTAGAGGAAAATGAAAGATGTACAAGGTTTTTTTTCAAAAAAAGCTTGAAAAATAAGCATGTGATAAAGTATGTGTTAGATAAAGATGGAGAGGAAGTGAGTGGTGAAAGAATGATGGATGTGATTACAGAATTTTATGAAAAGTTGTATGATAGGAAGGAAGTAGATAGTGATATGGAAGAAGAAGTATTGTGTGGTTTGTCTGAGAGAGTGTATGAGGGAAATTTGCCGGTTTTGATGGATAAGGTAACAGGTGATGAAGTGAAAAGAGCTGTGGATAGTGCTAAAAGGAATAAAACTCCAGGTATGGATGGGTTGCCGATTGAGTTTTATAGTTGTTTTTGGGATGTCATAGGGAAGGATGTGTGTGATTTGTGTGCTTTTATGTTTGGAAATGCAAGATTATGTGATAGTATGAAAGAAGGTATTGTGGTGTTAGTGCATAAAAAAGGTGATAGGGGCTTGTTAGAAAATTGGAGACCTATTACGCTTTTAAATTCAGATTATAAAATTCTGGCAAAAATATTGGCAAATAGGATGCGGGATGTGGTGGATCAGGTGGTGGGTGATGATCAAGTGTGTGGTGTGCCTGGTAGAAGGATAACAGATAATTTGATTTTGCTGAGAGATGTGTTGGGTGACTGCAGAGAAAGGAAGAGAGTATGTATGTTATTGGCTTTAGATTTTGAAAAAGCGTATGACCGCGTGTCTCACAATTTTATGTTTAAAGTATTGGTACGTATGGGGTTCCCGGTGGAATTTGTAAGATGTGTGAGAGGGTTATATGATTCTGTTGTGAGTAAGTTTTTGGTGAATGGGAATATAAGTAAGAATGTAGTGATTAGGTCAGGAGTACGACAAGGATGTCCATTGTCAGCTATTTTGTTTATTTGTGTTATTGAACCATTATTGCAGATGATTAGGAGAGATAAAGTTGTAGGGGGGGTGTTGGTACCAGGTAGTGGAGGTAGGATGGTGAAAGTATTGGGGTATATGGATGATGTTGTGAGTAAGAGTGTTGCAGAATTGAGAAGAGTTAAATTACTGGTTAGTTTCTTTTGCAGTGCTTCTGCATTTAAAGTTAATTGGTGTAAAACAAAATTGAAGTGCTTTGGGGATGAAAGTTGCAGTGTGGAAGGGATTATGAGCGTGAGTGAAGGGATTAAAATATTAGGTGTGGTGTTTGAGGATGATTTGAAAGGGAGAGTGAGTTGGGAAGAATGTAGTAAGAGGGTACAGAAGAAGGTGGATTTTTGGAAGATGAGACAGATGACAGTGTTTGGGAAAGTGTTGGTGATTAAAAGTGTGGTGTTACCTATTTTATTGTTTCTGGCATGTGTTTTTCCTCCGTCTGTGCTGGAGATCAAGAAAATAAACAGAGTTCTTTTCATGTTTGTTTGGGGTGGGAAGATGGAACGTTTGAAACGTGAAGTGTTGATAAAGGCAAGAGAGAAGGGTGGGTTGGATTTCCCTGATATTGAAATCTTTTTGTATGTTAATTATATTCGTGTTATAGTAGAGTTAATGGGGAAGGGGAGTAAAACTGCCTGTATGGTGAGATATATGGCTGGGTGGACTTGGTATGGTTTAGGGTGGATCAAAAGGGACCTGAAGGTACCTGTGGCGTTTCGAAGTCCGTGGTGGTACAATGTAATTGAAGTTTTCATTAAAAAGAAAGATCTTTTGAATATTTCTTTAAGTGGGTTTAAAGACAGAAAGAAGGTTATGAAAGTTATAAAAGATAGAGAGATAGTTTGTAATATCAATTATATGCGCTCAAGTGAAGCTGTGATTATATGGAAGAGGCTATGTTCGTATGGCATGTCAAATACACAAAAGGAGATTGTATGGTTGTGTATGCATGAGGGGTTGCCAGTGAGAGTGTTTATGAAAAAAAGAGACTTGGTAGCTTCAGATGTCTGTCCGAGAGACAATTGTTATAATACTGAAACAGTGATGCATGTAATGTGGAATTGTGGTTTTGCAAATGATGTATGGAAGTGTTTGGGTGGCTTGTGTAGAGAGATTACTGGTGTTAGGTATATTGGATGGAAGGTGGCATTATTTGGTATGGGAGCATGTGATAGAGGAAAAGAGAGACTTTTGTGTTTGATCATGAGCTGTGTGATGGAAGTTTTGTGGAATGCAAGGAATCTGTGTGTGTTTAGGAGTGAGTGCTGGTCTGTGAATGAGTGTGTTAGAATGGTATTGGGTAAGTTATATGTCTATTATCTGAGAGATAGGAAAGGAAGAAAAGAGCTTGATGCTGAGGGAGTTTGGAAAGTTAAAAAATGGAGGCATGTGGTTAGATATGTTAACGAAGATTGATAGCCTAATAGTGTGGGTATGTGTTAAGTTGTATATTGTTTTTTGATTATGAACAGGTGTTTTTTTTTTGTTAATATTAATAATTATTGTTTTTAAAAAAAATCCATGCTGATGTTTTGTTTACTGTCTAAATCTGCATTGTAGATGACTATGTTTACTAACCTAAATGGTTTAATAAAAAAAAAAAAAAAAAAAAAAAAAGTCTCCTGTTTGCAGTCCTCTGTCTGCAGAGATACCCCTGTGTATTGGACCTGTGGAACTACAGGTCCCAGCAGTTCCAGTTCCGTTCCAGGTTCCAGCCTTGGACAACACGTCACTTTCTGTGAACAGGCGTCTCCTGTTTGCAGTCCTCTGTCTGCAGAGATACCCCTGTGTATTGGACCTGTGGAACTACAGGTCCCAGCAGTTCCAGTTCCGTTCCAGTTCCAGGTTCCAGCCTTGGACAACACGTCACTTTCTGTGAACAGGCGTCTCCTGTTTGCAGTCCTCTGTCTGCAGAGATACCCCTGTGTATTGGACCTGTGGAACTACAGGTCCCAGCAGTTCCAGTTCCGTTCCAGTTCCAGGTTCCAGCCTTGGACAACACGTCACTTTCTGTGAACAGGCGTCTCCTGTTTGCAGTCCTCTGTCTGCAGAGATACCCCTGTGTATTGGACCTGTGGAACTACAGGTCCCAGCAGTTCCAGTTCCGTTCCAGTTCCAGGTTCCAGCCTTGGACAACACGTCACTTTCTGTGAACAGGCGTCTCCTGTTTGCAGTCCTCTGTCTGCAGAGATACCCCTGTGTATTGGACCTGTGGAACTACAGGTCCCAGCAGTTCCAGTTCCGTTCCAGGTTCCAGCCTTGGACAACACGTCACATTCTGTGAACAGGCGTCTCCTGTTTGCAGTCCTCTGTCTGCAGAGATACCCCTGTGTATTGGACCTGTGGAACTACAGGTCCCAGCAGTTCCACTTCCGTTCCAGTTTCCAGTTCCAGGTTCCAGTCTTCAATTCTTTGTTTCCAGCAATCTCCTATTTCTGGCATCTCCAAGATGTTTCCCTGTTCCTGTGGAACTACAAGTAGCAGCAACCACTCCAGCTCTCCTGCGAGTCACATTCATTGTGCAAGTTCCTGTGTTCCAGTCTCCAGTCTTCATTGTTCCAGTTTGCTACAAACTCCAGCCACAGTCTGCTACACCAATCTGCAGTAAGAGACTTTCCTCAGGTGTGTTCTCAGTTCTCAGCCTCTTCACCTAATTACCAGCATTCCACACTGTGCATTGCCTTTAGCACTAAACATCTTGCTGTGTTAGGACTGTCTCCTGCTAGGGCCTTGCTTGGCTTAAAGACGTATGCTTCTACAGAGACTGTGTGCTTTGATGGATATTCGTTATATACCAGAGTTTTGTTTGCTGCATCTGATTTCATTATTGCCTTATCATTTATATCAAGTTTCAAGTTCATCTTCATTGCTTATTTGTTACCAGTGACTTTTGAAATATTCATTTATCGGATTAAGTTATTATTCATTGTTCCTGTCATCGGTTATCCCTGTGTGATAATAAATATCAAGCGCACATGCGCGGAACTTTTTGTCCGTTTCCCAGTTTCCTCTATCACTCCTACACTGACCCACTAGTGCCCCCTCCGGGGACATACTAAATCAGAATCCTGACAGTAATTGAATTTAGCGCTGCTATTTTTTCTTTTATTGTTCCCATGGTTTTAGGTATCAGGATTGACTAATCCTGTTTTTTAGCAGCAGCATTAGAACAGTAACCCTATCTGCGCCCGAGCACCAACCTCGGTTTATGTCTTTTATACAGATAACCAGTTCAAACAGGTGCCATTAATACAGGTAACAAGTGGAGGATAGAAGAACTTCTTAAAAAAGAAGTAACAGGTCTGTGAGAGCCAGAAATCTTCCTGCTTGGTAGGTGTCCACATTTTCCACAAGAATATACATATATATAAATTGTTTAAAAATCATACAATGTGATTTCCTAGGGTTTTTTTTTTCAGATTCTGTCTCTCGCAGTGTACCAGTGATGGAAATTACAGACCTCTCTCTCATCTTTTTAAGTGGGTCAACTTGCACAATCGGTGGCTGTCCAAATACTTTTTTGCCCCACTCTATACCTAAATAGTCTCCTTCTGTCTAACAAGATATATCTCTGTCTTTATTATTTTGTGTCTGCATATAGGGGGTCATTCCGAGTTGATCGCTTGCTTGCTAGTTTTAGCAGCCGTGCAAACGCTATGATGCCGCCCACTGGGGAGTGTATTTTAGCTTAGCAGAAGTGCGAACGCTTGTGCAGCCGAGCTCTGCAAAAACAGTTTGTGCTGTTTTAGAGTAGCTCTGAACCTACTCAGCGCTTGCGATCACTTCAGCCTATTCGTGTCCGGATTTGACGTCATATACCCGCCCAGCGAATGCCCAGCCACGCCTGCGTTTTTTCAGACACTCCTGCGTTTTTGCAAACACTCCCTGAAAATGGTCCGTTGACACCCAGAAACGCCCCCTTCCTGTGAATCTTCTTGCGGCCGTCAGTGCGACTGAAAACTTCGCTACAATCTGTGCACAACCACAACGGGCTTTGTACCCGTACGAAGCGCGTGCGCATTGCGGCCCATACGCATTTGCAGAAATGCCGATTTTTTTTTTTTTTTACCTGATCGCTGCGCTGCGAAAATCGTCAGCGAGCGATCAACTCTGAATGACCCCCATGTTTCCTAAAAGCCATCTTTTTTGCTTTCACAATACTTGCTACTTCTTTCGCAAACCACACTGGCTTCCATTTCCTTGTGTTTTTCCTAACACTTTTGATACAAAGGTCTGTTCGCTTGCCTTACATCTTCCCTCCAGTGTCTCTTCTGCCTCAGGTCCTTTGGAAGTTCAAACCAGAAGGAGTAAAAGTCATTCTAGTTGCTCCAGCATTTCCCAGATGTCACTGGTTCTCAGATCTCCAGGGCCTCTCCGCAGGGTGACCCCTTCTACTTCCTCAACGATGGGACCTTCTACATTGGGGCCCATGTCTTCATCTAGACATGGCCCGGCTGTCTTTGATTGCGTGACTCTTGAAGCATCGCTTCTAAGGACCAAAAGATTTTCCAATGCTGTTATTCAGACTATGCTAAAGTCCCTCTGCCCGTATCTACTATAGAATGTGGCACGCTTACTTTACTTGGTGCGATGGTAAGCGTTTTGATGCCTCTAAGTTTGAGAATTCCAGAATTCTGGCATTTCTTCAGAGGTTTAGACTTAGGCCTTCATCTTGCCTATCTCAAGGTACACATTTCTGCCTTATCTGTCCGGTCCCAACGCTAGATTGCCTCCATTCCTGTTGTACACACGTTTCTTCAGAGTGTTATTCATATTCAACCTTCCTATGTCCCTCCGGTGGCTCCATGGGATCTGTTTGTTGTGTTGGAGGCTCTTCAAGAAGCTCCATTTGAACCTCTTGAATCTGAGGACCTTAAATGGCTGACGGCCAAGGTTCGTTCTTACTGGCTATTGCCTCTGCAAGGACGGTTTCGGACTTAGTGCATTGTACTGTCGTCCTTCCCTTTTTGATTTTCTACCATGACAGGGCGGTTCTCCAAACTAGACCTGGTTACCTCCCTATCGTGGTTTCCTCTTTTCCCCTTAACCAAGGTATTGTGATCCCGACCTTTATCTCTTCGGACTTGTCGGCTAAAAATCGTTCTTTGGATGTGGTTAGGGCTCTACGTATCTACATGGACCATACTGCCTCTGTTAGATGCTCTGATGCCCTTTTTGGATTTCACAAGCGTGGCTGGCCAGCTAATAAGCACACGCTGGCCAGATGGATTAGAATGGTCATTGCACATGCTTACGCTCGAGTTGATCTTCCGGTTCCAGCTTCGATTTTTGCCCATTCTACTCTCTGTTGGACCTTCTTGGGCGGCACGCTATGAGGCGTCCACCAAACAATTGTGCACGTCGGCTACATGGTCTTTGGTACACACGCTTCTTAGGTTTTATGCCTTTGATACATTTGCGTCCTAGGCTACTTCCTTTGGACGCCGGATTCTCTTATCCGCTCAGGCGTGTCCCCAACCTTGAAATACTGATTTGGGGCATCCATGAGGTTCCCTGTGGAACCCTATGTACCCTACAGCAGAAAAGCAGAATTATGGTGGACTTACCTTTTTTAATAACTCTTTCTGCGAAGTACATAGGGTCCACAGGGTGCCCAACCTGACGCACCTGGCCTCTCTGTTTTTGTACGCTATTGGCCTCTGGTTCCTTTTTCCTGTCATGAGAATGTGTTCTATTGTGCCTAACATCTTTCTGCTCTCCTTTCTGCTTCCTGCATGGAGCTGGTTAACAAAACTGATGGCCTGTGCCTGGAGGCGGGGTTGTAGAGGATGGAAGCCGTGCATCTTGGGATATACTGAAACCTTTTATCTGTTTGGTGCCCGTATTCCTGATCCACCACCTACAACCCCCGATGTTCCCTGTGGACTCTATTTACTTTGCAGAAAGAGGTAAGTCTACCATAACTCTCTTCCTTTCTCTATCGTCCTAGTGGATGCTGGGGTTCCTGAAAGGACCATGGGGAATAGCGGCTCCGCAGGAGACAGGGCACAAAAGTAAAGCTTTCCGATCAGGTGGTGTGCACTGGCTCCTCCCCCTATGACCCTCCTCCAAGCCAGTTAGATTTTTGTGCCCGGCCGAGAAGGGTGCAATCTAGGTGGCTCTCCTAAAGAGCTGCTTAGAGAAAGTTTAGCTTAGGTTTTTTATTTTACAGTGAGTCCTGCTGGCAACAGGATCACTGCAACGAGGGACTTAGGGGAGAAGAAGTGAACTCACCTGCGTGCAGGATGGATTGGCTTCTTGGCTACTGGACATCAGCTCCAGAGGGACGATCACAGGTACAGCCTGGATGGTCACCGGAGCCTCGCCGCCGGCCCCCTTGCAGATGCTGAAACATGAAGAGGTCCAGAATCGGCGGCAGAAGACTCCTCAGTCTTCTAAAGGTAGCGCACAGCACTGCAGCTGTGCGCCATTTTCCTCTCAGCACACTTCACACGGCAGTCACTGAGGGTGCAGGGCGCTGGGAGGGGAGCGCCCTGGGAGGCAAATGAAAACCTATTTGGCTAAAAAATACCTCACATATAGCCTCCGGGGCTATATGGAGATATTTAACCCCTGCCAGAATACACTAAAGAGCGGGAGACGAGCCCGCCGGAAAAGGGGCGGGGCCTATCTCCTCAGCACACAGCGCCATTTTCCTTACACAGCTCCGCTGGTCAGGACGGCTCCCAGGTCTCTCCCCTGCACTGCACTACAGAAACAGGGTAAAACAAGAGAGGGGGGGCAAAATAGTGGCAAAAATTATATTATAAAAGCAGCTATACAGGGAGCACTTATTATAAGGCTATCCCTGTCATATATAGCGCTTTTGGTGTGTGCTGGCAAACTCTCCCTCTGTCTCCCCAAAGGGCTAGTGGGGTCCTGTCTTCGTTAAGAGCATTCCCTGTGTGTCTGCTGTGTGTCGGTACGTGTGTCGACATGTATGAGGACGATATTGGTGTGGAGGCGGAGCAATTGCCAAATATGGGGATGTCACCTCCTAGGGGGTCGACACCAGAATGGATGCCTTTATTTATGGAATTACGGGATAGTGTCAACACGCTAAAGCAGTCGTTTGTCGACATGAGACGGCCGGACAATCAGTTAGTGCCTGTCCAGGCGCCTCAAACACCGTCAGGGGCTGTAAAACGCCCTTTGCCTCAGTCGGTCGACACAGACCCAGACACAGGCACTGATTCCAGTGGCGACGGTGACGAATCAACCGTATTTTCCAGTAGGGCCACACGTTATATGATTTTGGCAATGAAGGAGGCGTTACATTTAGCTGATACTACTGGTACCACTAAACAGGGTATTATGTGGGGTGTGAAAAAACTACCTATAGTTTTTCCTGAATCAGAAGAACTAAATGATGTATGTGATGAAGCGTGGGTTGCCCCCGATAAAAAGATGCTAATTTCAAAGAAGTTATTAGCTTTATACCCTTTCCCGTCAGAGGTTAGGGCGCGCTGGGAAACACCTCCTAGGGTGGATAAGGCGCTCACACGCTTATCTAAACAAGTGGCGTTACCCTCTCCTGAGACGGCCGCACTTAAAGATCCAACAGATAGGAGGATGGAAAATATCCAAAAAAGTATATACACACATACAGGTGTTATACTACGACCAGCTATAGCGTCAGCCTGGATGTGCAGTGCTGGAGTAGTTTGGTCAGAGTCCCTGATTGAAAATATTGATACCCTGGATAGGGACAATGTTTTACTGTCTTTAGAGCAAATAAAGGATGCATTTCTTTATATGCGTGATGCACAGAGGGATATCTGCACACTGGCATCACGGGTAAGTGCTATGTCCATTTCGGCCAGAAGAAGTTTATGGACGCGACAGTGGTCAGGCGATGCGGACTCAAAACGGCATATGGAAGTTTTGCCGTATAAAGGGGAGGAGTTATTTGGAGTCGGTCTATCAGATTTGGTGGCCACGGCTACAGCCGGGAAATCCACCTTTTTACCTCAAGCTACTCCCCAACAGAAAAAGACACCGACTTTTCAACCGCAGTCCTTTCGTTCCTTTAAAAACAAGAGAGCAAAGGGATATTCATATCTGCCACGAGGCAGAGGAAGGGGGAAGAGACACCAACAGGCAGCTCCTTCCCAGGAACAGAAGCCCTCCCCCGCTTCTACAAAAGCCTCAGCATGACGCTGGGGCTTCTCAAGCGGACTCGGGGGCGGTGGGCGGTCGTCTCAAGCATTTCAGCGCGCAGTGGGCTCACTCGCAGGTAGATCCCTGGATCCTGCAGATAATATCTCAGGGGTACAGGTTGGAACTAGAGACAGATCCGCCTCGCCGTTTCCTGAAGTCTGCTTTACCAACGTCCCCCTCCGAAAGGGAGACGGTTTTGGAAGCCATTCACAAGCTGTACTCTCAGCAGGTGATAGTCAAGGTACCTCTTCTACAACAGGGAAAGGGGTATTATTCCACTCTATTTGTGGTACCGAAGCCGGACGGCTCGGTAAGACCTATTCTAAATCTGAAGTCCTTGAACCTGTACATAAAGAAGTTCAAGTTCAAAATGGAGTCACTCAGAGCAGTGATAGCGAACCTGGAAGAAGGGGACTTTATGGTGTCCTTGGACATCAAGGATGCGTACCTCCACGTTCCAATTTACCCCTCACACCAGGGGTACCTCAGGTTCGTTGTACAAAACTGTCACTATCAGTTTCAGACGCTGCCGTTCGGATTGTCCACGGCACCTCGGGTCTTTACAAAGGTAATGGCCGAGATGATGATTTTTCTTCGAAGAAAAGGCGTATTAATTATCCCATACTTGGACGATCTCCTAATAAGGGCAAGGTCCAGAGAACAGCTAGAGAGGGGATTAGCACTGTCTCAAGAAGTGCTAAAACAGCACGGCTGGATTCTGAATATTCCAAAATCCCAGTTAATGCCGACAACTCGTCTGCTGTTCCTAGGGATGATTCTGGACACGGTTCAGAAAAAGGTTTTTCTCCCGGAGGAAAAAGCCAAGGAGTTGTCCGAGCTTGTCAGGAACCTCCTAAAACCAGGAAAGGTGTCTGTACATCAATGCACAAGAGTCCTGGGAAAAATGGTGGCTTCTTACGAAGCAATTCCATTCGGCAGATTCCATGCACGAATTTTCCAGAGGGATCTGTTAGACAAATGGTCAGGGTCGCATCTTCAGATGCACCAGCGGATAACCCTGTCTCCAAGGACAAGGGTATCTCTTCTGTGGTGGTTGCAGAGTGCTCATCTATTGGAGGGCCGCAGATTCGGCATACAGGATTGGATCCTGGTGACCACGGACGCCAGCCTGAGAGGCTGGGGAGCAGTCACACAAGGAAGAAACTTCCAGGGAGTGTGGACGAGCCTGGAAACGTCTCTTCACATAAACATTCTGGAACTAAGAGCAATCTACAATGCTCTAAGCCAGGCAGAACCTCTGCTTCAAGGAAAACCGGTGTTGATCCAGTCGGACAACATCACGGCAGTCGCCCATGTGAACAGACAGGGCGGCACAAGAAGCAGGAGTGCAATGGCAGAAGCTGCAAGGATTCTTCGCTGGGCAGAGAATCATGTGATAGCACTGTCAGCAGTGTTCATCCCGGGAGTGGACAACTGGGAAGCAGACTTCCTCAGCAGACACGACCTTCACCCGAGAGAGTGGGGACTTCATCCGGAAGTCTTCCACATGCTGGTAACCCGTTGGGAAAGACCAATGGTGGACATGATGGCGTCTCGCCTCAACAAAAAACTGGACAGGTATTGCGCCAGGTCAAGAGATCCGCAGGCAATAGCTGTGGACGCGCTGGTAACGCCTTGGGTGTACCAGTCGGTGTATGTGTTTCCTCCTCTGCCTCTCATACCAAAAGTATTGAGAATTATACGGCAAAGAGGCGTAAGAACGATACTAGTGGTTCCGGATTGGCCAAGAAGGACTTGGTACCCGGAACTTCAAGAGATGATCACGGAAGATCCGTGGCCTCTACCTTTAAGGAGGGACTTGCTTCAGCAGGGTCCCTGTCTGTTTCAAGACTTACCGCGGCTGCGTTTGACGGCATGGCGGTTGAACGCCGGATCCTAAAGGAAAAAGGCATGCCGGAAGAAGTCATTCCTACTTTGATTAAAGCAAGGAAGGAAGTAACCGTGCAACACTATCACCGCATTTGGCGAAGATATGTTGCGTGGTGCGAGGATCGGAGTGCTCCGACGGAGGAATTTCAACTGGGTCGATTCCTACATTTCCTGCAATCAGGATTGTCTATGGGTCTCAAATTGGGATCTATTAAGGTTCAAATTTCGGCCCTGTCGATTTTCTTTCAAAAAGAATTGGCTTCAGTTCCTGAAGTCCAGACTTTTGTTAAGGGAGTGCTGCATATACAGCCTCCTGTGGTGCCTCCAGTGGCACCGTGGGATCTCAATGTGGTTTTGGAATTTCTAAAATCTCATTGGTTTGAACCACTAAAAAAAGGTGGATTTAAAATATCTCACATGGAAAGTGACCATGTTACTAGCCCTGGCTTCGGCCAGGAGAGTGTCAGAACTGGCAGCTTTATCTTACAAAAGCCCATATCTGATTTTCCATTCGGACAGGGCAGAACTGCGGACTCGTCCGCATTTTCTCCCTAAGGTGGTGTCAGCATTTCATCTGAACCAGCCTATTGTAGTGCCTGCGGCTACAAGTGACTTGGAGGACTCCAAGTTACTGGACGTTGTCAGAGCATTAAAAATATATATTGCAAGGACAGCTGGAGTCAGAAAATCGGACTCGTTGTTTATATTGTATGCACCCAACAAGATGGGTGCTCCTGCGTCTAAGCAGACGATTGCTCGTTGGATCTGTAGCACAATCCAACTTGCACATTCTGTGGCAGGCCTGCCACAGCCTAAATCTGTAAAGGCCCACTCCACAAGGAAGGTGGGCTCATCTTGGGCGGCTGCCCGAGGGGTCTCGGCATTACAACTTTGCCGAGCAGCTACGTGGTCAGGGGAGAACACGTTTGTAAAATTTTACAAATTTGATACTCTGGCTAAGGAGGACCTGGAGTTCTCTCATTCGGTGCTGCAGAGTCATCCGCACTCTCCCGCCCGTTTGGGAGCTTTGGTATAATCCCCATGGTCCTTTCAGGAACCCCAGCATCCACTAGGACGATAGAGAAAATAAGAATTTGCTTACCGATAATTCTATTTCTCGGAGTCCGTAGTGGATGCTGGGCGCCCATCCCAAGTGCGGATTATCTGCAATAATTGTACATAGTTATTGTTAACTAATTCGGGTTATTGTTAGGAAGCCATCTTTCAGAGGCTCCTCTGTTATCATACTGTTAACTGGTTTTGATCACAAGTTGTACGGTGTGATTGGTGTGGCTGGTATGAGTCTTACCCGGGATTCAAAATTCCTCCCTTATTGTGTACGCTCGTCCGGGCACAGTACCTAACTGGCTTGGAGGAGGGTCATAGGGGGAGGAGCCAGTGCACACCACCTGATCGGAAAGCTTTACTTTTGTGCCCTGTCTCCTGCGGAGCCGCTATTCCCCATGGTCCTTTCAGGAACCCCAGCATCCACTACGGACTCCGAGAAATAGAATTATCGGTAAGCAAATTCTTATTTTTTTACATTCCACAGTTCTCAACTTGCAAAGGAGTGGGAGCTGTGGATCTATTGTGCGCTCTACAGTCACAGGAACTGAGGGAGTAGACAAACTCAACCCCCACCCCCTGGACAGTGCCTGCTACTCGCTACTCACGTAGGCTCCCGACAGCCGATGAAACCCCCACTGACTGCAAGCAGCGGACAGGCACCTTTTAAAGTCTAAAAAAATAAAATAAAAAAATAAATAAAATATATATATATAGAAAAAGCATATATTAATTGGGCACTCCATAGTGCATAAATGTATTTAATAAAATGACATTTCTTAAAAAACATAAACGGTAAAATTGAACTCGTACCGACTGGCAACCAGTGTGGGCTGGTTACCACATGATTTCACACACAAATCCCCGGCAATACTGGAACCAAAGGCCGCCCGGCTGCAGTGGATTCCTCACCCCGCCGTGTGTTACTACCGTTTGAGAGCCGCAGGTAGGATCACACCTGCCGTCGGCTTCAGGATTACCAGCTCCGGGGTATACAAGCGTCAGTAAACTCCGCCTTAAGGCGCTATGGAGCGCCCCGTTTATATGCTTTTTCTATAGATTTACTACATCCGTTGGAATTCGGACTGATAAAAAAGGGGAGCGGCGGTTCTATAAACGCAAAGAAGGACCTAGTGACATTTTTTACACTTATTTAAAGTGTTATCTGGACTTTTAAACAATTTGTTTATGTGGTGTATTTCTTCGTTTGTTGTATACACCTTTGCTCCTAAGAGAACAAATCAGCGCTGTCCTCTATCTATATCTGATATATAGATATATATATATAGATAGATATATATAGATATATATATATATATATATGCGGGTCGCACTCACATCAAACAATGTCCAACGGCTGGGGTGTCACTTGGGAAGTCCAAAGGAAGTCCATGTATAGAGAAATAGAAAAAGTGCACTCACCAGAGCAAATCCATAAAAAATAATTTTTAATCCTCACATATGCATCATAGTTGGTGATCTCAACGTTTCGGTCCACTCCGGACCTTCATCAGGATAAGCACAGCATTATCTGTTACAGCAACTTGTCGCAGTCAAAACCAGACCAGCATCAACCAAACAGTGCCTGACAGGCCCCTAAAATACCACCAGGAAGTCCCAGAAAAGGCGGCAAATTCAAAACAGCCAATCATAATGTATACTGAAATTACATCACTTCCTAATCCACCAATTTACCAAATAATGAATAATAATCTTAATCAATAGGCTTTAAACTGCCAGGTCAAAGCATCCATTAGGCTCAGTTACTTCTACCTGGCCAATACATATAACACCTAGCCATCGACAGCATTGATCAGATCAAATAGGTGCCTTTAGCGTGCACTCCACCGAGTACCGGCGGAACGCACCACGCCACTTCTGCTTCCGGAGCAATGCGTTCCACCAAACATCCGTGGAGCGCATCGCGTCCTCATAATTTCCGCTTCCGGGTGCGCTCCGGGACACACAGAGAGCACCCGTGCGTCCAGATTAAAATCCACCTGGGTGCGTTCCACCAGAGACCAGTGGAACGCATCCACCTCTTCCGCCGCCCATCCGTGATGCCTCCATGGCACCCAGGGACGCAGATGCGGTCCACATGCAACAAGTGGAGCACAACGCGTACTCTGGCACCATGCATCCGCCATCCTGTCATCCTGGTAGCATAAGTGTTTTTAAACATATTACCCTGATCAAAAATATCTGGACACGGCGGGTCATATATAGGCAATAGTGGAAACTCAAATTTAAAGGGACCCTGGAACGGCATTAAGGAGCCCGTCAGGCAAAGAAAGAGCACATGAATCAGATCTAACCTTAACCAAATATATACACAGTGCCATGCCCATTCCCTATTCCAGGCATCAAGGTCACTGTTGATGACATCATTAAGATGGCGGTTGCACACTGTTGGATTACGGAACAGATTTCAGAGTATTTACGGGTTGATCATCCTATCTGTCCGATCTTGTACACCCTGCTCAAGGTGCACAAGACCTTGATAGATCCCCCTGGCAGACCGATTATCTCTGCCAGGGGATCCTTGTTGCAACCGCTGCCGATCTTCATTGATGCCTTTTTACAGGATTTGATGGTACTCATTCCAAGTTATCTTAAGGACACGGGTGATTTCATTGAAAAGATTCTGTCAATCAATGATCTTGAGGGTGACATTTTTTTTATCTACAATGGATGTGGCTTCATTATATACTATCATTCCGCATCAAGAGGGAATAGCAGGAGTGAGATCGCTAATGGCAAATAAGTCTTCTGGCCCTCCAGTTGAGTTTATCTTACAGTTACTCGAATTGGTACTGGTGCATAACCACTTTATGTATGAGGGTGATTACTATATCCAGACGTCAGGTACCGCCATGGGGTCCAATGTGGCCCCGGCATACGCTAGCATTTTTATGCATGAGTATGAGATGAAGCATATTTTGCCTAGATTTCGGAACAGTATTTTGTACTTTAAAAGGTACAATGATGACATTTTCCTGATCTGGAAGAGCACCAGGGAGGGTTTTGATTTGATGCTTAGTGAACTTAATTCACTTGACTGTACAGTACGGTTTACAGGTATGTGTAATCATGAGAAGATTGACTTTTTGGATGTCACGATCACTCGCAAGGGGTCTGGGTTTAGCACCACGCTGTTTCGAAAGGATACGGACCGTAATACTATCCTTCATGCTTCAAGCAATCATCCACCGAATTTGAAAAATAGCCTGCCTATCTCTCAGTTCATGCGTGTTATGAGAAACAACTCGGATCCTTGTGTTGCTGAGACATAACTGCTTGAAATGAAACAACGTTTCCGTGAGAGGGGCTACAAACATCAGACTATTGAGAAATGCCTCACCAGAGCACGCCAAAAATTCACACGTGCAGTGAAAAAAGACAACAAAAGGATGATCTTTGTCACTCAATATGATGAACGGTCCCCGATTGTGTCTAGGGCGATTAAGAAACATTGGCCCATTGTCAGCACAGACCCAACGGTTGGCAAGCACTGCTCTGAACCCCCTATGATTGCCTACAGATGGGGGAAAAACTTGAAACAACTCCTTATGCACCCGAGCAAGACCAAGAAAGTGGTAGACAAGACCTGGCTCTTAACACAAAAACCGGGGTGCTTCAAGTGTACAGGCTGCGCAACATGCCAACATATGGTGTCGGGGCCAGGTTTTCCTCATCCTCAGAATGGTGATTCTATACGTATTCGATATAAGCTACATTTTGTCTCAGATTTTATCATCTATTTGTTGACTTGTCCGTGCGGACTGTCTTACGTAGGAATGACTACCTGTAAATTTCGAGAGAGGATGGCTAATCACCGTATGTCAATCCGACAGGCACTCTCTTCTGGAGTAACGGACAAACCAGTGGCATCACACTTTTTGAAATTGGGTCATCAGCTATCGACCCTTAGATGTCGCATTATTGACTGGGTGCCGCCTCCAGTTCGCGGAAGAGACCGGACATTGTTATTGAAGAAGCTTGAGGGGCGATGGATATTCCGCCTCGGGACAGTGGCCCCTCATGGCCTCAATGAGTGTAACCCACTCAACATTTTTCTGCGATAAGTTTGTTATACTCCTTGAAAGGTGTTTCTATTATTGGAATGTTGTCTACATTACATACCGTACTGTTAAAACTGGAGATTTGGCAGCACTGCCGGGCCTCCCGTTCTTTATAGTGTATTTTAAAATTAAAAGGATTTTTGTTTTTTGTTGACCAACACACCCCTGGACATTTATATTTTGTTTTTTTGTGTGTTTTGTTTGTGTTTTTTTGTTTCTACATATTAGTTATTTGGTACTTTGTAGGAGTATTTATGTTCATTAGTTAGTTTAACATTATACCTGTGCCTGCCTATTATGGGTATGGCACTGTGTATATATTTGGTTAAGGTTAGATCTGATTCATGTGCTCTTTCTTTGCCTGACGGGCTCCTTAATGCCGTTCCAGGGTCCCTTTAAATTTGAGTTTCCACTATTGCCTATATATGACCCGCCGTGTCCAGATAACTTTGATCAGGGTAATATGTTTAAAAACACTTATGCTACCAGGATGACAGGATGGCGGACGCATGGTGCCAGAGTACGCGTTGTGCTCCACTTGTTGCATGTGGACCGCATCTGCGTCCCTGGTTGCCATGGAGGCATCACGGATGGGCGGCGGAAGAGGTGGATGCGTTCCACTGGTCTCTGGTGGAACGCACCCAGGTGGCTTTTAATCTGGACGCACGGGTGCTCTCTGTGTGTCCCGGAGCGCACCCGGAAGCGGAAATGATGAGGACGCGATGCGCTCCACGGATGTTTGGTGGAACGCATTGCTCCGGAAGCAGAAGTGGCGTGGTGCGTTCCGCCGGTACTCGGTGGAGCGCACGCTAAAGGCCCCTATTTGATCTGATCAATGCTGTCGATGGCTAGGTGTTATATGTATTGGCCAGGTAGAAGTAACTGAGCCTAATGGATGCTTTGACCTGGCAGTTTAAAGCCTATTGATTAAGATTATTATTCATTATTTGGTAAATTGGTGGATTAGGAAGTGATGTAATTTCAGTATACATTATGATTGGCTGTTTTGAATTTGCCGCCTTTTCTGGGACTTCCTGGTGGTATTTTAGGGGCCTGTCAGGCACTGTTTGGGTGATGCTGGTCTGGTTTTGACACTGACAAGTTGCTGTAACAGATAATGCTGTGCTTATCCTGATGAAGGTCCGGAGTGGACCGAAACGTTGAGATCACCAACTATGATGCATATGTGAGGATTAAATATTTTTTTTTTATGGATTTGCTCTGGTGAGTGCACTTTTTCTATTTCTCTCTCTCTCTCTCTCTCTCTCTCTCTCTCTCTATATCTATATCTATATCTATATATATATATATATATATATATATATTTACAAAAAAGTGATAAAACTAACTAAAGCAAGGGCTGTAACCACAGTCTTTATTTATTTATTATTATTAACAGTTTCTTATATAGCGCAGCAAATTCCGTTGCGCTTTACAATTTGAAATAACAATAACAAACTGGGTGATAAACAGTCATAGAGGTAGGAAGGCCCTGCTCGCAAGCTTACAATCTATAGGGAAATAGGCATGTGTACACAAGGAAAGGTGCTATCTATTGCATAGAATGAGAAGACATGTGAGGATATGTGTGGACTGTACAGAGTGGATGCAATTTGATAGGAAGGTTTATGAAAGTTATGTGGGCGGTTCTGGAATTTCATATGCTTGCCTAAAGAGGTGCGTTTTCAGGGAACGCTTGAAGGTTTGGAGACTAGAGGAGAGTCTTATTGTGCTTGGTAGGGCATTCCACAGAGTGGGTGCAGCCCGATGAAAGTACTGCAATCGTGAGTGGGAGCGAGTAATGAGTGTGGATGAGAGACGCAGGTCTTGTGAAGAGCGAAGAGGTCGGGTTGGGAGATATTTTGAGATAAGCGAAGTGATGTACATTAGTGTAGTTTGGTTAATGGCCTTGTGTGTGAGTAAAAGTATTTTATATTGAATGCGGTAGAGTACAAGTAACCAATGGAGGGACTGACAGAGCGGATCTGCAGACGATGAACGTCTAGCGAGGAAGATAAGCCTCTCCGCTGCATTCAGAATGGATTGTAGTGGTGAGAGTCTCGTTTTGGGAAGACCAGTTAGGAGACTATTGCAATAATCAATGCGGGAGATAATGAGAGCGTGGATTAGAGTTTTAGCAGTGTCTTGTGTAAGGTATGGTCGTATTTTGGATATGTTTTTTTTTAGATGCATGTAACATGATCTTGAGACAGATTGAATGTGGGGAACAAAGGACAGATCAGAGTCAAGGATGACACCTAGGCAGAGAGCTTGTGGGGTAGGGTAGATAGTCGAGTTTTCAACAATGATAGAGATATCAGGTTGGTACCTACTATTGGTCGGTGGAAATATAATTAACTCTGTCTTTGAAATATTCAGTTTGAGGTGGCGAGATGTCATCCAGGATGAAATGGCACAAAGGCATTCAGTGACACGGTCCAGTACAGATAGGGACAAGTCAGGGGAGGATAGGTAGATTTGAGTATCATCTGCGTACAGATGATACTGAAAACCAAAAGAGCTGATTAGTTTACCAAGAGATGAGGTATAGAAAGAGAAAAGCAGAGGACCCAAGACTGAGCCTTGCGGTACTCCAACTGAAAGAGGTAGCGAAGAGGAGGTAGATTCAGAGAAGCGAACACTGAAGGAGCGATTAGATAGGTAGGATAGGAACCAAGAAAGGGCTGTGTCTTTAAGACCTAGAGATTGTAGTATCTGTATGAGAAGTGAGTGGTCTACACTGTCAAATGCAGCAGATAGATCTAGAAGAATAAGTAGTGAGTAGTGGCCTTTAGACTTAGTAGTGACCAAATCATTAACCACTTTAGTCAGTGCTGTCTCTGTGGAATTTTGGGAACGGAAGCCTGACTGAAGTGGGTCCAACAAAGTGTATGAGTTAAGAAAGTGTGTGAGTCGAGTGTAGGCAAGTCTCTCAAGTAGCTTAGAGAGACAAGGGAGCTGAGAGATAGGGCGGTAGTTTGAGAGAGCATTAGGGTCAGAATTTCGTTTTTTTTAAATGGGAGTAATCACTGCATGCTTGAAGAGTGAAGGAAAAATACCAGTAGAGAGAGAGAGGAGATTACAGCTGTTAGTTAAGGTAGGGATGAGCACCAGAGACAGAGCTTTACTTATTTGTGAGGGTAAAGGATCAAGAGGAGAGGTAGTAGAGAAGCAGGATGAGAAGAGTGATGATACTTCATCTTCATTTGTGGGATCAAATGAAGAAAGAGTGCCAGAGGGTTCAGGTAAAGAACGGAGCAGGTCACTGGCTGCCGAAGAGCATACCATTTCATCTCGGATCTTATCAATCTTCTCCTTGAAGTAGGAAGCAAGATCCTGTGCCTTGATAGTGGCTGGTGGGGTAGGTGCGGGAGGATTCAGAAGTGATTTAAATGTATTAAAGAGTCGTTTGGCGTTAGAGGCTTGAGCATAGATAAGAGTTTGGAAATATGTTTGTTTGGCAGTGTCTAGGGCATTTTTATAAGAATGGTAGACAGTCTTATATGTGAGGAAGTCACTTGAAATACGAAAATTTACGCCACTGACATTCAAGTTTTCGTGTGAGTTTTTGTAGTTGTCTTGTCTTGTTAATTTGGAGTGCTATGGTTGACATCTAGGCGTACGTGGAGTGTGATGGGTAGCTGGAGCCACTTCATCAAGGGCTAGTTCTAGTCTCATTAAGGTGTGATACAGCCATCTCAGGAGAGGTGAATGCAGAAATAGGTGAAAGCAGTTGTTGGAGTGAAGTGGAAAGTTCTTGAAGATTAATTGTGTAAATATTTCTGCGGGTTTGAGGAAGATTGGAGGTCTTCAGCAACACAGGGTTTGAATTAATGGAGGAAAGCATGCAAGTGATAAGGTTGTGATCTGAGAGGGGGAAAGGAGTGTTAGTGAGTTCAGAGACAGAGCATAGTCTGGTGAATACTAGATCAAGGCAGTGGCCCTCCTGATGAGTAGAGGAGTCAGTCCATTGGGAGAGGCCAAGAGAGGAGGTTAGAGAGAGTAGTTTGGAGGCGTGAGCAGCAGATTTTGGACAATCAATGGCAATATTGAAATCACCCATGATAGTGGTGGAGATGTCAGAGGATAGGAAGTGAGGGAGCCAGGCAGAAAAATCTTCCAAAAATTGTTTTGGATGCTCAGGTGGGCGGTAGATAGCTGCAACACTCAGAGAGAAAGGAGAGTAAACCCTAATGGAATGTACTTCAAATTATGTAAATGTGAGTGATGGAACCTGTGGTAGAACAGAGTATGCAAAAGATTGGGAAAGTAAAAGTCCAACTCCTCCTCCTCCAACTCTTCTAGAACATGCCCAACTCCGAAGGCACTAAATCCGCACTGGCTTCTTGGGAGTTGCAGAGAGGTGGATCTTAAGCTTAAAGTGATAGTGGTTTTTTATTTTTTTTATTTTTTTAAGTGCCAGCTCCATCCTGCCATGATGAAAGAGAGAGTAAATTTTTTTACTCTGCCAACACTAAATGGTATTGAATCAAAACACTTTCTGTAATCTACTAGAGTTATATCTCCATTCTCTCTAAAGTCCAATTTTTCCCTTTTAGCGGGATACCAACAGTCCCAGGTACAGTGTCTCTAAAGAAAGACTCGCAGAATGTCATTGGGATCAGCATAGGAGGAGGTGCTCAACACTGCCCTTGCCTTTACATTGTGCAGGTATGTCTTTGCAGTAATGTCTGTTACAAATTACTATAACTTCTATATAAGATATAGATACATAGATATATATGAACAAAGTGGGGGGCGCAGTACTAATCAACAACAGATTTACTTAAAGTAAAAGCTCACTTACATCAAAGAATCATCAAAACCGCCTCACGATCTAGCAGCCTAGCCTCCGAGTGGCATGCAGTCCTAAACCGCCATGGCTGCAGTGTAACAGGTCCGTTGTTTAGATCTCCCGTACTCCAGGACACAGGCAATGACATCACCGCATCTAGCGTCCTACAGGCCACGTCCAACGTGTTTCGTCATCAATACTTCATCGGGGGTGTGGCCTAATCCCATCCAGTAATATATTTATACCTGGACATACTCGTTTACGTTTTGGGAACTTGATGACTGAGCGGAGGTGACTCCTGCACACCGCTGAGATCGAGGCTTGGTTTGTGACTCGCTTCCGGGACTGCGCCGGGGTTCTCCAGGACGCCGAATGGATTAGAGCCTCCACATGGAGCTGAGAGTCCGACTGTTGCCACTATTGTGAGATGCTTGTTTTATGTGATATACTGTGAGTGTATATTTTCTCTGACGTCCTAGTGGATGCTGGGAACTCCGTAAGGACCATGGGGAATAGCGGCTCCGCAGGAGACTGGGCACAAAAGTAAAAGCTTTAGGACTACCTGGTGTGCACTGGCTCCTCCCCCTATGACCCTCCTCCAAGCCTCAGTTAGATTTTTGTGCCCGGCCGAGAAGGGTGCACACTAGGGGCTCTCCTGAGCTTCTTAGTGAAAGTTTTAGTTTTAGGTTTTTTATTTTCAGTGAGACCTGCTGGCAACAGGCTCACTGCATCGAGGGACTAAGGGGAGAAGAAGCGAACTCACCTGAAGTGCAGAGTGGATTGGGCTTCCATTAGCTCCAGAGGGACCGAACACAGGCCCAGCCTCGGAGCTCGGTCCCAGAGCCGCGCCGCCGGCCCCCTTACAGAGCCAGAAGCAAGAAGAGGTCCGGAAAAATCGGCGGCAGAAGACATCAGTCTTCAACAAGGTAGCGCATAGCACTGCAGCTGTGCGCCATTGTTACTCAGGCACACTTCACACTCCGGTCACTGAGGGTGCAGGGCGCTAGGGGGGGCGCCCTGAGCAGCAATGTAAAACACCTTGGCTGGCATAAATACACCACATATAACCCCCAGGGCTATATGGATGTATTTTAACCCCTGCCAGAACTTACAAAAAAGCGGGAGAAAAGGCAGCCGAGAAGGGGGCAGAGCCTATCTCCTCAGCACACAGGCGCCATTTTCCATCACAGCTCCGCTGGAAGGACGTCTCCCTGACTCTCCCCTGCAGTCCTGCACTACAGAAAAGGGTAAAAAAGAGAGGGGGGGCACTAATTTGGCGCAGTTTTGATACTAACAGCAGCTATAAAGGGAAAAGCACATTTTATAGTGGTATTCCTGTTTATATATAGCGCTCTGGTGTGTGCTGGCATACTCTCCCTCTGTCTCCCCAAAGGGCTAGTGGGGTCCTGTCCTCTATCAGAGCATTCCCTGTGTGTGTGCGGTGTGTCTGTACGATTGTGTCGACATGTTTGAGGAGGAAAATGAGATGGAGGCGGAGCAATTGCCTATTATACAGTTGTCACCCCCTGGGGAGTCGACACCTGAGTGGATGAGCTTATGGAAGGAATTGCGTGACAGTGTCAGCTCGTTACGACAGACAGTTGACGACATGAGACAGCCGGCTACTCAGCTTGCGTCTGTCCAAGGGTCTCAAACGCCATCAGGGGCTTTAAAACGCCCGTTACCTCAAATGGCAGACACAGACACGGATACTGACTCCAGTGTCGACGATGATGAGACAAACGTGACTTCCACTAGGGCCACACGTTACATGATTGAAGCAATTAAATATGTATTGCATATCTCTGATAATACAAGTACCACTAAAAAGGGTATTATGTTTGGTGAGAAAAAACTGCCTGTAGTTTTTCCTGTATCCGAGAAATTAAATGAAGTGTGTGATGAGGCGTGGGTTTCCCCCGATAAAAAACTGAATTCCTAAAAGGTTATTGGCATCGTACCCTTTCCCGCCAGAGGATAGGGCACGTTGGGAAACACCCCCTAGGGTGGATAAAGCGCTCACACGTTTGTCAAAACAGGTAGCACTACCTTCTCCTGATACGGCCGCCCTAAAGGAACCTGCCGATAGAAAGCTGGAGAATATCCTAAAATGTATATACTCTCACACGGGTGTTATACTGCGACCAGCAATCGCCTCAGCCTGGATGTGCAGTGCGGGCCTGGCGTGGTCGGATTCCCTGACTGAAAATATTGATACCCTAGATAGGGACAGTATATTACTGACTATAGAGCATTTGAAGGATGCATTTCTATATATGCGTGATGCACAGAGGGATATTTGCCGACTGGCATCAAGAGTTAGCGCGCTGTCCATTTCTGCTAGAAGAGGTTTATGGACGCGGCAGTGGTCAGGTGATGCGGATTCTAAAAGGCACATGGAAGTATTGCCTTATAAGGGGGAGGAGTTATTTGGGGTAGGTCTATCAGACCTGGTAGCCACGGCAACTGCTGGAAAATCCACATTTTTACCCCAGGTAGCTTCTCAACCTAAGAAGACGCCGTATTATCAGGCGCAGTCCTTTCGGCCCCATAAGGGCAAGCGGGCAAAAGGCGCCTCATTTATGCCCCGTGGCAGAGGGAGAGGAAAAAAGCTGCAACAAACAGCCAGTTCCCAGGAACAAAAGCCCTCTCCCGCCTCCGCAAAGTCCTCAGCATGACGCTGGGGCTTTACAAGCAGACACGGTGGGGGCCCGTCTCAAGAAGTTCAGTGCGCAGTGGGCCCACTCGCAAGTGGACCCCTGGATCCTTCAAGTGGTATCTCAGGGGTACAAATTGGAATTCGAGACGTCTCCCCCTCGCCGTTTTCTAAAGTCTGCTTTACCGACGTCTCCCTCAGACAGGGAGGCAGTATTGGATGCCATTCACAAGCTGTATTCCCAGCAGGTGATAATCAAGGTACCCCTCCTACAACAGGGAAAGGGGTACTATTCCACACTATTTGTGGTACCGAAGCCGGACGGCTCGGTGAGACCAATTTTAAACCTAAAATCCTTGAACACTTACATACAAAGGTTCAAATTCAAGATGGAGTCACTCAGAGCAGTGATTGCAAACCTGGAAGACGGGGACTATATGGTGTCTCTGGACATCAAAGATGCTTACCTACATGTCCCAATTTGCCCTTCTCACCAAGGGTACCTCAGGTTTGTGGTACAGAACTGTCACTATCAGTTTCAGACGCTGCCGTTTGGATTGTCCACGGCACCCCGGGTCTTTACCAAGGTAATGGCCGAAATGATGATACTCCTTCGAAGGAAGGGAGTTTTAGTTATCCCTTACTTGGACGATCTCCTGATAAGGGCAAGATCCAGGGAACAGTTGGAAGTCGGGGTAGCACTATCTCAGATAGTGCTGCGCCAGCACGGTTGGATTCTCAATATTCCAAAATCTCAGCTGATCCCGACTACCCGACTCCTATTCCTAGGGATGATCCTGGACACAGTCCAGAAAAAGGTGTTTCTCCCGGAGGAGAAAGACAGGGAGTTATCCGAACTAGTCAGAAATCTCCTAAAACCAGGCCAAGTCTCAGTGCATCAATGCACAAGGGTCCTGGGAAAGATGGTGGCTTCTTACGAAGCAATCCCATTTGGCAGATTCCACGCAAGAACCTTCCAGTGGGATCTGCTAGACAAATGGTCCGGGTCGCATCTTCAGATGCATCAGCGGATAATCTTGTCACCAAGGACAAGGGAGTCTCTCCTGTGGTGGTTGCAGAGTGCTCATCTTCTAGAGGGCCGCAGATTCGGCATTCAGGACTGGGTCCTGGTGACCACGGATGCCAGCCTGAGAGGCTGGGGAGCAGTCACACAGGGACGAAATTTCCAGGGCTTGTGGTCAAGCCTGGAGACATCACTTCACATAAATATCCTGGAGCTAAGGGCCATCTACAATGCTCTAAGCCTAGCAAGACCTCTGCTTCAAGGTCAGCCGGTGCTGATCCAGTCAGACAACATCACGGCAGTCGCCCACGTAAACAGACAGGGCGGCACAAGAAGCAGAAGGGCAATGACAGAAGTTGCAAGGATTCTTCGCTGGGCGGAAAATCATGCGATAGCACTGTCAGCAGTGTTCATTCCGGGAGTGGACAACTGGGAAGCAGACTTCCTCAGCAGACACGACCTCCATCCGGGGGAGTGGGGACTTCACCCAGAAGTCTTCCGCATGATTGTGAACCGTTGGGAAAAACCAAAGGTGGACATGATGGCGTCCCGCCTCAACAAAAAACTGGACAGGTATTGCGCCAGGTCAAGGGACCCTCAGGCAATAGCTGTGGACGCTCTGGTAACACCGTGGGTGTACCAGTCAGTGTATGTGTTCCCTCCTCTGCCTCTCATACCCAAGGTACTGAGGATCATAAGAAGGAGAGGAGTAAGGACTATACTCGTGGCTCCGGATTGGCCAAGAAGGACTTGGTACCCGGAACTTCAAGAGATGCTCACAGAGGACCCGTGGCCTCTACCTCTAAGAAAGGACCTGCTTCAGCAGGGACCCTGTCTGTTCCAAGACTTACCGCGGCTGCGTTTGACGGCTTGGCGGTTGAATGCCGGATCCTGAAGGAAAAAGGCATTCCGGATGAAGTCATCCCTACCCTGATCAAAGCCAGGAAGGATGTAACCGTGCAACATTATCACCGGATTTGGCGTAAATATGTTGCGTGGTGCGAGGCCAGGAAGGCCCCTACAGAGGAATTTCAACTGGGTCGTTTCCTACATTTCCTGCAAACAGGACTGTCTATGGGCCTAAAATTAGGGTCCATTAAGGTTCAAATTTCGGCCCTGTCGATTTTCTTCCAGAAAGAACTGGCTTCAGTTCCTGAAGTTCAGACGTTTGTCAAGGGGGTACTGCATATACAGCCTCCTTTTGTGCCTCCAGTGGCACCTTGGGATCTCAATGTAGTTTTGGGGTTCCTAAAATCACATTGGTTTGAACCACTCTCCACTGTGGACTTAAAATATCTCACTTGGAAAGTGGTAATGTTGTTAGCCCTGGCTTCAGCCAGGCGTGTCTCAGAATTGGCGGCTTTATCCTATAAAAGCCCTTACCTAATTTTTCATACGGACAGGGCAGAATTGAGGACTCGTCCTCAATTTCTCCCTAAGGTGGTTTCAGCATTTCACTTGAACCAGCCTATTGTGGTGCCTGCGGCTACTAGGGACTTGGAGGACTCCAAGTTGCTGGACGTAGTCAGGGCCCTGAAAATATGTTTCCAGGACGGCTGGAGTCAGGAAATCTGACTCGCTGTTTATCCTGTATGCACCCAATAAGCTGGGTGCTCCTGCTTCTAAGCAGACTATTGCTCGTTGGATTTGTAGTACAATTCAGCTTGCACATTCTGTGGCAGGCCTGCCACAGCCTAAATCTGTAAAAGCCCATTCCACAAGGAAGGTGGGCTCATCTTGGGCGGCTGCCCGAGGGGTCTCGGCTTTACAACTTTGCCGAGCAGCTACTTGGTCAGGGGCAAACACGTTTGCTAAATTCTACAAATTTGATACCCTGGCTGAGGAGGACCTGGAGTTCTCTCATTCGGTGCTGCAGAGTCATCCGCACTCTCCCGCCCGTTTGGGAGCTTTGGTATAATCCCCATGGTCCTTACGGAGTTCCCAGCATCCACTAGGACGTCAGAGAAAATAAGAATTTACTTACCGATAATTCTATTTCTCATAGTCCGTAGTGGATGCTGGGCGCCCATCCCAAGTGCGGATTGTCTGCAATACTTGTACATAGTTATTGTTACAAAAATCGGGTTATTATTGTTGTGAGCCATCTTTCAGAGGCTCCTCTGTTATCATGCTGTTAACTGGGTTCAGATCACAGGTTGTACGGTGTGATTGGTGTGACTGGTATGAGTCTTACCCGGGATTCAAAATCCTTCCTTATTGTGTACTCTCGTCCGGGCACAGTATCCTAACTGAGGCTTGGAGGAGGGCCATAGGGGGAGGAGCCAGTGCACACCAGGTAGTCCTAAAGCTTTTACTTTTGTGCCCAGTCTCCTGCGGAGCCGCTATTCCCCATGGTCCTTACGGAGTTCCCAGCATCCACTACGGACTATGAGAAATAGAATTATCGGTAAGTAAATTCTTATTTTACCTAATACACTATAAACATTTTTAGAAGACTTACTTCACTATTGTGCGCCTCCTTATACCTTCATACTCATTTACATATTTATAAACAGTGGGTCTTCCTAGTTACTAATTTTTTTATCAACAATTACTAATAATCAAAGGTAACACACAATTAGAGTAAATACATGTATAAAAAGTATTTCATGAACATTTTAAAAATAAAAAAACCTAAAGGACAACCACAACATCGATCCGCCTCAATTTTTATGTAGTCCATTTAGTTCCTATTGAATTTATAATACTTTAACATTCTCCTTAAAATTCACGGCCACCTTCCACTACATATCTCCATTAATATTACAGTATTGTTCATGCTTCCATGTATCAGTTAACAGCATATACATTAAATTCTTAAGTTGTAGTTCTCCCCCTAGGTTAAACAAGTACACTTACATTACATTAATTTCATACATAAAAAACTACATTTCAATACATAAACCAGATTAAAAGGGATATAAAAAAATCACCATATATATAAAAATATATACAAAAATGTGTGTACGTAGATAGAATCTTTCCATCAAAAAAGTAATTATTCTTCCCTACAGGAATATGAATTAGATTTCCACAACTACCCTCTTCTTATCCACATTACTCTTTAATTTAAATTACCTTTCCGAGTTTCCACACAAATCATTAACATCAGATTCATTGTTACCATGAACATCCATTATCGCACAAATCCAGCCGCCAAATTGCCCCCCTATAGGGAGAGCTCCGGAACCCAATGATTCAACAACAGTGCACCACTTAGGGACCAACCCAGCAACTGAACCTAATGCAAAAAGGGTGTGTTGTCATCATAGTTTCTCTATCGTCCTAGTGGATGCTGGGGTTCCTGAAAGGACCATGGGGAATAGCGGCTCCGCAGGAGACAGGGCACAAAAGTAAAGCTTTCCGATCAGGTGGTGTGCACTGGCTCCTCCCCCTATGACCCTCCTCCAAGCCAGTTAGATTTTTGTGCCCGGCCGAGAAGGGTGCAATCTAGGTGGCTCTCCTAAAGAGCTGCTTAGAAAAGTTTAGCTTAGGTTTTTTATTTTACAGTGAGTCCTGCTGGCAACAGGATCACTGCAACGAGGGACTTAGGGGAGAAGAAGTGAACTCACCTGCGTGCAGGATGGATTGGCTTCTTGGCTACTGGACATCAGCTCCAGAGGGACGATCACAGGTACAGCCTGGATGGTCACCGGAGCCTTGCCGCCGGCCCCCTTGCAGATGCTGAAGTAAGAAGAGGTCCAGAATCGGCGGCAGAAGACTCCTCAGTCTTCTAAAGGTAGCGCACAGCACTGCAGCTGTGCGCCATTTTCCTCTCAGCACACTTCACACGGCAGTCACTGAGGGTGCAGGGCGCTGGGAGGGGGGCGCCCTGGGAGGCAAATGAATACCTATTTTGGCTAAAAATACATCACATATAGCCTCCGGAGGCTATATGGAGATATTTAACCCCTGCCAGAATCCGTTAAGAGCGGGAGACGAGGCCGCCGAAAAAGGGGCGGGGCCTATCTCCTCAGCACACAGCGCCATTTTCCCTCACAGAAAGGCTGGAGGGAAGGCTCCCAGGCTCTCCCCTGCACTGCACTACAGAAACAGGGTTAAAACAGAGAGGGGGGGCACTAATTTGGCGTTAGAAATATATAAAAAAGATGCTATAAGGGAAAACACTTATATAAGGTTGTCCCTATATAATTATAGCGTTTTTGGTGTGTGCTGGTAAACTCTCCCTCTGTCTCTCCAAAGGGCTAGTGGGTCCTGTCCTCTATCAGAGCATTCCCTGTGTGCGTGCTGTGTGTCGGTACGTGTGTGTCGACATGTATGAGGACGATGTTGGTGAGGAGGCGGAGCAATTGCCTGTAATGGTGATTTCACTCTCTAGGGAGTCGACACCGGAATGGATGGCTTATTTAGGGAATTACGTGATAATGTCAACACGCTGCAAGGTCGGTTGACGACATGAGACGGCCGACAAACAATTAGTACCGGTCCAGACGTCTCAAAAACACCGTCAGGGGTTTTAAAACGCCCGTTTACTTTAGTCGGTCGACACAGACAGGGACACTGAATCCAGTGTCGACGGTGAATAAACAAACGTATTCCTTATTAGGGCCACACGTTAAAGGCAATGAAGGAGGTGTTTCATATTTCTGATACTACAAGTACCACAAAAGAGGGTATTATGTGGGATGTGAAAAAACTACCGTAGTTTTTCCTGAATCAGATAAATTAAATAAAGTGTGTGATGATGCGTGGGTTCCCCCCGATAGAAAATTATGGGCGGTATACCCTTTCCCGCCAGAAGTTAGGGCGCGTTGGGAAACACCCCTTAGGGTGGATAAGGCGCTCACACGCTTATCAAAACAAGTGGCGGTACCGTCTATAGATAGGGCCGTCCTCAAGGACCAGCTGACAGGAGGCTGGAAAATATCATAAAAAGTATATACACACATACTGGTGTTATACTGCGACCAGCGATCGCCTCAGCCTGGATGTGCAGAGCTGGGGTGGCTTGGTCGGATTCCCTGACTAAAAATATTGATACCCTTGACAGGGACAGTATTTTATTGACTATAGAGCATTTAAAGGATGCATTTCTATATATGCGAGATGCACAGAGGGATATTTGCACTCTGGCATCAAGAGTAAATGCGATGTCCATATCTGCCAGAAGATGTTATGGACACGACAGTGGTCAGGTGATGCAGATTCCAAACGGCACAAAGGTGTATTGCCGTATAAAGGAAGAGGAGTTATTTGGGGTCGGTCCATCGGACCTGGTGGCCACGGCAACTGCTGGAAAATCCGCCGTTTTTACCCTAAGTCACATCTCTGCAGAAAAAGACACCGTTTTTTCAGCCTCAGTCCTTTCGTCCCTATAAGATCATATCTGCCCAGGGATAGAGGAAAGGGAAGAAGACTGCAGCAGGCAGCCCATTCCCAGGAACAGAAGCGTTCCACCGCTTCTGACAAGTTCTCAGCATGGCGCTGAGACCGTACAGGACCCCTGGATCCTACAAGTAGTATCCCAGGGGGTACAGATTGGAATGTCGAGACGTTTCCCCTTCGCAGGCTCGTGAAGTCTGCTTTACCAAGGTCTCCCTCCGACAAGGAGGCAGTATGGGAAAAAATTCACAAGCTGTATTCCCAGCAGGTGATAATTAAATTACCCCTCCTACTACAAGAAAAGGGGTATTATTCCACACTATATTGTGGTACTGAAGCCAGAAGGCTAGGTGAGACTAATTCTAAAAATTTTTTTGAACACTTACAAAGGTTCAAATCAAGATGGAGTCGCTCAGAGCAGTGATAACGAACCAGGAAGAAGGGGACTATATAGTGTCCCGGGACATCAGGGATGCTTACCTCTATGTCCCAAATTTGCCCTTCTCACTAAGGGTACCTCAGGTTCGTGGTGCAGAACTGTCACTATCAGTTTCAGACGCTGCCGTTTGGATTGTCCACGGCACCCCGGGTCTTTACCAAGGTAATGGCCGAAATGATGATTCTTCTTCGAAGAAAAGGCGTCTTAATTATCCCTTACTTGGACGATCTCCTGATAAGGGCATAGTCCAGGGAACAGTTGGAGGTCGGAGTAGCACTATCTCGGATACTGCTACAACAGCACGGGTGGATTCTAAATATTCCAAAATCGCAGCTGATCCCGACGACACGTCTGCTGTGCCTAGGGATGATTCTGGACACAGTCCAGAAAAAGGTGTTTCTCCCGGAAGAGAGAGCCAGGGAGTTATCCGAGCTAGTCAGGAACCTCCTAAAAACAGTGCATCATTGCACAAGGGTCCTGGTAAAAATGGTGGCTTCCTACGAAGCAATTCCATTCGGCAGATTTCACGCAAGAACTTTTCAGTGGGATCTGCTGGACAAATGGTCCGGATCGCATCTTCAGATGCATCAGCGGATAACCCTATATCCAAGGACAAGGGTGTCTCTCCTGTGGTGGTTATAGAGTGCTCATCTTCTAGAGGGCCGCAGATTCGGCATTCAGGATTGGATGCTGGTGACCACGGAGCCCAGCCCGAGAGGCTGGGGAGCAGTCACACAAGGAAAAAATTTCCAGGGAGTGTGATCAAGTCTGGAGACTTTTCTCCACATAAATATACTGGAGCTAAGGGTAAATTTATAATGCTCTAAGCTTAGCAAGACCTCTGCTTCAAGGTCAGCCGGTATTGATCCAGTGGGAAAAACATCACGGCAGTCGCCCACGTAAACAGACAGGGCGACACAAGAAGCAGGAGGGCAATGGCAAAAACTGCAAGGACTTTTCGCTGGGCGGAAAATCATGTGATAGCACTGTCAGCAGTGTTTCATCCCGGGAATGGAAACTGGGAAGCAGACTTCCTCAGCAGGCACGACCTCCACCCGGGAGAGTGGAAGTTTTTTCCACATGATTGTAAACCGTTGGGAAATACCAAAGGTGGACATGATGGCGTCCCGTCTGAACAAAAAACGGGACAGGTATTGCGCCAGGTCAAGAGACCCTCAGGCAATAGCTGTGGACGTTCTGGTAACACCGTGGGTGTACCAGTCGGTGTATGTGTTCCCTCCTCTGCTTCTCATACCTAAGGTGCTGAGAATTATAAGACGTAGAGGAGTAAGAACTATACTCATGGCTCCGGATTGGCCAAGAAGGACTTGGTACCCGGAACTTCAAGAGATGCTTACAGAGGTCTTATGGCCTCTGCCGCTAAGAAGGGACTTGCTTCAGCAAGTACCATGTCTGTTCCAAGACTTACCGCAGCTGCGTTTGTCGGCATGGCGGTGGAAAGCCGGATCCTAAGGGAAAAAGGCATTCCGGAAGAGGTCATTCCTACCCTGGTCAAAGCCAGAAAGGAGGTGACCGCACAACATTATCACCACATGTGGCGAAAATATGTTGCGTGGTGTGAGGCCAGGAAGGCCCCACAAAGAAATTTCAACTCGGTCGTTTCCTGCATTTCCTGCAAACAAGAGTGTCTATGGGCCTCAAATTGGGGTCCATTAAGGTTCAAATTTCGGCCCTGTCGATTTTCTTCCAGAAAGAATTGGCTTCAGTTCCTGAAGTCCAGAAGTTTGTCAAGGGAGTATTGCATATACAACCCCCTTTTGTGCCTCCAGTGGCACTGTGGGATCTCAACGTAGTTCTGGGATTCCTCAAATCACATTGGTTTAAAACCAGTCAAATCTGTGGATTTGAAGCATCTCACATGAAAAGTGACCATGCTCTTGGCCCTGGCCTGGACCAGGCGAGTGTCAAATTGGTGTTTTTTTCTCAAAAAAGCCCATATCTGTTTGTCCATTCGGACAGGGCAGAGCTGCGGACTCGTCCCCAGTTCTCTCCCTAAGGTGGTGTCAGTGTTTTACCTGAACCAGCTTATTGTGGTGCCTTGCACCTACTAGGGACTTGGAGGACTCCAAGTTGCTAGATGTTGTCAGGGCCCTGAAAATATGTTCCAGGACGGCTGGAGTCAGGAAAACTGACTTGCTGTTATCCTGTATGCACCCAACAAACTGGGTGCTCTTGCTTCTAAGCAGACTATTGCTAGTTGGATGTGTAATACAATTCAGCTTGCACATTCTGTGGCAGGCCTGCCACAGCCAAAATATGTAAATGCCCATTCCACAAGGAAGGTGGGCTCATCTTGGGCGGCTGCCCGAGGGGTCTCGGCTTTACAACTTTGCCGAGCAGCTACTTGGTCAGGGGCAAACACGTTTGCTAAATTCTACAAATTTGATACCCTGGCTAAGGAGGACCTGGAGTTCTCTCATTCGGTGCTGCAGAGTCATCCGCACTCTCCCGCCCGTTTGGGAGCTTTGGTATAATCCCCATGGTCCTTTCAGGAACCCCAGCATCCACTAGGACGATAGAGAAAATAAGAATTTACTTACCGATAATTCTATTTCTCGGAGTCCGTAGTGGATGCTGGGCGCCCATCCCAAGTGCGGATTATCTGCAATACTTGTACATAGTTACAAAAATCGGGTTATTATTGTTGTGAGCCATCTTTTCAGAGGCTCCGCTGTTATCATACTGTTAACTGGGTTTAGATCACAAGTTGTACGGTGTGATTGGTGTGGCTGGTATGAGTCTTACCCGGGATTCAAAATTCCTCCCTTATTGTGTACGCTCGTCCGGGCACAGTACCTAACTGGCTTGGAGGAGGGTCATAGGGGGAGGAGCCAGTGCACACCACCTGATCGGAAAGCTTTACTTTTGTGCCCTGTCTCCTGCGGAGCCGCTATTCCCCATGGTCCTTTCAGGAACCCCAGCATCCACTACGGACTCCGAGAAATAGAATTATCGGTAAGTAAATTCTTATTTTTCATTCTAACCTTTAGGACTCAATGTCCTCAATGTATGAATCCAGAAAGTTTCTCTTACGTCTTAGAGGATGCTGGGGTCCATATTAGTACCATGGGGTATAGACCGGTCCACCAGGAGCCATTGGCACTTTAAGAGTTTAATAGTGTGGACTGGCTCCTCCCTCTATGCCCCTCCTACCAGACTCAGTTTAGAAAATGTGCCCGGAGGAGCCGGTCACAACTAGGGGAGCTCTACAGAGCTTTCTTAGTAAAAGTTTTCTTTAGAGTTTTTTATTTTACATGGAGGCTGCTGGCAACAGCCTCCCTGCATCGAGGGACCGAGGGGGGAGCAGTGTCCGCCCTGCGGGATCTGAGTCACTGTCTCCGCTGACTGGACATTGAGCTCCAGAGGGGATAGATCCCTCCCGCCACAGGGGAATGCTCTCCCCAGCAGCATGCCGCCACCCCCTTGCAGAGCTGAAGTGTCTCGAGTGAGTCAAGCGGGGGGGTCGGTGTGAAGATGGCGGCTACAGGGTAGGAGCGCAGTATTAACTGCGCTCCCGGACGGCTCAGCGGTGCATAGGTGCGGCGCTGTGAGGGTTGCCCTGAGCCAGCGCCTGACCCTACACTGACCATTTCAGCCTGTCGGGGTCTGCGGATCTCAGCCAGCACACAAAATCCTCAGGCCAGTATAATCTTGAAGAGCGGGAAGACTGTGCCATTAAGGGGGCGGAGCTTCTCCTCAGAGCGTACCCAGCAGCGTTTCAGCGCCATTTTCCATCCTGCAGTCGGATGCAAGTGGAAGATCAGTCCCTCCAGTGCAACTCCAGCTATCTGTACGGTACCAGGTGGTTGTAGAAGGGAGGGGAGGCTGTGTAAAGGCTGTGTCACCTATTAAGGTGCACAGACAGCGCTGGTTTAGGGTCTCCCTATACCTGTAATAGCACTGTGTGTGGGTTGGCTCCAATCTCTGTGTCTCTGCCATTATTGGGGGGGAAACTCGGTCTGCCCAGTACCCTGTGTGTATGTGGGGTGAGTGGTGTGTATCGTGTATCAGCAAACGTGTCCAGAGAGACTGTTTCATATGCTGCAGAGAATTGATCTTCTCAGGAAGATCCCATCCCATGTAATCAGGATTGCACTGTTGTAGCTCAGATCCCAGCTAGAGACCCGGAGTGGTCAGCCTCTCTTAGGGGGACTATTTCTCAGATTTCTGAAAGGGTTGCAAGAACTGAGCATGCAACAAAGGTATTGCAATCCTCTATAGTTGTATGGTCTGATACTGCTCCCTCAGGTTCCCCTGCGGTACATTCTCACAAACGTGCACTTGCCAAGATTATGCAGGATGACACGGACACCGATTCTGACACTGCAGACGGTGACGAAGATGTGTCGAGGGGTACGGCATCACTTGTAAAGGGGGTGCAGTTGATGATTGAGGCCGTACGGGATGTGTTGCGCATTTCTGACACAACTCCTGAGCAGGTTGAGGAGGCCTTTTTCACGGACAGTAAAAAGGCCCCTCTCACCTTCCCAGCATCTAAGGAATTAAATGCTATCTTTGAAAAAGCCTGGGAAAATCCTGAGTAAAAATTCCAGATCCCTAAGAGGGTCTTGGTTGCTTTTCCCTTCCCAGAGGAAGATAAAAAGAAGTGGGAGTCTCCGCCGATAGCTGACGCCTCTGTCTCCAGGCTGTCAAAACAGGTGGTTTTACCAGTCCTGGGATCTACCGCGTTGAAGGACCCGGCAGATCGCAAGGTGGATGCTACGCTCAAATCCATTTACACGGCCTCAGGGGCTATACTGCGGCCTACTATTGCCTGTGCATGGATTTCTAAAGCTATAGCCAGGTGGTCAATCACACTGCAGGAGGACTTGACTACGATGGATAAAGGTGACGTTGATTTGTTTTTACGTAATATTCAGGATTCTGCAGGGTTCCTGGTAGATCCCATGAAGGACCTGGGTTTCATGGCTGCGGGGATCTCCTTCATGTCCGTCTCGGCTTGCAGGGGTCTCTGGCTGCGCCAATGGTCTGCGGATGCAGAATCCAGGAAAAGTGTGGCGGGGCTTCCCTATACAGGTCAGGCTCTCTTTGGGGAGGCACTGGATGTGTGGATTGCCACGGCTACCGTGGGTAAGTCTTCTTTTCTCCCCTCAGCTTCAACAGTTACGAAGAAGCCTTTTACACCAGCCACGTCACAGTCCTTTCGGCCCGCGAGGCTTAGAAAGACCAAGCCTTCTCACTCCTTCTTCAGAGGTGGTCGTGCTAAAGGCAAAAAGCCTGCTCCCGCAGATTCCCAAGACCAGAAGCCTGCTTCTGGTACCTCAAAGTCCTCCGCATGATGGTGGACAGCACAGCCTGGAGGAAGGTCAGGTGGGAGCAAGACTCCGGCATTTCAGCCACGTCTGGATGTCGTCTGGCCTGGATCCTTGAGTACAGGATATAGTGTCCAGGGAGTACAGGCTGGAGTTTCAAACTCTCCCACCTCACCGTTTCTTCAAATCAGGCTTGCCAGCTCTGCCGGCAGACAGAACAATTCTTCTGGAAGCTATCCGAAAATTGGTAGTGTCCGAGGTCATTGTTCCAGTTCCGCCTCATCAGTGGAACAAAGGTTTCTATTATAACCTTTTTGTGGTACCGAAGCCAGATGGTTCGGTACGGCCAATTCTAAACTTAAAATCTTTGAACCCTTATCTCAGGGAGTTCAAGTTCAAGATGGAGTCTCTGAGAGCTGTCATCTCAGGACTGATGGAGGGAGAGTGCCTGGTGTCCCTGGACATCAAGGATGCGTACCTCCACATTCCCATTTGGTCGCCGCATCAGGCATATCTCAGGTTTGCACTGTTAGTGAACGTCTATCAGTTTCAGGCGCTGCCGTTCGGTGTCTTCACGGCACCAAGGGTCTTTACCAAGGAGATGGCAGAGATGATGGTTCTCCTCCGCAAGCAACGGGTGAACATAATTCCGTATCTGGACGATTTCCTGATCAAGGCGTCGTCCAGGGAGAAGTTGTTAAGATCCATTGCTCTCACGACACAACTGCTCAAGGAGCATGGTTGGATCCTGAACCTTCCAAAGTCTCATCTGGAGCCGACAAGGAGGCTGTCTTTCCTGGGGATGATCCTAGACACGGAAGTGTTGAGGGTTTTTCTACCGGTGGACAAAGCATTGGTGATTCAAACAATGGTCCGGGATGTCTTGAAGCCTTCCCGGGTATCGGTTCATCAGTGCATCTGCTTTCTACGAGGCTCTGCAGTACAGAAGGTTTCATGGTCGATCCTTTTAGCTGGATCTATTGGACCAGTGGTCGGGATCTCACCTACATATGCACCAGAGGATACGTCTGTCACCAAAAGCCAGGATTTCGCTCCTCTGGTGGCTACAACCACCACACCTTCTGGAAGGCCGAAGGTTCGGAGTTCAGGACTGGATCCTTCTAACCACGGATGCAAGTCTAAGAGGTTGGGGAGCAGTCGCTCAGGGGGAAACCTTCCAAGGAAGGTGGTCAAATCAAGAATCCCTTCTCCCAATAAACATCCTGGAGCTAAGGGACGTATACAACGGCCTTCTGCAAGCAGCACACCTTCTACAGGATCGGGCTGTTCAGGTGCAGTTAGACAACGTAACCACAGTGGCCTACATAAACCGACAAGGCGGAACGAAGAGCAGGGCTACAATGTCAGAGGTGTCAAGAATCCTCCTTTGGGCAGAAAGACACGCGGTGGCGATGTCAGCCATCTTCATTCCGGGAGTAGACAACTGGGAAGCAGACTTCCTCAGCGGACACGATCTCCATCCAGGAGAGTGGGGCCTCCATCCGGAGGTGTTTGTGAAGGTGACCGGTTGGTGGGGGGTTCCTCACATAGACATGATGGCCTCTCGCCTCAACAAGAAGCTGCAGAGGTACTGTTCAGGTCGAGAGACCCGCAGGCAGTGGCGGTGGACGCACTGGTAACACCATGGGTGTTCATATCAGTGTATGTGTTCCCTCCACTTCCTCTGATACCAAGAGTTCTTCAACTTGTAAAAAGAACAAAGGTTCTGGCAATCCTCATTGCTCTGGACTGGCCAAGGAGGGCTTGGTACGCGGATCTGCTGGTTCTTCGGGGAGGATCTGCTACTGCAGGGGCCGTTCGCTTATCAAGACTTACCACGGCTACGTTTGACGGCATGGCGATTGAGCGCCAGATCTTAGCTCGGAAGGGTATCCCGAGTGAGGTTATTCCTACCCTGATACAGGCTAGGAAGGGGGTAACGTCTAAACATTACCATTGAATTTGGAAAAAATATGTTTCTTGGTGTGAATCCAAGAAATTTCCGGCGGTGGAGTTTCAACTTGGACGTTTTCTCCTTTTCCTGCAATCAGGTGTGGATATGGGCCTGAGATTGGGCTCCATCAAAGTCCAAATCTCCGCTTTGTCCATTGGTTTTTGTTTTAGGAAGAAAATCAGCCCCTCTCTGATCTTCCATGAAGATAGGGCGGAACTCAGGACTCGTCCACAGTTCCTGCCTAAGGTTGTATCAGCTTTTCATATCAACCAAGCTATTGTGGTGCCAGTGGCTACTGACTCCTCAATTGCTTCAAAGGCCTTGGATGTTGTGAGGGCTTTGAAAATTTATGTGAAGAGGACGGCTCGTTATAGAAAATCTGACTCTCTGTTTGTCCTCTATGATCCAAAGAAAATTGGGTGTCCTGCTTCTAAGCAGTCGATTTCACGCTGGATTAGGTCCACCATCCAGCATGCATATTCTACGGCAGGGTTGCCATGTCCGAAATCTGTGAAGGCCCATTCTACTCGTAAGGTGGGCTCTTCATGGGCGGCTGCCCGGGGTGTCTTAGCTGTACAGCTTTGCCGAGCAGCTACTTGGTCTGGGTCGAACACGTTTGCAAAGTTTTACAAGTTCGATACTTTGGCCTCTGATGACCTCCAGTTTGGTCAAGCGGTCTTGCAGGAGCCTCCGCGCTCTCCCTCCCATTCTGGGAGCTTTGGTACATCCCCGTGGTGCTAATATGGACCCCAGCATCGTCTAGGACTTAAGAGAAAATAGGATTTTAATTACCTACCGGTAAATCCTTTTCTCGTAGTCCGTAGAGGATGCTGGGCGCCCGCCCATCGCTTTGTTTTCCTGCATTGGTTTTATAGTTCAGTACTGCCTGGTTCCTAGGTAAGTTCTGCGTTATTTACTGTTTCAGTACTGTTTCAGCTGTTGCTGAGTTTTCCGGCATGTTAGCCGGATTTGCCTGTTGTGTGAGCTGGTATTATCTCGCCACTATCTGTGTATTTCCTTCTCTCGAAGTATGTCGTCTCCTCGGGCATAGTTTCTAGACCGAGTCTGGTAGGAGTGGCATAGAGGGAGGAGCCAGCCCACACTATTAAACTCTTAAAGTGCCAATGGCTCCTGGTGGACCCGTGTATACCCCATGGTACTAATATGGACCCCAGCATCCTCTACAGACTACGAGAAAAGGATTTACCGGTAGGTAATTTAAATCCTATTTTCTCTCTTACTCAAATGTTTTAAAAGATCCCCTCCCCTTTCATCAGATTTAACATGTTCTATAGCTTTAAAACTGAATCAATTCAACATGCCTCCACAAACACTGGAAAACTGCCATGGCACACTATGAGTATTTACTTTATTATACTTCTCGTATGGTCTAATATTCTTATTTTTAGCTGTCGTTTCATTTTACCTATGTATTGGCGCAATTATTCAAAATGGAAGAAATACAAGATCACTGCCAGACCTGCCAGTCTTCAGACCTCAACCCAATAGAAAATCTGTGGAGGGAGTTGAAAGTCAATGTTGCATGGCGACAGCCCCAAAACATGACAGATCTAGAGAAGATCTGCATGGAAGAGTGGGCCAAATACCTGCTACAGTGTGTGCAAACCTGGTAAAGAGCTACAGGAAACGTTTGACCTCTGTAATTGCCAACCGAGGTTATATTACAAAGTATTGAGTTAAACTTTTTGATTTTCTAAATATTTATTTTCCGCAAGAATATACAAATAAATTGTTTAAAAATCATACAATGAGATTTCCTGTTTTTTTTTGTTTGTTTTTTTCAGATTCTGTCTCTCACAGTTGAAGTGTACCTATGATGGAAATTACAGACCTCTCTCATCTTTTTAATTGGGTCAACTTACACAATCGCTGGCTGTCCAAATACTTTTTTTGCCCCACTGTATATATGTGTGTAGCTACCTCTCTGACCACTCCATCCTTGATCCACTACAATCTGGCTTTCACCCACTCCACTCCACCGAGACTGCCCTGGTGAAAATCACCAATGACCTGTTTTCAGCCAAATCCAAGGGCCACTTCTCTTTGCTCATCCTTCTGGACTTCTCTGCTGCCTTTGACACCGTGGATCACCCTCTCCTCCTCCGCACACTCCAAAACGTTGGCCTCTCTAGCACCGTCCTTGACTGGTTTACCTCATACCTCACTAACCGCTCCTTCTCTGTTTCTGCCTCCGGAACCACCTCACACCCTTCCATCCTTCCTGTTGGTGTCCCTCAGGGTTCTGTCCTAGGCCCCCTTCTGTTCTCCCTGTACACCACTCCCCTGGGTGCACTCATTAACTCCTTTGGCCTTCAATACCACCTCTATGCTGATGACACACAACTCTACCTCTCCTCTCCTGATCTGTCCCCCTCTGTCCTCTCTCAGGTCTCCAGCTGCCTCTCTGCCATCTCCTCCTGGATGTCTGAGCGCTCTCTGAAGCTCAACATGGACAAAACTAAACTCATTATCTTTCCCCCAGCCAGAGCAACACCCCTTACAAATATCTCTATCACTGTTGACAACACTATCATCTCCCCCGTTCCCCAACTCCGCTGCCTGGGTGTCACTCTTGACTCCTTCCTCTCCTTTGCACCCTACGTCCAAGCTCTTGCGTAATCTAGTCTGTTCCAGCTAAGCAACATTGCTAGCATCAGGCCATTTCTCTCCCAGAGTGAAACTAAACTTATCATCCACTCACTGGTCATCTCACGACTCGACTACTGCAATGTTCTCCTCACTGGCCTCACTTGCTCCCACCTCACTCCCCTCCAATCTGTCCTCAACTCCGCAGCTAGGCTCATCTTCCTCTCCCGCCGCTCCACTTCTGCCACTCCCCTTCAACAAAATCTACACTGGCTCCCATTCCACTACAGAATCCTTTTCAAACTCCTCACCCTCACATACAAGGCCATCTCTAATTCCACTGCTCCCTACATCTCCAATCTCCTCTCCCTTCATACTCCCTCCCGCCCACTATGGTCAGCTGATGACCGTCGCCTCTCCTCTGTCTTGGTCACTGCTTCCCATGCACGAGTTCAGGATTTTGCCCATGCTGCAGCCCTTCAGTGGAACGCGCTCCCCCGCTCCATTAGACTCTCCCCGACCTTGCAAAGCTTCAAACGGGCACTGAAAACCCACCTATTTATCAAAGCATTACCCCTCCAATGCATAACCTAGTCCTTAGGCTGGTCCTCCATCCCCCTGCACCACGCCTTGAACATCTCTGCTTTGCTTGCATACCGCCATCAGGCTTCCTCCTGCAGTGCCGTAACTAGGCATTTTAGCGCTGTGTCAAGAGAAGGTTGTTCCTTGAAAGAGATCAGGGAACCTAGAAGTAAACCTGTTAGGGTGAAACGTACGTTCCTGTTCTTACGCGTCACATGACGCAACTTCCGGAATCCCGAGATACGTCACTGGGCCCGGACTTCGGCACTGACGGAGACACCAGCCGCAGCCGCTGCACATGGGGACATCTCATCCCCACTAGGTATTTCAGTGCACTCTCATCACCTGCACGGCGGCTCCTGTGAACTCTGCGCTGACCACGGTTAACAGGGTTGCAGGGCGCCGCAGCGGGTGACAGATGATACACTTCTTTCTTTCTTCAGCCCGTTACCGCCGGACCGGCTCTCTCACCTCTCATTCACTGTGTGCTTGCACACATATGGGAAGGCAGCAGAAGTCGGTTAGACATATGGGACGGGCCTCTGTACTATCTACAGCAGGAGATGATTTAGATATTTCACAACGCTAAAGAAAATGATCAGTATTCTCCACATTACATGTCTTTGAGCTATAATTGTTTGAAAATCCAATTCTGTCAATTTATATCTGCATCAGTCACAGAGAGACTTCAATCTCATTGTTACTCCTTCTTGCTGCAACAAAAATATTACTATATCTTACTAAAGTGGACTGTCATAAACTTGTGGAGTGTTTAAACTCCTAATGTGCATGGCATAATTATAATCTATGACCATTCTTACAGGGAGATCGACATCATTCAGTTACCTACCTGTTTTCTGTTTTTTGGTTATTGTCTGATATTTCCAATGTAACTAGCAATACAAAGTCTGAGATTCTGATTCACAAAGACTGTTTTGACGGTTCCTATTTTCATCAGAAACAGCAATTAATTGCAAAAAACAGATACATGTTTCTCTCATTTACAGGTACTTGGGAACATCTCCTTGCTGCGAAATCATTAGTGTTTACAGCATATCTTTTTCTCCAACAGGAGTGATATAAATAAACACTATGTGACTGTATGAGATATTGCTAGAATTAGCGGCTTTTGGTGGTTTTATGTGTAACCACCAACACTTAGACATCATATGATCTTGATACTTTTTTACAGGTACTTGGGAACATCTCCTTGCTGCGAAATCATTAATTTTTACAGTATATCTTTTTCTCCAACAGGAGTGACATACATAAACACTATGTGACTGTGTGAGATATTGTTAGAATTAGCGGCTTTTGGTGGTTTTATGAGTAACCACCAACACTTAGACATCATATGATCTTGATACCTTTTTATGAGCCGCAGGCCGGGTGTCCCGCTAGGAAATTCTGACGTGCCGTTGGGTCAGAATAAGATTATTATTTTTCTTGACCTTATTTTTCAAAATTGTAAGAGACTATATTTTCACCCATGGGCGACCCGCATTTTGGGGCCTGATTAATTAGGATAAAGAAACTCTCAGTTTTTTGAGCATATTTACTGCATTCTGAACCTAATTACTTTTTATGCATATTTAAAAAATTATATTTGAAAAAAATTATGTTTGGGAAAGGTTGAATACTATATTCATTTAAATTGATTAAATAAAAGTTATATTTTAAATTATAATAATTAAATAAGAGTGCCCCCACAAAGAGGTTTACTTCTAGGTTCCCTGATCTCTTTCAAGGAACAACCTTCTCTTGTGATTGATTTATCTTTGACCTCGGGGAGCACCACCAGCAGGATATTTTACTTTCGGAGCATTCTCCACAAATATCTTCCATATTGCTGGTTTGTTACATCTTTTTCATTACCATTCAAAACAGGTTGTGCAGGACACTTTCCCCTCACCCCACACATTTTAGCGCTGTGTGCAAGAAATGGTATTGGCGCCCCCCCTATGCAAGATAGGGGCAGTGCGCGCCGCAGGCACGTGAAAAATATATAGGGGCGTGGGTTCATGGGGAAGGGGCGTGGCCACAAAATAATACCAATACATACTATGGTGCACAGTAGTCTCCATTATTCAAATTACGCTGCACAGTAGCGCCACTACACCAGGTAGAGCCCCTTTTTACACATTATGGCAGACAGCGTCCCCCTTTCTCTGACGTCCTAGTGGATGCTGGGAACTCCGTAAGGACCATGGGGAATAGCGGCTCCGCAGGAGACTGGGCACAACTAAAGAAAGCTTTAGGACTACCTGGTGTGCACTGGCTCCTCCCTCTATGACCCTCCTCCAGACCTCCGTTAGAATTTTGTGCCCGGCTGAGCTGGATGCACACTAGGGGCTCTCCTGAGCTCTTAGAAAAAGAACGTTTATTTTAGGTTTTTTATTTTCAGTGAGATCTGCTGGCAACAGACTCACTGCTACGAGGGACTAAGGGGAGAGAAGCGAACCTACCTGCTTGCAGCTAGCTTGGGCTTCTAGGCTACTGGACACCATTAGCTCCAGAGGGATCGAACACAGGCCCAGCCTCGGTCGTCCGGTCCCGGAGCCGCGCTGCCGTCCCCCTTACAGAGCCAGAAGCAAGAAGAGGGTCCTGGAAATCGGCGGCAGAAGACTTCGGTCTTCATCAAGGTAGCGCACAGCACTGCAGCTGTGCGCCATTGCTTCCCATGCACACCTCACACTCCGGTCACTGATGGGTGCAGGGCGCTGGGGGGGGGGGGGCGCCCTGGGCTGCAATATTGAGTTCCTTGGCTGGCAAATAACACATAATATAGTCATAGAGACTATATATGTGTAAAATACCCCTGCCAGATATACATAGAAAAAAGCGGGAGAAGTCAGTCGAAAAAGGGGCGGGGCTATCTCCCTCAGCACACTGGCGCCATTTTCCCTCACAGCTCCGCTGGAAGGATCGCTCCCAGGCTCTCCCCTGCAGTTTCCAGACTACATAGGGTAAAAAAGAGAGGGGGGGCACTAAATTTAGGCGCAATATTGTGTATACAAGCAGCTATTGGGAAAAACCACTCAGTTATAGTGTTAATCCCTGTGTTATATAGCGCTGTTGGTATGTGCTGGCATACTCTCTCTCTGTCTCCCCAAAGGGCTTTGTGGGGGGTCCTGTCCTCAGTCAGAGCATTCCCTGTGTGTGTGTCGGTACGGCTGTGTCGACATGTTTGATGAGGAGGCTTATGTGGAGGCGGAGCAGGTGCCGATAAATGTGATGTCACCCCCTGCGGGGTCGACACCTGAGTGGATGGTTATGTGGAAGGAATTACGCAACAGTGTCGACTCCTTACATAAAAGGTTTGACGACATAGCAGATGTGGGACAGCCGGCTTCTCATCCTGTGCCTGCCCAGACGTCTCTAAAGCCATCGGGGGCTATAAAACGCCCGCTACCTCAGATGGCAGACACAGATGTCGACACGGATACTGACTCCAGTGTCGATGATGAGACTAGTGTACATTCCAATAAGCCACCCGTTACATGATTACGGCAATGAAAAATGTGTTGCATATTTCTGATATTACCCCACGTACCACAAAAAAGGGTATTATGTTTGGGGAGAAAAAACTACCAGTGGTTTTTCCCCCATCTGATGAATTAAATGAAGTGTGTGAAGAAGCGTGGGCTTCCCCCGATAAGAAACTGGTAATTTCTAAAAGGTTACTAATGGCGTACCCTTTCCCGCCAGAGGACAGGTCACGTTGGGAGACATCCCCTAGGGTGGATAAAGCGCTCACACGTCTGTCAAAAAAGGTGGCACTACCGTCTCCGGACACGGCCGCCCTAAAGGAGCCTGCAGATAGAAAGCAGGAGGCTATCCTGAAGTCTGTATATACACACTCAGGTATTATACTGAGACCGGCTATTGCTTCAGCATGGATGTGCAGTGCTGCAGCTGCGTGGTCAGATTCCCTGTCGGAAAACATTGATACCCTAGACAGGGACACTATATTGCTAACCGTAGAGCATATTAAAGACGCTGTCTTGTACATGAGAGATGCACAGAGGGATATTTGCCGGCTGGCATCTAAAATAAACGCAATGTCCATTTCTGCCAGAAGAGAATTGTGGACTCTGCAGTGGACAGGAGATGCTGATTCTAAAAGGCACATGGAAGTATTGCCTTACAAGGGTGAGGAGTTGTTTGGGGATGGTCTCTCGGACCTCGTTTCCACAGCGACAGCTGGGAAGTCAGCATTTTTACCCCATGTTCCCTCACAGCCAAAGAAAGCACCGTATTATCAGGTACAGTCCTTTCGGCCCCAGAAAGGCAAGCAGGTTAGAGGCGCGTCCTTTCTGCCCAGAGGCAGAGGTAGAGGGAAAAAGCTGCAACATACAGCCAGTTCCCAGGAACAAAAGTCCTTCCCCGCTTCCTCTAAGTCCACCGCATGATGCTGGGGCTCCACAGGCGGAGCCAGGTACGGTGGGGGCCCGTCTCAAGAACTTCAGCGACCAGTGGGCTCGCTCACGGGTTGATCCCTGGATTCTACAAGTAGTATCTCAGGGGTACAAGCTGGAATTCGAGACGTCTCCCCCTCGCCGTTTCCTCAAATCTGCCTTGCCGACAGCTCCTCGGACAGGGAGGCAGTGCTGGAGGCGATTCACAAGCTGTATTCCCAGCAGGTGATAATCAAGGTACCCCTCCTTCAACAAGGACGGGGTTACTATTCCACAATGTTTGTGGTACCGAAACCGGACGGTTCGGTGAGACCCATTTTAAATTTAAAATCCTTGAACACTTATATAAGAAGGTTCAAGTTCAAGATGGAATCGCTCAGGGCGGTGATTGCAAGCCTGGACGAGGGGGATTCCATGGTATCACTGGACATCAAGGATGCTTACCTGCATGTCCCCAGTTACCCTCCTCAGCAGGAGTACCTCAGATTTGTGGTACAGGACTGTCATTACCAATTCCAGACGTTGCCGTTTGGTCTGTCCACGGCACCGAGGGTATTTACCAAGGTAATGGCCGAAATGATGATACTCCTTCGGAGAAGGGGAGTTTTAATTATCCCGTACTTGGACGATCTCCTTATAAAGGCGAGGTCCAGGGAACAGTTGTTGATCGGTGTAGAACTAGCTCGGGAAGTGCTACAACAGCACGGCTGGATCCTGAATATTCCAAAGTCGCAGCTGGTTCCTACAACGCGTCTACTGTTCCTGGGGATGGTTCTGGACACAGAACAGAAAAAAGTATTTCTCCCGGAGGAGAAGGCCAAGGAGTTGTCATCTCTAGTCAGAGACCTCCTAAAACCAAAACAGGTGTCTGTGCACCACTGCACGCGAGTCCTGGGAAAGATGGTGGCTTCTTACGAAGAAATTCCATTCGGAAGGTTCCATGCAAGGATCTTTCAGTGGGATCTGTTGAACAAGTGGTCTGGAACGCATCTTCAGATGCATCGGCTGATAACCCTGTCTCCAAGGACCAGGGTGTCGCTGTTGTGGTGGCTGCAGAGTGCTCATCTTCTAGAGGGCCGCAGATTCGGCATACAGGACTGGGTCCTGGTGACCACGGATGCCAGCCTTCGAGGTTGGGGGGCAGTCACACAGGGAAGAATCTTCCAGGGACTATGGACAAGTCAGGAGACTTCCCTACACATAAATATTCTGGAACTAAGGGCCATTTACAATGCCCTAAGTCAGACAAAACCCCTGCTTCAACACCAGCCGGTGCTGATCCAGTCAGACAACATCACGGCGGTCGCCCATGTAAACCGACAGGGCGGCGCAAGAAGCAGGATGGCAATGGCAGAAGCCACAAGGATTCTCCGATGGGCGGAAAATCATGTGTTAGCACTGTCAGCAGTGTTCATTCCCGGAGTGGACAACTGGGAAGCAGACTTTCTCAGCAGACACGACCTCCACCCGGGAGAGTGTGGACTTCATCCAGAGTCTTCCAAATGATTGTACACCGGTGGGAAAGGCCACAGGTGGACATGATGGCGTCTCGCCTCAACAAAAAGCTAAAAAGATATTGCGCCAGGTCAAGGGACCCTCAGGCGATAGCTGTGGACGCTCTGGTAACACCGTGGGTGTACCGGTCGGTGTATGTGTTCCCTCCTCTTCCTCTCATACCCAAGGTACTGAGACTAATAAGGAGAGGAGTAAGAACTATACTCATTGTTCCGGATTGGCCAAGAAGAGCTTGGTACCCAGAACTTCAAGAAATGATCTCAGAGGACCCATGGCCTCTGCCGCTCAGACAGGACCTGCTGCAGCAGGGGCCCTGTCTGTTCCAAGACTTATCGCGGCTGCGTTTGACGGCATGGCGGTTGAACGCCGGGTCCTGAAGGAAAAGGGCATTCCGGAGGAAGTTATCCCTACGCTTATTAAAGCTAGGAAAGAAGTGACCGCAAACCATTATCACCGCATATGGCGGAAATATGTTGCATGGTGTGAGGCCAGGAAGGCCCCAACGGAGGAATTTCAGCTAGGTCTATTTCTGCACTTCCTACAATCAGGGGTGACTATGGGCCTAAAATTGGGTTCCATTAAGGTCCAGATTTCGGCTCTATCGATTTTCTTCCAAAAAGAACTGGCCTCACTACCTGAAGTTCAGACATTTGTTAAGGGAGTGCTGCATATTCAGCCCCCTTTTGTGCCCCCAGTGGCACCTTGGGATCTCAACGTGGTGTTGGATTTCCTAAAGTCGCATTGGTTTGAACCACTTAAAACCGTGGAACTAAAATATCTCACGTGGAAAGTGGTCATGCTGTTGGCCTTGGCTTCGGCCAGGCGTGTGTCAGAATTGGCGGCTTTGTCTTGTAAAAGCCCTTATCTGATTTTCAATATGGATAGGGCGGAATTGAGGACTCGTCCCCAATTTCTCCCAAAGGTGGTTTCAGCGTTTCATTTGAACCAGCCTATTGTGGTGCCTGCGGCTACTCGTGACTTGGAGGACTCCAAGTTGCTGGACGTAGTCCGGGCCCTAAAAATTATATGTTTCCAGGACAGCTGGAGTCAGAAAGACTTACTCGCTATTTATCCTGCATGCGCCCAGCAAGTTGGGTGCGCCTGCTTCAAAGCAGACTATTGCTCGCTGGATCTGTAGCACGATTCAACTTGCACATTCTGCGGCTGGACTGCCGCATCCTAAATCTGTAAAAGCCCATTCCACGAGGAAGGTGGGCTCTTCTTGGGCGGCTGCCCGAGGGGTCTCGGCTTTACAACTTTGCCGAGCAGCTACTTGGTCGGGGTCAAACACATTTGCTAAATTCTACAAGTTTGATACCCTGGCTGAGGAGGACCTGGAGTTCGCTCATTCGGTGCTGCAGAGTCATCCGCACTCTCCCGCCCGTTTGGGTCCTTTGGTATAATCCCCATGGTCCTTACGGAGTTCCCAGCATCCACTAGGACGTCAGAGAAAATAAGATTTTACTCACCGGTAAATCTATTTCTCGTAGTCCGTAGTGGATGCTGGGCGCCCGTCCCAAGTGCGGATTGTCTGCAATACTTGTATATAGTTATTGTTTAACTATAGGGTTATTGTTGAGCCATCTGTTGAGAGGCTCAGTTATATTCCATACTGTTAACTGGGTATAGTATCACGAGTTATACGGTGTGATTGGTGTGGCTGGTATGAGTCTTACCCGGGATTCAAAATCCTTTCCTTATTGTGTCAGCTCTTCCGGGCACAGTATCCTAACTGAGGTCTGGAGGAGGGTCATAGTGGGAGGAGCCAGTGCACACCAGGTAGTCCTAAAGCTTTCTTTAGTTGTGCCCAGTCTCCTGCGGAGCCGCTATTCCCCATGGTCCTTACGGAGTTCCCAGCATCCACTACGGACTACGAGAAATAGATTTACCGGTGAGTAAAATCTTATTTTTTATACATTACGGCAGACAGCGTTCCCTTTTTACACATCACAGCAGGCAGTGTCCCCTTTTTACACATTACTGCGGACAGTCTCCCTTTTTACACATTACAGCAGGCAGTGTCCCCCTTTTTACACATTACGGCAGACAGTCCCCCTTTTTACACATTACAGCAGGCAGCGTCCCCCTTTTTACACATTACGGCAGACTGTCCCCCTTTTCACACATTACAGCAGGCAACGTCCCCTTTTTACACTTTACAGCAGACAGTCCCCCTTTTTACACATTACAGCAGGCAGCGTCCCCTTTTTACACATTACGGCAGACAGCGTCTCCTTTTTATACATTACAGCAGGCAGCGTCCCCCTTTTTATACATTACAGCAGGCAGCGTCCCCCTTTTTACACATTACAGCAGACAGTGTCCCCCTTTTTACACATTACGGCAGACAGCGTCCCCCTTTTTACACATTACGGCAGACAGCGTCCCCCTTTTTACACATTACGGCAGACAGCGCCCCCCTTTTTACACATTGTGGCAGACAGAAAGAGAGAGAGAAAATGAGAGAGAGAGACTTACCATCTCTCCCCGCTGGCAGAGATCCCGGGCAGCCGCAGGGGAGGAGGAGGAGGGAGGGGGACTGGAGCCACAGCAGCGCTATGTAATTGGTGGAGGCGCCGCTGCAGCAGCCCCCTCTCCTTCCGTATTAACTGCCCGCCGCTGTGAATGCTGGGATGAGGGAAGCGAGAGAGGACTGCTGCAGCGGCGCTACTACCAATGACATAGCGCTGCTACGGCTCCAGTCCCCCTCCCTCCTCCTTCTTCTCTGCCTCCGGCTCTGCTGCTCTCCTCCAGCGCGGCGCACGGCACAGAGCAGGCGGCTTGTAATGAGTTAATTTGACTCATTACAAGCCGCTGACCGTGCGCCCTCAGGGTAACTGCGCTGTGTGCCAGGCACACCTGGCACACAGGTAGTTATGGCGCTGTCCTCCTGCTTGCTTGCACCTCATGTCATCTGTCTGTCACCCCTTCCCACTAGATTGTTAGCTCTTCAGAGCAGGGCCCTCTTTCCTCTTGTTGTCTAAGCCCTCTTCTCGACACATTTCACTCAGCGACCATCTTTACCTACTTTTTCTCCTACTGGTAAAGGCTCCTCTCTATCTATGGCCGCCAGCCCCAAGTAGTAAAATGATTACTCCCTTGCTACTTACATCTAAGCTGTATTATGTTTTGAGAATTGTGGTGCTCTTTGTTACCTGCACTCCATTTTTGTTATTTATTTACTGTTATGCTAAGTTTTGCCTCCCTTTACTGTCCTTTGTACGGCACTGCAAAACACTTGTGGCGCCCTATAAATAAAATGTAATTAATAATAATAATAATAATAATAATAATAATAAATGTGTGTGTGTATGTATATGTGTATATATATATATTTAGAGTATTGTGCAAAAATAGGAATTTTAATTACCTACCGGTAAATCCTTTTCTCGTAGTCTGTAGAGAATGCTGGGGTCCATATTAGTACTGTGGGGTATAGACTGGTCCACCAGGAGCCATTTGCACTTTAAGAGTTTAATAGTGTTGGCTGGCTCCTCCCTCTATGCCCCTCCTACCAGACTCAGTCTAGAAACTGTGCCCGAGGAGACAGACAACTTCGAGAGAAGGATTTTACACAGATAGTGGCGAGATTCACACCAGCTCACACATACAAGGCAAACCAAGCTAACTAGCTTGAAACTCAGCAACAGCTGAAAAACAGTACTTAACCAAGTAACAAGGCAGTACATAAATAAGAATAAAGCCGTACTGAACCAGCTAACCACTGCAGGAAACGAAGCGCTGGGCCAGCATCCTCTACGGACTACGAGAAAAGGATTTATCGGTAGGTAATTAAAATCCTATTTCCACTTACGTCCTGGAGGATGCTGGGTTCCATATTCGTACCTTGGGGATGTACCAAAGCTCCCAGAACGGGAGGGAGAGCGCGGAGGCTCCTGCAGAACTGATTGACCAAACTTTAGGTCCTCAGTGGCCATAGTATCGAACTTGTAGAACTTGGCAAACGTGTTCGACCCATCCGCTCAACAAAGCTGTAAAGCCGAAACACCCTGAGCAGCCGCCCAGGAAGACCCCACCTTACGAGTAGAGTGGGCCTTAACAGATCTAGTACATTGCAATCCTGCCGTAGAATACGCATGCTGGATAGTGAACCTGATCCAGCGAGAGATCGTATGCTTAGAAGCAGGACACCCAGTTTTCTTGGGATCATACAGGACAAACAGAGAGTCCGATTTTCTGTGACGAGCAGTCCTCTTCACATAGATTTTTAGCGGCCTTACAACATCCAAGGACTTAGAAGTAATTGAGGAGTCAGTAGCAACTGGCACTACAATAGGTTGGTTGATATGAAAAGCCGACACAACCTTAGGAAGGAGCTGCTGACGCGTCCTGAGTTCAGCTCTATCTTCATGGAAGATCAACTAGGGACTTTTGCAAGACAAAGCCCCCAACTCCGACACACGTCTAGCAGAAGCTAAGGCCAACAAAGTGACAGCCTTCCATGTGAGAAACTTGACCTCAACCTCCTGTAGAGGCTCAAACCAATCCGATTGGAGGAACTGCAACACCACATTAAGATCCCAAGGGCGCCGTAGGGGCACAAAGGGAGGCTGGATGTGCAGAACCCCTTTCAAGAAAGTCTGAACGTCAGGGAGGGCAGCCAATTGTTTCTGGAAGAAAATGGACAAGGTTGAAATCTGGACCTTCACAGATCCCAATTTCAGGCCCATATCCACACCTGCTTGCAGGAAGAGGAGAAGCAGTCCAAGTTGAAACTCCACCGTGGGAAACTTCCTGGATTCACACCAAGATACATACTTTTTCCAAATGTGATGGTAATGTTTAGACCTTACTCCTTTCCTAGCCTGTATCAGGGTAGGAATGACTTTGTTCGGAATGCCCTTCCGAGCTAATATCTGACTTTCAGCCTCCATGTCGTCAAACGTAGCCGTGGTAAGTCTTGATAAGCGAACGGCCCCTGTTGTAAACGGGTCCTCCCGAAGAGGACGAGGCCTCGTATCTTTCAGCAGTAGATCCAGAAGATCCACGTACCAAGCCCTTCTTGGCCAGTCTAGAGCGATGAGGATTGCCTGAACTCTGGTTCTCCTTATGAGCTTTAGAATCCTTGGGATGAGTGGAAGTGGAGGAAACGCGTACACCGACTGGAACATCCACGGAGACACTAGAGCGTCCACCGCCACTGCTTGCGGGTCTCTCGACCTGGAATAATACCTCCAAAGCTTCTTGTTGAGGCGGGAGGCCATCATGTCTATTTGAGGTACACCCGAAAGATTTGTCACCTCCGTGAACACCTCTGGAGGCCCCACTCTCCTGGGTTCGAGATCGTGTCTGCTGAGGAAGTCCGCTTCCCAGTTGTCCACTCCCGGACTGAAGATTGCTGACATCGCCAATGCGTGTTTTACTGCCCAGAGGATGACTCTTGTTACCTCTGACATTGCAGCTGTGCTCTTCATTCCGCCCTGTCGGTTTATGTAGGCCACCGTCGTTGCATTGTCCGACTGCACTTGAATGGCTTGATCTAGCAGAAGATGAGCCACTTGGAGAAGACCATTGTAGACTGCTCTTAGTCCCAGAATGTTTATTGGAAGACTGGATTCCAGGCTTGACCACCTTCCTTGGAAGGTTTCCCCTTAAGTGACTGCGCCCCAGCCCCGGAGACTTGCATCCTTGGTTAGAAGGATCCAGTCCTGAATCCCGAACCTGCGGCCCTCCAGAAGGTGAGGCATTTGCAGCACCCAGAGGAGGGAAATCCTTGCTTTCGGCGACAAACGTATCCTCTGGTGCACATGTAGGTGAGATCCCGACCACTTGTCTAGGAAATCCAGTTGGAAGGACAGAGCATGAAATCTTCGGTACTGTAGAGTCTCGTAGGAGGCAACTAACTTCCCCAGAAGGCGAATGCACTGATGAACCGATACCTGGGCTGGCTCCCGGACCATTGTTTGAATCACCAATGCTTTCTTCTCTTGTAGAAACACCCCTCTGCACCTCTGTGTCGAGGATCATCCCCAGAAAAGACAATCTCCTTGTGTGACTTTGGAAGGTTCAGGATCCAACCTTGTTTCCTGAGCAGATGAGTCGTGAGAGCAATTGACTGCAACAACGTCTCCCTGGACGATGCCTTTATCAGAAGATCGTCCAGATATGGAATTATGTTCACCCCCTTTCTGCGGAGGAGAACCATCATCTCTGCCAACACCTTGGTGAATACCCTCGGTGCTGTGGAGAGGCCGAATGGCAGTGCCTGAAATTGATAGTGACTGTCTAACAGTGCAAATCTGAGATAAGCCTGGTGCGGCGGCCAAATCGGAATGTAAAGGTACGCATCCTTGATATCCAGGGATACCAGAAACTCTCCCTCCTCCAGACCGGAGTTCACCGCCCTGAGAGACTCCATTTTGAATTTGAACACCCTCAGATAAGGGTTCAACGATTTCAAGTTCAAAATTGGTTAGACCGAACCATCCGGTTTCTGTACCATGAAAAGGTTTGAATAATAACCCTTGTTTCTCTAACGTCCTAGTGGATGCTGGGAACTCCGTAAGGACCATGGGGAATAGCGGGCTCCGAAGGAGGCTGGGCACTCTAGAAAGATCTTAGACTACCTGGTGTGCACTGGCTCCTCCCACTATGACCCTCCTCCAAGCCTCCGTTAGATTTCGTGCCCGGCCGAGGTTGGATGCACACTAGGGGCTCTCCTGAGCTCTTAGAAAGTTATAGTCTTAGAATTTGTTCTTTTCAGTGAGACCTGCTGGCAACAGGCTCACTGCAGCGAGGGACTAAGGGGAGAAGAAGCGAACTCGCCTGCTTGCAGCCGGATTGGGCTTCTTAGGCTACTGGACACCATTAGCTCCAGAGGGATCGACCGCAGGCCCAGCCTTGATGTTCGGTCCCGGAGCCGCGCCGCCGTCCCCCTTACAGAGCCAGAAGCAAGAAGATGGTCCGGAAAATCGGCGGCATGAAGACTCAGTCTTCACCAAGGTAGCGCACAGCACTGCAGCTGTGCGCCATTGCTCCTCTCACACACTTCATACTCCGGTCACTGAGGGTGCAGGGCGCTGGGGGGGGGGCGCCCTGAGGCAGCAATAAAAACACCTTGGCTGGCAAAAATACCTCAATATATAGCCCCAGGGGCTATATATGAGGTAAATACCCCTGCCAGAAGTCCATAAAAAAACGGGAGAATAGGCCGCGAAAAAGGGGCGGAGCCTATCTCCTCAGCACACTGGCGCCATTTTCCCTCACAGCTCCGTTGGAGGGAAGCTCCCTGGCTCTCCCCTGCAGTCTGCAAGGGTTAAAAAAAGAGAGAGGGGGCACTAAATTTAGGCGCAGTATACATTATATATATAGATATAAAGCTATAGGGGACATAACTCAGTTAGTCCCTGCAGTATATAGCGCTCTGGTGTGTGCTGGCATACTCTCACTCTGTCCCCCCAAAGGGCTTTTGTGGGTCCTGTCCTCGTTTAGAGCATTCCCTGTGTGTCTGCGGTGTGTCGGTACGGCTGTGTCGACATGTTGAATGAGGAGGCTTATATGGTGACGGAACAGAGGCCGATATATGTGATGTCGCCCCCTGTGGGGCCGACACCAGAGTGGATAGAGAGGTAAAAGGTATTAACCGACAGTGTCAACTCCTTACATAAAAGGGTGGATGGCGTAACAGCTGTGGGACAGCCGGCTTCGCAGCCCGCGCCTGCCCAGGCGTCTCAAAGGCCATCAGGGGCTCAAAAACGCCCGCTCTCTCAGATGGCAGACACAGATGTCGACACGGAGTCTGACTCCAGTGTCGACAAGGTGGAAACATATACACAATCCAATCCGTGACTTGATCCCGGCAATAAAAAATGTGTTATACATTTCTGACTTTAACCTCTATAAATGGGTTTTAGGTTTGGGGAGAAAAAACAGGCAGTGTTTTGTTCCCCCATCAGATGAATAAATGAAGTGTGTGAAAAGCGTGGGTTCCCCCGTTAAGAAACTGGTAATTTATAAAAAGTTACTGATGGCGTACCCTTTCCCGCCAGGAGGATAAGTTACGCTGGGAGATATCCCCTAGGGTGGATAAGGCGCTCACACGTTTGTCAAAAAAGGTGGCACTGCCGTCTTAGGATACGGCCACTTTAATAGGTACCTGTTGATAAAAAAAACAGGAGGCTATCCTGAAGTCTGTATTTACACACTCAGGTACTAGACTGAGACCTGCAGATAGTGCTGCTGCAGCGTGGTTGGTGACCCTGTCAAACAGGGATAATAGTTGGCAAACATAAAAACATATTAAAGACGTTGTCTTATATATGGGGGATGCACAGAGGGATATTTTGCCGGCTGGCATCCAAAATAAATGTAATGTCCATTCTGTCAGGAGGGTATTAGAGACCTGTCACTGGACAGGTGATGCTGACTTAAAAAGCGCATAGAGAGCCTTATAAGAGTGAGGAATTATTTGGGGATGGTCTCTGGGACCTCGTATCCACAGCAACTGCTGGGAAGAAATAATTTTACCTCTGGTTTCCTCACAGAAAAAGGTACAGTCCTTTCGGCTTCAGAAAAGCAAGTGGGTCAAATGGCGCTTCCTTTCTGTACAGAGACAAGGGTAGAGGGAAAAAGCTGCACCAGTCAGCCTGTTCCCAGAATCAAGATTCTTCCCCCGCCTCCTGTGAGTACACACCATGACGCGGGTGCTCCACAGGTGTAGCCAGGTACGGTGGGGGGCCGCCTCAAAAATTTCAGCAATTAGTGGGCTCGCTCACAGGTGGATCCCTGTTTCTTCCAAGTAGTATTTCAGGGGTACAAGCTGGAATTAGAGATGTCTCCCCCCAGCCGTTTCCTAAAATATGCCTTGCTGACAACTCCCTCAAGCAGGGAGGCTGTGCTAGAGGCAATTAATAAGCGGTATTCCCAGCAGGTAATACTCAAGGTGCCCCTACTTCAACAAGGACGGGGTTACTATTCCACACGGGTTGGGGTACCGAAACCGCATGGTTCGGTGTGACCCATTTTATATTTAAAATCCTTGAACATAAAAAAATTCAAGTTCAAGATGGAATCGCTCAGGGCGGTTATTGCAAGCCTGGACGAGGGGGATTACATGGTATCCCGGGACATCAAGGATGCTTTCCTGCATGTCCCCATTTACCATCCTCGCCAGGAGTACCTCAGATTTGTGGTACAGGATTACCATTACCAAGTCCAGACACTGCCGTTTGGACTGTACATGGCACCGAGGGTGTTTTATCAAGGTAATGGCCGAAATGATGATACTCCTTCAAAAAAAAAAAAGGGAGTTGTAATTATCCCGTAATTGGACAATCTCGTTATAAGGGCGAGGTCCAAGGAGCAGTTGGTAGTCGGGGTAGCACTATTTTGGAAAGTGCTACAACAGCATAGGTGGATTCTAAACAGTCCAAAGTCACAGCTGGTTCCTATGACACGTCTACTGTTCCTGGGGAATGGTTCTGGACATAAACCAGAAATAGTGTTTCTCCCGGAGGAGAAAGCCAAGGAGTTGTCATCTCTAGTCAGAGACCTCCTGAAACCAAAATAGGTAGCGGTGCATCATTGCACGCGAGTCCTGGGAAAAATGGTAGCTTCTTACGAAGCAATCCCATTAGGCAGGTTCCATACAAGAACTTTTCAGAGGGACCTGTTGGACAAGTGGTCCGGATCGCATCTTCCGATGCATAGGCTGATAACCCTGTCTCCAAGGACCAGGGTATCTCTACTGTGGTGGCTGCAGAGTGCCCATCTTCAAGAGGGCCGCAGGTTCGGCATACAGGACTAGGTCCTAGTGACCATGGATTCCAGCCTTTGAGGCTGGGGGGCAGTCACATAGGGAAGAAACTTCCAGGGACTTTGGTCAAGTCAGGTTATTTCCCTACACATAAATATTCTGGATCTGAGGGCCATTTACAATGCCCTGAGGCCAGCAAGGCCTCTGCTTCAAAACCAGCCGGTACTGATCCAATCAGACAACATCACGGCAGTCGCCCATGTAATCAACAGGGCGGCACAAAAAGCAGGATGGCGATGGCAGAAGCCACAAGGATTCTCCGATAGGCGGAAAATCATGTGTTAGCACTGTCAGCAGTGTTCATTCCCGGAGTGGACAACTGGGAAGCAGATCTTCTCAACAGACACGACCTCCACCCGGGAGAATGGGGACTTCCTCCAGAAGTCTTCCAATAGGATTGTACACCATTGGGAAAGGCCACAGGTGGACATGATGGCGTCCCGCCTTAACAAAAAGCTATAAAAGATATTGCTCCAGGTCAAGGGACCCTCAGGCGATAGCTATGGACGCTCTGGTAACACCGTGGGTGTACCAGTCGGTTTAGGTGTTCTCCCCTCTGCCTCTCATACCAAAGGTACTGAGAATAATAAGAAGGCGAGGAGTAAGAACGATACTCGTGGATGGCCAAGAAGAGCTTGGTACCCAGAACTTCAAGAATTTATATCAGAGGACCCATGGCCTCTGCCACTCAGTCAGGACCTGCGGCAGCAGGGGCCCTGTCTGTTCCAAGACTTACCGCGGCTGCGTTTGACGGCATGGCGGTTGAACGCCGGATCCTGAAGGAAAAGGGTATTCCGGAGGAAGTAATTCCTACGCTTACTAAAGCCAGGAAAGAGGTTACAGCAACTCATTATCACCGCATATGGCGAAAATATGTTGCATGGTGTGAGGCCGAAAGGGCCCCAACAGAGGAATTTCAACTAGGTCGATTTCTGCATTTCCTGCAAGCAGGAGTGACTATGGGCCTTAAATTGGGTTCCATTAAGGTACAGATCTCGGCTCTGTCGATTTTCTTTCAAAAAAAAAACTAGCTTCAGTGCCTGAAGTTCAGACATTTATAAAAGGAGTGCTGCATAGTCAGCCCCCGTTTGTGCCTCCTGTGGCACCTTGGGATCTCAACGTGGTGTTGAGTTTTCTTAAAATCACTTTGGTTTGAACCACTAAAAACCGTGGATCTGAAATATCTCACATGGAAGGTGGTTATGTTATTGGCCTTGGCTTCTGCCAGGCGAGTATCAGAATTGGCGGCTTTGTCTTGTAAAAGCCCTTATTTGATTTTCCATATGGATAGCGCAGAATTGAGGACTCGTCCCCAGTTTCTCCCTAAGGTGGTGTCAGCGTTTCACCTGAACCAGCCTATTGTGGTGCCTGCGGCTACTAAGGATTTGGAGGACTCCAAGTTGCTAGACGTTGTCAGGGCCCTGAAAATATATGTTTCCAGGACGGCTGGAGTCAGAAAATCTGACTCGCTGTTTATTCTATATGCACCCAACAAGCTGGGTGCTCCTGCTTCTAAGCAGACTATTGCTCGTTGGATTTGTAGTACAATTCAGCTTGCACATACTGTGGCAGGCCTGCCACAGCCAAAATCTGTCAATGCCCATTCCACAAGGAAGGTGGGCTCATCTTGGGCGGTTGCCCGAGGGGTCTCGGCTTTACAACTTTGCCGAGCAGCTACTTGGTCAGGGGCAAACACGTTTGCAAAATTCTACAAATTTGATACCCTGGCTGAGGAGGACCTGGAGTTCTCTCATTCGGTGCTGCAGAGTCATCCGCACTCTCCCGCCCGTTTGGGAGCTTTGGTATAATCCCCATGGTCCTTACGGAGTTCCCAGCATCCACTAGGACGTTAGAGAAAATAAGAATTTACTCACCGGTAATTCTATTTCTCGTAGTCCGTAGTGGATGCTGGGCGCCCATCCCAAGTGCGGTTTATCTGCATTACTTGTACATAGTTATTGTTAACTAAATCGGGTTATTGTTGAGCCATCTGTTGAGAGGCTCTATTGTTTCATACTGTTAACTGTGTTTCATATCACGAGTTGTACGGTGTGATTGGTGTGGCTGGTATGAGTCTTACCCGGGATTCAAAATCCTTCCTTATTGTGTACGCTCGTCCGGGCACAGTACCTAACTGAGGCTTGGAGGAGGGTCATAGTGGGAGGAGCCAGTGCACACCAGGTAGTCTAAGATCTTTCTAGAGTGCCCAGCCTCCTTCGGAGCCCGCTATTCCCCATGGTCCTTACGGAGTTCCCAGCATCCACTACGGACTACGAGAAATAGAATTACCGGTGAGTAAATTCTTATTTTTGCATATTAGGTGGAACTGGGATAATGACCTGTGACCTTTTCCAATTTTTGGATGGCTTCCTTTAGGATAGCTCTGTCTGTCAGCAAAGCTGGCAAGCCTGATTTCAAGAATTGGTGAGGCGGGCGTTCTTGAAACTCCAGTCGGTACCCCTCGGACACAACATCCTGCACCCAGGGATCCAGGCCAGATGACACCCAGACGTGGCTGAAACGTCTGAGCATCGCACCCACCAGCCCTTCTTCCAGGCTGAGCGGTCCACCGTCATGCTGAGGATTTTGATGAACCAGAAGCAGGTTTCTGGTCCTAGGAGCCTGTGTGGGTGCAGGCTTTTTGGATTTTGCACGACCACCTCTAAGGAAGGTGGCAGGAGGCTTGGACCTTTTTGTCTTAGTGGTCCGAAAGGACTGCGATGCTGCGCTGAAGAAAATGGTTTCTTCGTAGAAGGCGTAACAGAGGGAAGAAAAGGTGACTTACCCGCGGTTGCCGTGGAAATCCACGCATCCAATACTTCCCCAAATAGAGCCTGACCTGTGTAGGGTAGGTTCTCCACACTTCTCCTGGATTCGTCTGTAGACCATTGGCGTAGCCAGAGTCCCCTGCAAGCTGAGATCGACATGGAAGATATCTGTGCAGTCAGCGTACCCAGGTCCTTCATGGATTCCACCATGAATCCCGCAGAATCCTGTATGTTACGTAAAAATAATTAAATGTCACTTCTATCCATGGTATCCAAATCCTCTAGTACTGTGCCTGACCACTTTACTATGGCTTTAGAAATCCATGCACAGGCAATAGTGGGCCTTAATGCCACTCCTGAAGCAGTGTATATGGATTTGAGCGTAGTGTCAATCTTACGATCAGCCGGTTCTTTTAACACTGTAGACCCAGGGACAGGTAAAACCACCTTTTTTGACAGTCTGGAAACAGATGCGTCAACTATGGGTGGGTTTTCCCATTTTTTCCTATCCTCCTCAGGGAAGGGAAAAGCAACCAGAACCCTTCTTGGGATCTGGAATTTTTTCTCCGGGTTCTCCCAGGATTTTTCAAACATTGCGTTTAATTCTTTAGACGCAGGGAAGGTTAGCAAGGCTTTCTTATTGTCAGTGAAGTAAGCCTCCTCAATCAGCTCAGGTGGCGTTTCAGTAATGTTTAACACATCTCTAATGGCCTCAATCATGAGCTGCACCCTCTTTGCAAGGGATGCTGCCCCCCTCAGCATGTCCCCATCACTGTCTGCTGTATCAGAGTCGGTATCCGTGTCATCTTGCATAATTTGGGCAAGTGCACGTTTCTGTGGGAACATGCTAGGGGATTTTGCAGGAATAGGAACCGAACCTGACCAAACTACCATAGATTTCTTTAACACCTTAGTTTCAGTCTCAGTTTGAGCTACCCTAGTATAGATATGAGAGATCATCCCCTTAATAGAGGTCAACCGCTCAGGTTCAGTAATAGGGATCTGAGACAAAACATTACATTCCTGAGTACATGGAATGGATTCCTCCTGAGAGGAATTGTCGTCTGCAGCATAAGACACAGAGTCCCTAGACATGGCAATGTGAGAATACAGACACCCCTACACACAGGAAAATGTCAGACACAGTTTACCCCCAAGTATGCCACAGAGAAACAGAGCTTGGAGTCGGCACACACACAGCGCATCCCTAGGTAGATGCAATACAACTACCTAGCGCTGACTGTGTACCTTAATAGATTACACAGTAAATTCACAGCCTCCGCCCCCCCCCCCCCTTCTACAACTCCCTGGTACCGCACAGGATAGGAGTTGCATGGAGGGACAGCTCTCCCTGTCAGCGTCTCTCTGCAGGCAGGAAAATGGCGCTGAATGCTGCTGGGTCTGCTCTGAGGAGAAGCTCCGCCCCTTTATCATGGCGCTGCTTCCCGCACTTTGCTTCTTTATACTGGCCTGAGGTATGTTGCTGGCAGCATTACCGAGGTCCCTGACAGCCTTGATGCCAGTGTAGGGTATAGGCGCTGACTCAGGTCGCCCCTCACAGCGCCGCATAATGTACCGCTGAGCCTCCGGAGCGCAGTTAGTACTGCGCTCCCACCCTCTTGCCGCCATCTTCACACCGGCTCCTCGCTCGCTGTGGGGACCGGTGACTCACTCGCCACCGAATCTTCTGGCTCTGTTAGGGGGTGGCGGCATGCTGCTGGAGTGAGCGGTCGCCTGGGGCGGCTAACAATCATCACCCTCAGGAGCTAATGTCCTGTCAGCGGAGATAATGGCTCAAAACCCCCTCAGGACACCCCCCCCCCCCCCCCCCAAGTCCCACAAAGCAGGAAGGCTGCGTGTGCCTATACTCTAATAAAAACGATAAAACTACAAAAACTCCTATGGTGCTCCCCTAGCTGTGACCGGCTTCTGCGGGCGCATTTGCTAAACGGAGTCTGGTATGAGGGGCACAGAGGGAGGAGCCAGCCCACACTATTAAATTCTTAAAGTGCCAATGGCTCCTGGTGACCCGTCTATACCCCATGGTACTTATATGGACCACAGCATCCTCTAGGACGTAAGAGAAAGTTCATTTATTTCAGTAATTCAACTTAAAAGGTGAAACTAATGTATTACAGTATATAGACTCATTACATGCAAAGCGAGTTATTTCAAGCCTTTATTTGTTATAATTTTGATGATTGTGGCTTACAGTTTAAGAAAACCCCAAATCCAAAGTCTCAGAAAATTAGAATATTGCATAAAATCAATAATAAAAAAATAAGGATTTTCAATACAGAAATGTCGACCCTCTGACAATGAGGTTTACGTGTAACAATGAGGTTTGCGTATAATGAAAATACCTACATATGGGAATGAAAGGAAAGGATTCGAGGATGCTTGGTGTCACATATTAGACAATTATTTAAATTAACTTATGAAGCTCATTATACAGGAAAGAAAGAGAGATAATGGAGATTGATTTAGAGATGCGGGAATTAGATAAAAAAGCTGAACCAGTAAAAGAAATAAAAGAATATAAGGAATTAAAGATGAAAAGTGAAAACAGAATTAAAAAATTAGAAAGAGATGTGATTGATACTAAAGTAAAGTATCAAAGGGATCTTGATGACTATAAAGAAGGACGTATAAGAAATTGGAGTAAGAGCAAAAGGAAGGAGTTTGATATAGATAGGAATAGAAATAGAGATAATGATTGGCATAAAGGTGTATACAGAGATAATGGTTGGCAAAAGATACCATATAGAAATCAGAGAAATTTCCAGAGAGAGGATAAATTTGAGGTTCCCATAATCTCTATAATATTTTAAATACTTCAAATATGAGAGAAAAAAACTCCAGGGCCAACCTGGAGGGATCAGAAGTATCCAACAGAAAGGGCCGATAAGGACAGTCCAAGATTAGATCAATCTGAAAAGGAAAAATCAAGTGTGGGATTTAAATGTTTTATTGCCCCCGATCTCCTGTCTAAAGTGACGGGAGATCACGGGGCGATATTCTAATGACCCCCATGATTGCGCCCATAAGAGACTGGTTTAGCCACGTAAAGCAGCTAAACCTGACTAAAGATACGGGCGCGATCGTGAAAAGTTCCGTTTGGGCGTCCAAACGGGTCACTTTTCGCGCATTTCAACTCACCACCCCTGGTGCTTATATCTCACCCATTGGCGGCAACATTTGAATACTGCCAGCGGGCGGGAGGGGGGAACAGAAGATTTTAATCCCGCCCCAAGACTAGCAAAAGAGAGAAACGAGAGAAGGTAAGAGGAAGCAAACGGAGAAGAAGGAAACCAAAACGAACTACAGGGATATTTAACCTATTGGATTATGAGTTAAAAACAAGCGAGATCAAATTATTATCGAGAGGTTTATCTTTTGCACCAAATACCAAACCCAATGATTTTTTATTTGTCGATGGTAACAAATTTATTCACACCCTAACATTTTAAAAAAACCTTTTATTAAACATTACACAAAAAAGGAGAAAACAAGTATTGAGCAATCCATAAAAAATAATACTGGTTTGGAGCAGGATCTATTTATTTCCCTCTGGAATCCAGTGGTAGCTATAGTGAAACCCTCTCTAAATTTATCTCCAAGAACTTTGAAGATCAATGCCTTTGTCAATTCGTTCTACATCTACAGAGGGCACCGGAGCAAGTTTGTACATGTAAATGGAGTGCCAGGCTATTCCAAACACTGTGTATATGTATGATGTGTGTGTATGTGTGTATGTATGTATGTATATATGTGTGTGTGTGTGTGTGTGTGTGTGTGTGTGTGTGTGTATATATATATATAACCGCGTACTGACCGGCACTCAATACCTCATAACTTCTATTGCCCCGGTGCCTTCCTGTACCCAAAGGTATAGACAGTCCATCTCACAGCGGCGGGACTTGTTCAGCGTAGGAAGAAAGGAAGAGACTAAACTCAAGTCCTTATGTTAACGTTTCAGTTTATAACTTTCGTCAGAACACCAAATACAGTAAACATGACATACCTTTATATCCTCACCATTCTTGTGAACTCGTGGCTCGGTCACGCCGGCGGGGGACGGATGACGTCATCAAACTGCACCTCATGCAGCGCGCTCCTCCCCGTCGTTGCTCTGGTTACCATAGGGACTGCAATAAACAAACACACCCGCTATTTTACAATTACAATATCCTGGGAAACAGAGAGGACAGATACATCTAGATCAATGTAAAGCTCTGATGCATGCCTATATGTCAGTATCTAACAATTTCAACACTGCACATATTTAACTGTAGACCAAGAACATTAAATTACTAAGAGTCCATAGCTACTCAATGAAGCAATTTAAACTGAAGTGCTCATTAAGGCCACCCGGGGTCATAGTATTGAGGCGGTGTATCCACCTAGCCTCTCTCTGAAGTAAAAGTTGGTTTCTATTACCCCCTCTGATTTTTTTGGGTTCTTGGTCTATGATCTTATACTTTAATGTCGCCAGACCATGTCTCTGTTGTGCGAAATGGCGTGCCACTGGCTGTGCTTGGCTGTCACCTTCCAGTGCAGCCCGTATGGCGGACCTATGCATCGCCATTCTCTCTTTAAATTGACGTGTGGTTTTACCCACATAAAAAAGCCCACAAGGGCATCTAATAAAATATACTACGTGGGTGCTGGTGCACGTCAAGATCTTATTTATCTTGACATATTTGCCAGTGTGTGGGTGTGAAAACCCCGCTCCTGTCTCCATATAACTGCAGGTGGTGCAGCCCACACACCTATAGCACCCAGGATTTTTGCTGAGAAATGTCTGTTTACTGACTGACTTGAAAGATGATATATCATTGTGCACTAGGAGGTCCTTAAGATTCTTGTTCCTGGTGTAACTGTGTAAAAGAGTTACTCCATTAAACATCCCCAAATCCTTATCTGAAGTTATAATGGACCAGTTATCCCTGGCCTGTTTGGATATCTCTTTACTGACAGGGGAAAATTTTTGAACAAAGGGGATTTTGGACTGTGGGGTCTTAGTTTTTAACCTTGAGTTAGCCAAGAGTGTCTCCCGATCCAGACTCAGGACTTTGTACTTCGTCTTCATGAGCTCCACCCAATCATACCCTCTGGCATTAAAATTAAGGGCAATTTTATTGATTTCAATCTCTGTATTTGCCAGATCATCTGATATTCTATGTGCCCTCAAGAATTGCGAGTAGGGTACACTATATTTGGTAGGGGCCGGGTGGAAACTAGCCGCATGGAGTATAGTATTTTTATCTGTAGGTTTTTTAAACACATTTGTGTGTATTTGTCCTCCCTCAAGGGATATAGCAACATCAAGATAATTAACACTTTCTCCACTCATAGTAGCAGTGAATTTGATGGACAGGCACCGAGGCCTCTTTAAAACAGCTAATCACAGATATTAATTTACGTGATGTCAACATCAAATTCACAGCGTTCACAAGAATGGTGAGGGTATAAAGGTATGTCATGTTTACTGTATGTGGTGTTCTGATGAAAGTTATAAACTGAAACGTTAACATAAGGACTTGAGTTTAGTCTCTTCCTTTCTTCCTACGCTGAACAAGTCCCGCTGAGTGCCGCCGCTGTGAGATGGACTATATATATATATATATATATAATATATGATACATACTATTTACCGACAGCGGGATCCCGGCCACCAGTATGCTGGTAGCGTGGCGAGGGCTAGAAAGCTCACCACGCTGCGGGCACAGTGGCTCACCGAGCTCGACACAGGTTCTATTCTCCCTCTATGGGTGTCATGGACACCAATGGAGAAAGAAAAACCTGTAGCGGTGGTATTCTGGCGGCGATATTACACCGCCTGTTGGCATGGTGACCGCTGGGATCCTGACAGGCGGTCTCCTGATCGCCTTTATATATAGCTGACTTGAGAGTAGAAGGCTGCTCTGTTGACTTAGTGCCGCAACATGCTGGCCAGGTTTCATGGTGGTCGCTCAAACTCTATTTGGGAGATCATCGGTGGTGATAAATCATGGATCTACAGTTTCGACCCCGAGGACAAACAGTCGAGCCAGTGGACCCCACTTGAATGTACGCCGCCACAGAAGTTCTGATGTGAACGGAATGTGGCTATGCAATTGGTGGCTGTTTTTGTGGCCAAGACTCGTCATCTCTCCACCAGTCCATTAGTGCAGCAGTGCACTATTACTGGGGACTGGTATGCCAAACAGTGCCTGCTGCAAGTGCTGGAAGCCATTTCCAGGTGCCATCCAAGAATTCGCTTGTTGTGCCCTTCTCAGACACAACAATGCACCTGTCCACGAGATCAAGAAAGTGGTGGATTTTCTGGCCCATGAATGCATTCAGAAGCTTGGTCATCTGCCGTATAGTTCAGACCTGGCCCCCCGAAAGGCGTGGGGTATGGGTGACCGGTGGCAAGGATCCCGGTGCGGCGCTTTCCACAGGTTCTATTCCCAGTCTGGGTGTTGTGGACACCCAGAAGTGGGAATAGTCCTCGGCCTTTTGCCGGGATCCCGGTGTCGGTATGATGACCGCCGTTATCCCGACCGCCGGGATGTTGACTACATCCCCCTGCAACTTCTTCGTGTTCCCACAAATCAAGCACAAGATAGATGGGATTTATTTTGAGTCACTGTAAGCTGTAGTGGAGACCTTCATACAGCATGTTGAAGACGTGCCTGCTTTGGAACTGGTCCAGCTGCTTCACAGAGTGGTTTCAGTGCATGCAACTTTGCATAGATTCCTCTGTCGATTACAATGAAAAATTATAATGTTCTTTTGTTTTGTAAATATAATACTTTTTGTGCATTGGGAAACTTATTTCACACTCCTCGTATTTGCATTGTTTTGATTTTAATGTTAATATATAGTATTTTTTGTATGTCGTTAATTTAGCTGTGAACTTTTTTTTTAGATGTTTTTTAGATAGCTACTGTTTGTTTTAATTATTGTTTTTGCCACTTCATGCAGGTATTTGACAATACTCCTGCTGCACAGGATGGAACTATTGCAGCCGGAGATGAAATCACTGGTGTGAATGGGAGGTCAGTAAAAGGAAAAACTAAAGTGGAGGTTGCCAAAATGATTCAGCATGTTAAGGTGAGACACATCTGTCCTATTTTACTTAAATTATTCTAACTGGTATGCATTAAGCAAAACCCTTTATAAATATAACTGAGCAAAATTGATGTACATGTTTAATATACTATTTCTGATAAAATTCTTCAGTCTTGTGAGCGCTACTGGTATAGAGTGCGTGCGGCCACTAAAGACAAGCTGTGAGAGGCTGAAGATGCAGATACACTCTGGGGGATATTCAATTACAGTCGGAAATTCCGACAGGGCAGAAAGACGGCACTTTCTGCTGATAATCGAAAGTTTCCGACACTTCATTATTCAGTTGAAGTGCCATTTCTCTTACGTCCTAGAGGATGCTGGGGTCCACATTAGTACCATGGGGGTATAGATGGGTCCACCAGGAGCCATTGGCACTTTAAGAGTTTGAGAGTGTGGGCTGGTTCCTCCCTCTATGCCCCTCCTACCAGACTCAGTTTAGAAAATGTGCCCGGAGGAGCCGGCCACAGCTAGGGGAGCTCGCCAGAGCTTTTCTAGTAAAAAGTTATTTTAGAGTTTTTTTTTATTTTACAGGGAGGCAGCAGCGTGGGACTAAGGGGGGGGGGGGGGGGGAGTAGTATCCGCCCTGCGGGGTCTGAGCCACTTACTCCGCTGACAGGACACTGCGCTCCTGAGAGGATAGATCGCTCCCCGCCACAGGAGATCGCTCACCCCAGCAGCATGCCGCCACCCCCTTACAGAGCTGAAGATTGTGGCGAGTAAGACACCGACCCCCCTTGCAAGTGGGGGGCCGGTGTGAAGATGGCGGCAGCAGGGTAGGAGCGCAGTATTAACTGCGCTCCAGGATGGCTCAGAGGTACATAGTGCGGCATGTTGAGGGGCGCCCTGGGCCAGCGCTTACTGGTCACAAAGCCTTTCGGGGTCCCAGGATCTCAGCCAGTATCAATCCTCCGGCCAGTATAATCAGATGAAGACAGAGCCATTTTGGGGGCGGAGCTTCTCCTCAGAGCGGACCCAGCAGCGTTCAGCGCCATTTTCCTGCCTGCACAGCGCTGATCAGGAGAAAGATGGTCCCTCCACAGCAACTTCAGCTATCTCTCACGTTACCAGGGGGTTGTAGATAGGGGGCGAGGCTGCAGTACGACTGTGTGTATCCTATTAAGGTGCACAGTCAGCGCTGACAAGGGGTCTCCCTTTGGTTAAAAGCGCTGTGTGTGGGTTGGCTCCCATCTCTGTGTCTCTCTTGCCATTCTTGGGGGTGAAACTCTGTCTGCCCTCCCCTGTGTGTGTGTGTGTGTGTGTGGTGCTTTGTGGTCTCCTTTAGCTATGTCCAGGGACACTGTGTCATATGCTGCGGAGGATATGTCCTCCCAGGATGATCCCATTCCATGTAATCAGGGTAGCACTGGTTTAGCACAGATTCCAGCAAGGGAACCTGAGTGGTTTTCCTCTATCAAATCTTGGATTTCTCAGATTTCAGATAGGGTTGCAAGTAATGTATCGGCAACACAGGTATTACAGAACTCTATTGCAGTATGGCCCGATTCTGGTACCTCAGGACACTCCGCTATATACCCCCACAAAAGTGCGCTTGTTCATGTCATGCAAGATGACACGGATACAGATTCTGATACCACAGAAGGTACTGGGGATGTGTTGCGGGGGTCTGCCTCTCTTGCAAAGGGGGTGCAATTGATGAGAGAGGCTATCAGGGATGTATTGAATATTAATGATACAACACCTGAGCAGGTTGAGGAGGCTTTTTTCACTGAAAATAAGAAAGCCTCGCTAACCTTTCCTGCGTCAAAGGAATTAAATGCTATATTTGAGAAAGCATGGGAAAACCCTGAGAAAAAATTTCAGATACCTAAAAAAGGGTCAAGGTGGCGTTTCCTTTCCCTGAGGAGGATAGGAAAAAATGGGAAAGCCCACCAATTGTTGACGCATCTGTGTCCAGACTCTCCAAAAAGGTGGTTTTACCTGTACCGGGATTTACCGCCTTAAAGGAGCCGGCTGATCGAACAATTGATAATACACTTAAATCAATGTACACCGCTTCGGGGGCCATATTACGTCCCACTATTGCTAGTGCATGGATTGCAAAAGCTATAGTAAAATGGTCAGGCACCTTACTTGAGGATTTGGATACAATGAATCAGGGTGATGTTGAATTGTTTTGCGTAACGTTCACGATTCAGCAGGTTTTATGGTAGAATCCATGAAAGACCTGGGTTCCATGGCTGCGGGGATATCTTCCATGTCTGTTTCAGCTCATCGGGGACTGTGGCCAGCGCCAGTGGTCGGTCGACGCGGAATCCAGGAAAAGTGTGGAGTCCCTACCCTACACAGGTCAGGCTCTCTTTGGGGAAACTTTGGATGCGTGGATATCTACGGCTACAGCGGATAACTCTCCGTTCCTTCCCTCAGCTCCACCTGCTCTGAAGAAATCCTTATCTTCATCAGCATCACAGTCCTTTCGGTTTAACAAGCCTATAAATGCCAAACCGTCCCAGTACCTTCTTTAGGGGAGGTCGAGCTAAATCCAAGAAACCTGCTGCAGCAGGTTCCCAGGAAACTAAGCCTGCTTCCAGTACGCCGTAGTCCTCCGCATGACGGACCGCGCGGCCTGGAGGTGGGGCCAGTGGGAGCGAGGCTCAGACAGTTCAGACACGTCTGGGTATCGTCCGGCCTGGATCCCTGGGTGATAGATATTGTGTCCCAGGGATACAGGTTGGAATTTCAAAATCTTCCTCCTCACCGATTTTACAAATCAGGCTTGCCAGTTCTGCTGGCAGACAGGACTGTCCTACAAGCGGTCCAGAAGTTGGTGGAGGCACAGGTCATTTGTGCCAGTACCTCCTCATTTGCAAGCCATGGGTTACTATTCAAACCTTTTCGTGGTACCGAATCCAGATGTTTCGGTCAGGCCCATTCTGAACTTAAAATCGCTAAACCCCTTTCTGAGGGAGTTCAAGTTAAAAATGGAGTCTCTGAGGACGGTGATAACAGGTCTGGAAGAGTGTGAATTCCTAGTTACCCTGGATATCAAGGATGCGTACCTCCACATTCCGATTTGGCTACCGCAATAGGCTTACCTCCGTTTTGCATTACTGGACTGTCATTTCCAGTTCCAGGCCCTGCCATTCGGCCTCTCTACAGCACCAAGGGTGTTCACCAAGGTGATTGCGGAGATGATGGTTCTACTCCGAAAACAAGGGGTAAACATCATTCCGTATCTGGATGATTTGCTGATAAAGGCATCGTCCAAGGAGGAGCTGTTACAGTCCATTGTACTCACAACCCACCTACTCAGAGTCCACGGTTGGATTCTGAACCTTCCAAAATCTTATTTGGAACCAACCCGTAGGTCGTCTTTTCTGGGGATGATCCTCGACACAGAAGTGCAGAGGGTGTTTCTTCCACAGGAAAAGGTGTTGATGAGACAAACAAAGGTCCGGGATGTCCTGAAGGCAGCCCAGGTGTCTGTTCATCAATGCATTCGCCTTTTGGGGAAGATGGTGGCCTCTTACGAGGCTCTCCAGTACGGGAGGTTCCATGCTCGGGCCTTCCAACTGGATCTCCTGGACAAGTGGTCAGGATCTCATCAACACATACACCAGAGAATTCGTCTGTCGCCAAAGGCCAGGATTTCACTCCTCTGGTGGCTCCAATTACCTCACCTTCTGGAGGTCCGCAGGTCTGTAAGCCGGCCTGCCGATCAACATCCCGGAACTAAGAGCCGTCTACAGCTGTCTTCTTCAGGCGGTCCATCTTCTAAGAAATCGGGCTATTCAAGTACAGTTGGACAATGTGACAACGGTGGCTTACATAAACTGACAGGGCGGAACGAAGAGCAGAGCTGCAATGGCAGAGATAACAGAAAAACATGCGTTGGCGCTGTCAGCAATCTTTATTCCGAGAGTAGACAACTGGGAAGCGGACTTCCTCAGCAGACACGATCTCCATCCAGGGGAGTGGGGTCTCCATCCGGAGGTGTTCAAGGAGGTAACAGATCTTTGGGGTGTACCCCAAATCGACATGATGGCCTCTTGTCTCAACAAGAAGCTTCGGCGGTTTTGTTCCAGGTCGAGGGACCCGCAAGCAGTGGCGGTGGACACCCTAGTGAATCCGTGGGTGTTCCAGTCGGTGTACTTGTTTCCTCCACTTCCACTCATCTCAAGAGTTCTAAAGCTCATAAGGAGAACAAGGGTGCAAGCCATCCTTATTGCTCCAGACTGGCCAAGAAGTGCTTGGTACGCAAATCTTCTGGATCTACTGCAAGAAGAGCCGAGGCCTCTTCCTCTTCGGGAGGACCTGCTGCAGCAGGGGACGTTTGCCTATCAAGACTTACCGTGGCTACGTTTGACGGCATGGAGGTTGAACGCCTGATACTAGCTCGGAAGGGCATTCCAAAGAAGGTCATTCCTACCCTGATACAGGCTAGGAAAGGGGTAACATCTAAACATTACCATGGTATTTGGAAGAAATATGTCTCTTGGTGTGAGTCCAAGAAGTTTCCTGCGGTGGAGTTTTAACTGGGATGTTTTCTCCTCTTCCTTCAAGCAGGTGGGGATATGGGTCTGAGGTTGGGATCTGAGAAGGTCCAGATTTTGGCCCTATCCATTTTCTTCCAGAAATAATTGGCTGTCCTCCCTGAGGTTCAGATCTTTTTGAAGGGTGTTCTGCACATCCAACCTCCCTTTGTACCGCCTACGGCGCCTTGGGACCTTAACGTGGTATTGCAGTTTCTCCAGTCGGACTGGTTTGAGCCTCTACAGGAGGTTGAGGTCAAATTTCTTACATGGAGGGCTGTCACGTTGTTGGCCTTAGCTTCTGCTAGACCTGTTTCAGAATTAGGGGCTTTGTCCTGTAAAAGCCCTTACTTGATATTCCACGAAGATAGAGCTGAGCTCCGGACACGTCAGCAGTTTCTTCCAAAGGTTGTGTCTGCATTTAGTATCAACCAACCTATTGTGGTGCCAGTGGCTACTGACTCCTCAATTTCGTCAAAGTCCTTGGATGTTGTGAGGGCTTTGAGAATCTATGTGAAGAGGACTGCTCGTCACAGGAAATCGGACTCTTTGTTTGTCCTGTATGATCCCAAGAAAATTGGGTGTCCTGCTTTAAAGCAGACTATATCTCGCTGGATTAGGTTCACTATCCAGCATGCTTATTCTACGGCAGGATTGCCGTGTCCAAAATCTGTTAAGGCCCACTCTACTCGTACGGTGGGGTCTTCCTGGGTGGCTGCCCAGGTGTCTCGGCGTTGCGGCAACTTGGTCTGGGTCGAACACATTTGCTAAGTTCTACAAGTTCGATACTTTTACTGAACTTTAGACCATCAGAGGCCAATCAGTTCTGCAGGAGCCTCCGCGCTCTCCCTCCCGTTCTGGGAGCTTTGGTACATTTTCAAGGTACTAATGTGGACCCCAGCATCCTCTAGGACGTAAGAGAAAATAGGATTTTGGTTACCTACCGGTAAATCCTTTTTTCGTAGTCCGTAGAGGATGCTGGGCTCCCGCCCAGCGCTTCGTTTTCCTGCAACCATTATCTGGTTCAGTACAACTTTGTTTAGTTATGTACAGCATTGTTACTTGGTAAGTAATGTTTCAGCAGTTGCTGAGTTTTTCAACCTAGTTAGCTTGATGTGCCTTGTTATGTGTGAGCTGGTATGAATCTCACCACTATCTGAGTATAATCCTTCTCTCGAAGATGTCCGTCTCCTCGGGCACAGTTTCTAGACAGTCTGGTAGGAGGGGCATAGAGGGAGGAGCCAGCCCACACTCTCAAACTCTTAAAGTGCCAATGGCTCCTGGTAGACCCATCTATGCCCCTAGGGTACTAATGTGGACCCCAGCATCCTCTACGGACTACGAGAAAAGGATTTACCGGTAGGTAACCAAAATCCTATTTTTTCCACCATGTTGGAAACTCCGACAAGTCGAAAAACACCTGGATGAGCGGTGTGTGTGGGGGCGGGGGGGGGGGGGGGAGATGAGGAGAGAGATACATTTAAACAGCCGTTATTGGACAGAGAGAGTAACATTTTTAAAAAGCTCTCTGGGAACAGAACAGACACATTGTAAAGCCTGAGGAAATGAGAGACATGCACACTGAAAAAGCAATCGAGGGAAGGAGGGTGAGATAGATGTAGTGCAGGGAGCCTTGTTCACTTGAAGATCTTTAAATGTCAGACCTCTCCCACTCTAAACCCCAGTGGCTATCATGGAGCCTCAGTTTTGTCTAACAAGACCCTCAAGAACAGACCAAGAACACAAAGCGAGAGGGAGAGAATAAAAAAGCAATATTCTCCAACATCAACAATCCTAATGAGGATAACATTTTCTCAGTCAAATAATGGGGAACCCTGGAATGAAAGTCACAATGCTCGGCACATTATGACCAAAGCTGGCATCTTCAGATGCAAAAACATTGAACCTATAAAATTAGGTAAAGGTGTGCACAGAAGACCTGTGTCAGGAACCCGCTTTTGGGGGGTAATTCTGAGTTGATCGCAGCAGGAACTTTGTTAGCAGTTGGGCAAAACCATGTGCACTGCAGGTGGGGCAGATCTAACATGTGCAGAGAGAGTTAGATTTGGGTGGGTTATTTTCATTCTGTGCAGGGTAAATACTGGCTGCTTTATTTTTACACTGCAATTTAGATTGCAGATTGAACACACCACACCCAAATCTAACTCTCTGCACATGTTATATCTGCCTCCCCTGCAGTGAACATGGTTTTGCCCAACTGCTAACAAAGTTCCTGCTGCGATCAACTCAGAATTACCCCCTTGGTCTCTGGAGGTCACATCCTCAGCCTTGGCAGCATGTTCCATGATTGCCTGCAATGTGCAGAGACTCTCTCCAGTGTGTACCCCGCTTGCCATACAGCATGTACCCCAATGTATTCCCACCATCTCCAGAGTATGGGCGCTGCCATGACACCTGCAGTCAGCTGACTTGGTGCTAGCCACTCCTTTGCACTGGAGTGCTCACATGACTTGATTCCCCAATCCCTGCGGACCAGGGGGTATATAGCCAGAGTTCCTGATCAGTATCATTGCCTTGAACAATGCGTCACATCCTGTGAACAAGCATCTCCTGGCTCAAGTCTCCTGTCTTCAGAGATTCCCCTGTACCACTGCTCCATGGAACTTCAGGCACCAGCCATCCAGTTAAGTTGCAGCTCTATCTGCATTCTGCTCCAGCATTCACTAGCAGTCCCCTGAGACTCTCCTGTGTCAGTGCTTTGTGGAACTACAGGCACCAGCCATCCAGTTCAGTTGCAGCTCAGTGCTCCGTGGAACTACAGATACCAGCCATCCATTATGGCTTCAGCTACACTCTGCTCCTACAACCACTTGCAGTAAGAGACACTCTCCAGGTGCTGCATATCATACTCACCTGTTTGTTATTACTCTGCATCAGCACTGTGCTATTCAACCTGCACTGAAGCAACCAGCTTAAAGTTCAGCTGTCTCCTGCAGTAACCTTACCTGGTTCTGTTGTTGTATGCAAGCATTGCCTATTGACTGTGTAGCTCTGAGGCAAGTTCCTATCGGTTTCCAGGCCGATCATCGGCATTATCAATTGCCTATACAATTCCTGTTTGAAGTTACCATCGGTTTCCAGGACGGTAGTCATCTGTTTCTGTTCACCATCGGTTCCTAGGGTGACCATCGATAGTTCCTGTTCACCATCGGTTCCCAGGCCGATAGTCATCTGTTCCTGTTCACCATCGGTTCCCAGGCCGATAGTCATCTGTTCCTGTTCATCATCGGTTCCCAGGACGATCGTCATCTACTCCAAGTCTCCCATCAGTTCCCAGACCGATCATCGGTTGCTCCCAGTTACCATCGGTACCCAGACTGAACTTTCTCTAAGTGACTGTTTATTTCAGAGACTCTATCAGCTTCCATGCTGAATCATACGTTTACATTTACATTGCTCCAGTTGCTTCCATTTCCTGTGTGTACTCGATAAATACCATTTGCGCACATGCACAAGAACTTACTTCAGTCTCCTCGTTTCCTCCATCACACCGCCACTTACCCACTAGTGACCCCTCCGGGAACAGATACAGACCTGACAACCTGGTTGCTGTTGGCACGACTGCTAAGCAGATGACTTGATGCTGCACTGCCCATGGGACACCCACAGTTCCAATGGTGTGTGTCTTCACAGGTTCCATAACTAACAAATGTGCCCCAAGGTAAGCCTGGCAAATTACCATGACCATTGGATCTGGAAACCCAGGGCCAGTAAGTCTAATGACGCAGACCCTGGACCCGGCATGCCTACAAAATGGGGCGAAATGCCCCCGCTTTAAAGAATGGTTCTGGTTGCTGTCTGCCAAACGCTGCAGCATGTCAATCATGTTGTGTCTGACAGGGAGCTGCAAACAATATCGCAAGTGGAGATGGCTTTCCTCTTAGCTATCTTCCAGGTGAGTAAGTTGAACTCTACTGAATGGTACAACTTGAATGGAAAGTCCTGCAGAGCTGTCAGAACCAAGTTTAGATCTCACTTTGCTACAAAAGAAATGTAAGGCAGCTTAACATTTATCACTCCCTGCAAGAAATTGTGCACTTCAGACTAAAGAGCCAATGTTCTCTGAAAGAATACTGAACAAGCACAGGCCTGAGCCTTTTAGGGGCTCAGCTTTAACCCCTCTTTGAGATTGGAAAAGAAGCAACTGCTCTCTGCCATGCCTAGAATGTCTGACCACCAAGACCTCCTGTGCCAGATCAGTGCTACATTGGTGAGCAAAAGTCGTACATCACTAGCGTGCTTTTTTTGTAGCTTGAGGTGATTTTATGCATTCTGCTTTGAATTGTAGGACTTGTTTCTAAGTCACACGCAATGCTAATGACACATGCGTTACACACGCAAAGTAACCACAAAAGGTGCTGTTGTGATCGATTCAGACGGTATCAGAAAGGTTGCTGAAAAGTAATGGTAAATCTTTGGTTGTGGCTGTGGGCTGGCTAGTCGTGCAAACAAAAATGGGCCTTTCAGTAGGCGTGTTATTGGATTGTCACAGATGTGTCCGTGCAAGTGGCTGCATTCCCACACGCTCAACCGCTCACATAGGAGGCTATACTTAATGGAGAAACTGCTTCGGCAATAGGACTGGTGCAAGTTTTGATGATGTGACCGCTGGTGACGTACAAGGGTGCACCATTAGTACTACAGTGTGCACGGGCGCTAAAAGTGGGTTGTCCGCTACCTTCATCAGTTGTCGTTATTTATAAACAAGTTTAAAAGATACAAGGGTTATTTACAAAGAGTCACATTGTAAAACCTTACACTTATGAGCATGTTTATGTCCAATATTAAAAAGGGCAATGCTTTTACTAGCTGTGTCTTCCTTGTAAAAAAAAAAATCGGGCATAAACACACTCAGAAGTGTCAGGTTTTACAACCTCACACTTCTTATAAACCCCCTAGTGTCAACAAACAAATATATACAACATGTGCACTCATTTTGATATATTTTAAGTGGGTACTCTCCATAAGTCATAAGCAATGAATCCTCTATAACAAATATATATGAGATCGCATACCAAATTAAAATTGATTATATGTTTAATTCATACA